>NC_141901.1:26153782-26462160 GCF_057802395.1 Ceratotherium simum simum | reverse complement strand
AATGAATAAGGATTACCTTTCACAGATTGTGAGTTGATTGTTCAGGCATGCCATTTCAAATATATATATATTTTTAAAATAAAAAGGCAGGAAGCTTTTTGGTGTTAGCTATAGCACCCTACCATCAGCATGTCCATTTTGAATTCTAGAATTGCACATGGATACACCTACACATTGTAGTTTACAGATGCAGTTTGACATTTTAGTCTAATAAAATCCTGTACCTTTCACTCCCATGGAAATTGGGAAAAATGTCAATTCTAAGCACAGTTCATATCTTTGACACCTATATTTTATTTTACATTTCTAAATATGAATTTTCTCCAAGGCTATAATAGCTCTTTAATTGTGAAAAGAATTGCTAGTTCTAGAATTTGATATCAAATGTTTTAGTTCCTAAAGTTTATGTGCCTGTATTATATATAATATGTTTATGTATATTTGTTTGTGACTGTTGGTAAATTTGACCCATTTTTCTTTTGCATTGATATTATTTTTCTTATTGATTCATAAGAGCTCATGGGTATTGAGAAAATTAGCCTTTGTTGTATGTTAATAAATATTTTTGTAGTTGTTTTTTCATATTCTTGATAGTGATTTTCCAACCCAGAATTTTAATATTATGTTGATTAAGATTTTTCAGTCTTTTCATGTATGGCTTCTGGATTTTATATTATGTTTTAGAAAGACCTTTCATATTTTGAGGTTTGGAAAATTTTTTCCTGTTTTCTTCTAGTATTTTTATGGTTTCATTTTTTACATGTAAATCTTTGATCTAGATGGTATTTATTTTGATGCAAGGACTGAAATGGAGATGTAGCTTTCTTCTTTTCCAAATTACTAGCTGTATATCACTATGTTATTTACTGAAAAATGTAATATTTTAAATACTGATTTGAAATATTTCTTTTATCATATACTAAATTTCTTTTTGGACTTGTGTCTATTTCTGAACTTTATTCTGTTCTAAATACTTTCTCTGGTACAGTGTCTAGTGATATACTGTAACATTATATTATTCTTTGTCAAATTTTTTTCTGGTTATTCTTGTACAATAATTCTTCCAGATGAACTTTAGAGCAGTTCTCATGCTATTTTGATGGGGATCACATTGACCTTATATCAAGGGTGTTTCTTGTTTTCTTTTTAACATTGATTTAATTACCAATGTGAAGTTTTTCAGTGCCCTTCCTTGCCATTTCAAAGTATCTTTATGTTTTTATCTATCATGTCTACTTTATATTTTCGAGGCCAAATAATTTTCCTGTGCCTTTGCTACTTTCTCCATTTGGCCTCAGTTAGGATTAGTTATCAGCAATCACTTACCCTTTTTCATTGCACAACTTAATTCTTTCCACAATTCACTTCCTTCTGTTCTTCAACACTCCTAGGTCTCCCTTCGTGAACAATGTCCAGCCTTCTAAACGTTCGTGGTTTTTTTTTTTTAGTATTTTTATAAAATCAACTTAATTGGGGTAATATCCTTCTAATCGCTTGAGTTACTCTATAATAAACCCTCCTTTCCATTTCTCATAAATTCTCTTTAAAGGTTAGTTAACAATGCCTCATATCTTCACTATCCAGTATTTCCAATCACTTGAAAACTAGATTTTAGTTCTCTCACTCTGGTGAAATTTTTTAAATTTAATTTAATTTTTGTGATAAAATGTACATAGCAAAAAATTTACCCTGTAGAAGTAGAACCCTCATGTAGGTGGAATCATGCAATATTAGTCTTTGTGTGTCTGGTTTGTTTCACTTAGCATGATGTCTTTGAGATTATTCCGTGTTGTACCATGTATCAGAACTTCATTCATTTTTATGGCTGAATAATATTCTACTATATGTATATACTGCATTTTGTTTATCCATTCATCAGTCAGTGGACACCTGGATCGCTTCTATTTTTGGCTGTTGTGAATAATACTGCTATGAATGTGAGTGTAAAAGTATCTGAGTCCTTGCTTTCAGTTCTTCTGGGTATATACCAAGAAGTGAAAATTCTTAATTCTGTCAGTTTTTGCTTCATGTATTTTGGTGCTGTGTTGTTTTAGGGGATTTTATGTTTATAATTGTTGTATCTTTCTGCCGGGTTGACCCTTTTATTAATACAAAGTGTCTCTCTCTATCTCTAGTAACATTTTTTTGTTTTAAAGTCTCCTTTTCTGATATCAGTATGGTTACTCCTGCCTTCTTGTGGTTCATTTTGCAAAATATATTTTTTTATAACTTTTTACTTTCAATCTGTTTGTATCTTTATATCTAAAGTGTGTCTCCTCTAGACAGCATATAGTTGGATCATGTTTTTTAAATCCAGACTGACAGTTTCTACATTTTGATGGGATTAATCTATTCACATTTTTAATATTATTGATATGATTAGAGTTATGTTTGCCATTTTATTTTATTTTTCTATGTACCTCAAGTCTTTTTTGTTCCTCTGCTCCTCTTTTACTGCTTTCATTTGCATTATGGGGAAATTTATAAAGTAACATTTTAATTTCTTTAATCACTTTTTTGCTATATTATTTGAGTATTTTTTATTGGCTGCCCAAGTGTTTACCATATATATCTTAAGTTATCCAAATCAGCTTCATATTTATGCTACTAATTCCAGTGATATATATTGAAATGTTACGATTATATAGCTCTATTCTCTTCCCCTTTTTTTGTTGCATTATTTTTATACATATTATACCTATTAATGTTACAAACCAAAGAATACATTACTTTACCATTGTAGTCATTTGTTTAGCCCAGTACAGTTTTGCTCCTACCTACTCCCTTTGTGCTGTTACTAGCAAATATATTACACATATATTTTCTGTAATATATTTTTATAGGCCCAACAATATGTTATATACATACTATTTTATACAATTGCTTTTTAAATAAGAAAATAAGGAGAAAATATGCGTTTCTGTTGTCTTTTATAATTAACTACCTTTGCCATTACTCTCTGTTTTTCCTTGTGGATTTGAATTGCCATCTGGGGTCACTTGGTTTCAGCCTGAAGAACTTCTTTTAGTATTTTTTGTGAGGTGGATCTGACAGCAACATATCCTCTCATTTTCTCTTTATCTGGGAAAATCTTTATTTCACTTTCATTTTTAAAAGATAGCTTCGCTGGACATAGGATTCCTGGTTGACAGTTTTTTTTTCTTTGATCTCCTTAAATATGTTATCCCATTGCCTTCTGGCCTCTAATTTTTTTGCTGTGAAGTCAGCTGTTAATCTTATTGGGTTCCCTTATATGTGATGAGTTGTCGTTTCTTGCTGCCTTCAAGATTTTCTCTTTGTCCGTGACTCGCAGCATTTTTACTGTGATGTGTCTGTCTGTGCATCTCTTTGCCTTTATCCTGTTGGGAGTTTGTTGAGTTTCCTGGATGTGTAGGTTATTGTTTTTCAGCAAGTTTGGGAAGTGTTTTGACACTACATCTTTGAGTATTTTTTCTGCTTCTATCTTTCTCCTCTCCTTCTGGTATTCCCATTTCTCACATGTTGGTGTCCTTAATGCTGTTCCACGTTTCTCTAAGGCTCTCTTCATTTTTCTACATTCTTTTTTCCCCTGGTTCTTTGGCTTGCATAATCTCTGTGGATCTATCTTACGTTCACACATTCTTTCGTCTGCCAGTTCATATCTACTGTTGAGCCCTTCTAGTGAAATTTTTATTTCAGTTATTGTAATTTTCATTTTCATTCCATTATTTCTACTTGGTTGTTTTTTATAACTTCTACTTTTTAATGATATTCTCTATTAGATGCAGCATTCTGATCATACCTTTCTTTATTTCTTTAATCATGGTTTCCTTTAGTTCTGTGAACATATTTGTAATGGCTACTTGAACATCTTTGGGATAAATCTGACATCTGGTCTCTCTCACAGACAGTTCTGTTGCCTCCCTTTTTTCTGGTGTGTGATTCATACTTTCCTGTTTCTTTGAATGTCTCATAATTTTTAGTTGAAAACTGGGTGTTTTATATATTATAGCAACTCTAGGTACTGGTGCCCCCTACCTTGGGGCTTGCTATTGCTATTTGCTTATTTATTTGTTTAGTGATTGACTGGGTTGTGTTAGTCTGTTCCTCTGCCACAGTGTTTAGCCTCTGGTGGTGTTCCTTAGGGAGCCATAGTCACCCTGGGTTGACAGTGGTTCGGGTAGGGCTCTCTTCCTCTCGTTCCCTGACCACACCCAGCTATATAACTTCACTAATTTCCAGCTCATAGCTCTGGTGCTTTAAACAATGCCCTGAGGCATAAATTGCCCTATAGATGAATTCAATCAAATTCTGTCTCCTTTGGAACAGTTTATGAGGTCAGTGTTTGATTTTTTTTTGGAACTTAGGAAGGCTTTTCTCAGTTATCTTATTCCCCTCTTCTCTCCTGCCAGATAGCTGGCCTACAGTTTAGTCTGCATCCTTGTTGAATCTATAAATCTCCTCATTGCCTTTTACCACAGCCTCCTCTGTTCTTGAGAGCACCCTTCAGTGTTTGAAGTTCTTCACTCTCTGTTGCAAATAAGTCAGTTATTTTGGCCTGTTTTATGGCCTGTTTCTCCCCTCAGGCAGCATCTCTGAGCCAGGGCTGTGGAGACAGAGGTGGGGGTAATGGCAAGCTTCTCTCTGACACTGCTGCTCTAGGAATCGAGTGTTCACTGTGAGGGAGGCAGCAGCCTGAGGTTCTTTTGCCTTGCCCCTCCTGCTGTGGAACTGTGCTCACAAGCTGGGCAAAGGTGATCAGAGCTGCAGTATTCTCAGCGTGTTGTACCCGAGGTCAGAGCCCTTCATTGCATGCCTGGGGGCTGGGCAGAATAAGGGAGCCCCACCTCCCTATTGCACTTGCCTGGGACTTAGCCTCAGCAACAGGTAGCTGGGGGCAGGATAAAAAATGGTGGGAAAAATCCCTTTTACTCCTGGGAAAAAGCTTCCATCTGGGTGCTGAGGGGAGATGGAGCCCTTTGTTCTTGGCTGCAGCAATCTAGAGTAGAGTCTCTGCCTCACTAAGCTGGGAGGGGTGAGGGAGGGAGCAGTCTTGGTTCAGGTACCATAGACACTCGTCTTTGTTAGTGAATTTTCCTAGATGTTCTTAAATAGATGTTTCTTCATTTGTTGTTCATTTCCAGAGACTTTAAATGGTCTTTTTTTTTTTAAATAGTTTTCTCCATTATCAGTGGAGCTCCTCATACTGTCATGCTGGAAGTTAGTCTCCTATTAATTTGTTTTTAAATTAAATGTTTTAAGCATATAAAAAAGTACAGATAATTTCATAGTGATGTATGCATTCTCTAGCAGGTGTAATTGGGTTCTCTGTTTCTTCTTTAGTCAGTTTTTGTAAATTATATTTTCCCAGAAATTCTTTTTTTTGTAAGTTTTCAGAATTCTTGTTATGAAGTTATTAAGAATAATATTATTCTTTTCTTTGCTTAATATTGTTAGTTTTCTTTTTTTTAATTTTTTTTCAAGGAACCTGGTTTGGGTTTTTATCATTCCTCTCTATTGACTATATTTTTAAAATTTCATTATTTCTTTGCTCTTTTTATTTCCTTTTTTTCTGTTTTCTTTGGATTTTTCTTTTCTTTAACTTCTTGAGCTGAATATTTACTTTATTATCTTTTAGTCTTTTTTATATTTTCTAACATGTGCATTTAAGGGTATACATTTCTCTTTATTATTTTAACTATGTCACACATTTTACTATATACTATTTTTATTTACATTTTCTATAATTTTTCTAATTCCTATCACATTTTCTTTTTAGTTCATAAATTATCTTTTAATTTAAAAAAAATCCAAATGTATAGAACATTTGCAAGTGTATCGAGTTAGAAAATTTCCATTATTCCTGAGTTCTAAGTAATTGTGTTGTGATCAGATAACAGAATCCTTGTGATATTGACAGTTTCCATTTGTTAAAACTTGATTTTTGTGGCTAATGTATTTGTTTAGGGTGAGGGGACAGGTTGTCAATATTCAGTGTGTCCATCAAAAGAACATGTATTCTTTAATTCTTGGTGGCAAGGTTCTATGGCTATCCTTTAGTCAAAGTTGTGTTTGACTAAATGTGTTCAGATCTGCTATAGCCTTCCTAAATATTTTTATGCTTTACCTTTTAATCATTAGGAGAGATGTGTTAAATCTCTCACTATGATTGTGGATTTGTCAGTTTTTCTCTTGGAATTCTGTCCATTTTTCTTTTAATTATTTTCAAGTTATGTTTTAAGGGACTTGCATGTTTACAGATTTATGTATTTCTCATAAATCATCCCCCCTATCGTTGCATGGTAATAACCTCTCTTTATCCCTTTATTTTTATGCCTTTTGGAGGAGGGGCTCAAAAACTATTTCATTTGATATAATATTCCTATATAGCTTTTTTCTACTGATATATGTCAAGTATATCTTTTTCTATGCTTTAATATCCAACTTTTCTATATTCATAGTTCTAAGTATATCTCTTAAACTTTAGTTCCTGTATATTTATTGCAACATTATTACTATTTATATGTTTGAATTTATTTCTGCCATATTATTTTGTTTTATTCACTCCACTTTTTCTATGTTGTTTTTCCTTCTCTTTTTTGCCTTTGTCCTGATGTCATTTTTAGGAGCATAATGGAATGTGCAAAAATTTTTGATGGTCTCCACATCTGGCGGCATCTGTGTCTGTAGAAATATTCTCAGGGAAGAGGATATTTCTAAACATTCTAAACAGCTATAGAAATTTAGAAACATTGAAACAAAACATTGTTCACATTAAAGTTGAAATTACTTATAATATCTGGCATAATATTAATGTAAAATGTCTGCAAAATATAGTGGTCACTTATATTACTTGGTATAAACATCTTATTCTCAGGAGGGAAAAATGTTTTTATTCTTTTTCTCTCTTAACCTTTACATGCAACCTTTGTTGCCCAGTTTCCGTCTCCTTTTGCATTCTGCAGTCACCATGCATTTAGTTGTAGAATCACAAAGCTGAATAGGATCTTGAGAGTTATGGAGTTATGCAGGAAGGTCTACATCTCAGATATCAAAACGTAAAACTCTGAGCAAGTAGACTTCAAAAAAGGAGATTCTGTAGTTCCCTTTCATAATCCATTGCATCATTAGCAATTTTCACTTTAAGAAAATTAATCCCTTATTTTATACCAATTCCAAAATGGAACTGTTAAATGTTAGGATTCATTGTAGTTAAAATTGCAAGGATTTTTTTTTTTTTAATTGCAAGGGTCTTAGTGATCTAGCTCGTTCTCTTCACTTTATAAACACAAATCCAAGTTTACCATTTCCTGAGAGACAGACAGGTAAACTTGGAATTGCTTTGTTAATTTAAGTGGTTTGCACTTTGCTATGTGTGGGCACAGAAAAGGCACACTGAAATCAGGTGGGTGCTTTTCAATATAGCTCCACGTGTTATTTCCCCAGAGCACTCTTAACAGAACATGGCCTTGGGTCTCTTGTGGCAATCACGGGAGAAGCTGATTTAGGTGGATAAATTTTCTCTGCTATTCAACTCAATTCAACAAGGATAGTTTGAGTATAATTTTTCCACAGACTTTTGCTACAGTCCTTAGTGATAAAGAAAACAGATAACTAACATTTCCTGAGAGTCCTGATGAGAAATTCAGAGATGCATTATTTTTCCCTCAGCTAATTCTCATTTAAACTGAGTAATCCCATTTCCTTTAACTGTTCTTATGGTTTCTATTTAGAAACTTTTCATAATCTTTCAGTAACTTCAAAAGATGCGTTGCCCCTCTACAGATGGAGAAATTGAGGCATTGTGAGGTTTGACTTGGAACCTATGTGTGGAATTCACTGTTTTAGACTGAATTTGTGTATTATATTTGCTGCTTATAAATTCAAGAGTTTTCTTTTAGTAAATCACACGTTCACATATTAGGTAATAAAAAATATTTGTATTTACCCAATCTATGTGATCTTTAGGTCACTAATCCTTGTAGAAGGAATAATATGTATTACTAGACTGATGTTTCTTAATTATAAAACTTAGAATAATTAAAAATTCATTAAAAAGATATATCGGTCCACATTTAATAACATAATTCTTGTGAATTATGTCATGTGAAGAGAATGAAACTTATGATTTGTGCATATACATTTGCCTTAATTTTATTTGTTTATTTTTTTCCCCCAAAGCCCCAGTAGATAGTTGTATGTCATAGCTGCACGTCCTTCTAGTTGCTGTATGTGGGACTTGGCCTCAGCATGGCCGGAGAAGCAGTGCGTCAGTGTGCGCCCAGGATCTGAACCCGGGCCGCCAGCAGCGGAGCGCACTCACTTAACTGCTAAGCCACGGGGCCGGCCCACATTTGCCTTAAAAAGTAAAATTATATATCCCTAATAGGAAGTCTACCTCACCACCCCTTAGAGATTTATACTGTATTTTAAAATGTAAGACACAAAAGGAGATGCTGAAAATATTTCTCATTAGAAGTTGAATTTGATGTTCAATTCCTGATTTTTTAAAAAGATGTTTTATTTAGTAAAAGGTTTTAATTTATTAAGAAAATTAGGGGGCGGGCCCGGTGGCGCAAGCAGTTAAGTGCGCGCGCTCCGCTGCGGCGGCGCGGGGTTTGCTGGTTCAGATCCCAGGCGCGCACTGACGCACCGCTTGGCAAGCCATGCTGCGGCGGCGTCCCATATAAAGTGGAGGAAGATGGGCATGGGTGTTAGCCCAGGGCCAGTCTTCCTCAGCAAAAAAAAAAAAAAAAAAAAAAGAGGATTGGCAGATGTTAGCACAGGGCTAATCTTCCTCACAAAAAAAAAAAGAAAGAAAATTAGATTGCTATAGTAAGAAAGGAAAAAGTATAGATAGAATGAGATCATTTCTGACATAGTCCAAATAATTTTTGCTGGTAATTTTACCTGATAATAAAAAACATTCGGTTGCATTTTGCAGTGATGTTTTTGTTACAAGCCAGCAGTTAATCTTGGACATTCTATATGTCCTCAAAAATGAGTTCTTCTTATGGGCTTTGTGATATGAATGTCCCTATAGATATTGTCTTTAATATAATTTGAAGTTTTCATTACTGAAGATCACAAAACCCAAGTTTATTTCAGGCTTCAGGTTTCACTTTGGACCCTATGAATCATTGATGGGCTGTTGCATTGGTTTATTTTAATGTTTGTACCTTTTCTTTTATAATCCCTCTTATTGTTTACCCAGTGATTTGATGTCTACTAAGATTTTTAAAATAATTTGCTGGTCAGGTGGTTTGTTTAATTAAAATATATATATATATTTATATATGTTCTATTTTTTTAAAGCATGAACAGTGGTACAATTAGAAATTCATGATGTCTAGATGACTTGATTCTTGCCATGTCAGTTTTCTTGTGTTTGATGAGACACATAAAGCAGTTGTGGGAGAATGCTTGTGACTGGTATCCATGGTAACTCCAAAGATACTTTGGAACTCAGATGGGTAGCGTAAGCCACAGTAATAAGTCTCATTATAAGGGCAAAATACATAAAAGGTTTAGGCATATGCTTTTAATTAGGTTCCAAAAATAGCTAAAACTGGAGAGGATGCAGTGAAATAATATTTTTCACTGTTAGAAATAGTATGGGCAGCATTTGAAATTTAATGATTGTCTTCTCTTACTAAAGTAAGGGAGATATACACTGTAAATACTCATATTAGTGTAGTTTCTTAATCATAATTTGGACATGGGAGTGCACATTGGTAAAAGGGATGCCGAGTTTTCTGTTGATACAGTGTAGACTTTGCTTATCATTTTTAGTTCTTATCCTTACAACATAGTTTATTCATAACAGCACCCTTTAGGCTTTTCCTTATAGATTCTAATGTGTTCTTAGAAAATATACTTTCTGTCTACACAATGTGCAAGAATGAGTCCACACATTTTTATTTTAAAATGCAAATAAGACAGTAGCCAAAATTCTTGTTGTTCAGGTATATTAAATTTTCAATGTTTTTTGGAACATATTAACTTTGAATGAGTTAAAACAGGATTCAAGGAAAGTAGACTAGAATAATTAAGTATTTTCTGTTAGAGAATTATAATGGATAAAAGATTAATAACTCTTTTAATACAAAATTCTTTAAAGATTTCCTTTTGAATTGCAATCTGCAAAGAATAATCTTGTATTGCATTACAATTCAACACATTATTTCTTCCTGTTGCTATAGAAACTAATTCTGGTGCAGCTGTGATTGCTAATCAAAATTCTAACATTATACAACCTTTCCCCCCCTTAGTGCTTCATTTTATTTTTAGTTACAAAATAATAAATTTCAATGATGAGTTCATAATAGTGGTCAAAACATTAATGCAAAGATTTTTAAAAATTTGAGACCTTTTCTGTGAAATAAAGAGGTATTCTTATTGTATAGTTTCAATGAGAATAACAAGAAAACAAAGCCTTTTTGCTGAATTACAAAGGTCTATAATTGCTATATTACATCAACATTGTGAAGCACTTAACTGCTTCATAATCCTAAATTGCTACTGTTTCAACCGTCTATTTTTGAAGTGTCTGGTTACTTCGTATTATAAAAATGAAAAAATAAAAAGTCTTCAGAATGCCTGAAGTCTTTTAACACAAAATGGGAATGAAAACTGCCTTATTGTTTTATTCTCCAAAAATTGAGATCACATCCCATTTTATGTCATAAGTAAAAACTAATTAGTTGTTCTCATTCTTATCTTTATTAGTATATAACCACCACCACTTCCCATCAAACTACACTGTTAACATCATCCAGTGTAAATCTATGTATATTTTACAGGCCAGAACTGAATTACATTTTTTGTCTTTCTAAGAATATGCGTTCTTTTCCATTTCATAAAACAAATATAAAAGCTTCTCACCAAATTATTCATAGCAGAAAATGTAATATATAAACTCAACAGGGTTTAAGCTTATTCTAAAATTAAATCTTTGGTATGTGTTGTATCAATCGCAGTATACTATTTGCATATATAGCACTTACAAAATTGTATTTTCTGATTTGTACATCAAATAACGCAAATAAATGAAATTTATTAATTCAGATTATTGATTGATTTAAATTAAAACTCAGACGTGAAAAAAAGCTACTCTTTGTTATCTTCTTTTATATGAATGAAATTAAACAATGGAAATGTAGCATATATTTAATAATATAATTGTAGTAATTTTTTACTTTAATTTACTGATGAACATATTTTGTATGCTGACTGACAGGAGCATATAAAAAATTCTAGGAGCATATAAAATGTTGGAGACTTGAGAAAGTACCAGATATCTAAAATTTGCACTTGAAAATCAAGTCAGCTATATTTTATTAGACTTGTTGCATCTCTGATATAATTTGAATACTGTAAACCCCTGGCTATCTATAACTGGGAATTCATTCCTTAAGCATGAGAATTCTTTAATTATTTTATGGAAATCTTTCTGATTTTTATTTTATACTTACCTTAGTTAAATCTTTAATGATAATTTAGGGTCATGACTAATATTGATTACTAGGTAGAACCAAAGTAAAACCTGTAAATTTAGATGCTCATGCTAATACAGGTGGCATGGAGTATATTACTAAATGACTTCTAACATGAGCAGTAATCCTATATCTTGCTTTTTGAAAAATCTTCATTTGATTGCTTTTTGTGTTATGGCCTCTATCTTATAAAGTTAGAGTAAGGTGACATAATGTTCTGTACAGTTTAATAGGGTAGAATTCCTACAAAATTAATCTGTGAACAAATTTAGAAATTCTGTTGCTTTTTCTCAAGAACATTCAATAAAGAATGAAAAATATCTGAATCTAATTCATTTATCCTTTCTGAGTCTCCCCTACCTTATTGGCTTATTGTATTAATCAACGCTAATATAATAACTATAATAATAATGTTTACTGAGTATAACTGTGAAGCACTGTGCTAAGCACTTAAAACATTAACTCAGTTAATCCTCAAAAATCCCAGTGAGATTGTTCTGTTACAATTCTTTATTTACAGATGAGGAAATAAAGGCATCAGAGATGTAAATAAATTGCCCATATTCACATACTTAGTAAACAGCGAAGCAGAGTTAGAACCATGCAGTCTAATACCAAAGCCCACATTCTTATGTATTAAATGTTAAGTATGAGTTAAGTATTGTACAGACCATAAATTATTGTATAAGCATAAGGTGTTGATACAAACATAGGCATTTTTTTGTCAGCCTGCAATCCCTGCCCTGTCATTCACATTGTTTATTAATAATGTAGGGAAAATGTGCTACACTCTTAAAAATTTCTGTTCATAGGTGTTCTAGGATGTTCATAGGTGACTTTGGTCCAAGTTTTATTAATTCTTTTCTGTCAGAAGAAAATGCCCTCGAGAAAGCAATGCATTTCTTCTGATTTCCCATAATGTTTCCATTGTGTAGATTTTATGATACCAAGGGTATATCTTTGATGTTAATATGGGACTTAATTTGTGTGTAGTAGTACCCGCATGATGTATTTATTTTTAAATATTGTAAAGTGCTATGTTTTATGTAATTTCATTTCCCAGAGGTTCATCCTTTCAGCAAACAACTTTAAGCATTTTGATAGCAGGCCTCCATCTTACTTATTTTATGTTGCCTGCAACTAGCATATATTTGGTATTCATAACACATTTATATATCTGTTGAGACCTCACATTGTAGGCTTTGGGAATATTAAGAGTCAGTTCCTTCACTCAGAATCTCAGAGACAAGTAGGAGAAAAATATATTGTTAATAGTTTTATTGAGATGTAGGTCACATACCATAAAATTCACTTGTGTACAATTCAGTGGTTTTTACAGAGTTGCACAACCATCACCATAACTTAATTTTAGAATATTCTCATCACCCTAAAAAGAAATCTTGTACTCATTAGCAGTCACTCTCCAATACTACTTCCCAGCCCTAGGCAACCAATAATCTACTTTCTGTCTCTGTATATTTGCCTATTCCACATTTTTCATATAAATGTTATACAATATGTGGCTTTTTGTGACCAGTTTCTGTCACACTTAGCATAATGTTTTCAAGGTTCTTCCATGTTGTAGCGTGTATCAGTACTACATTTCTTTTTATTGCCAAATAGTATTTCATTGTATAGATATACCACACCTCACTTATTCATTCATTGCTTGATGGGCATTGGGTTCTTTCTATTTTTTGACTATTACTGTGAATGATGCTGTTGTTAACATTTGTGTATGAATCACTGTGTAGACATATGTTTTCATTTCTCTTAGATACATACAAATGTAAGAGTGGAATTGGCAGGGTCATATTGTAACTCTATGTTTTACATTTTGAGAAACTGCCAAGTTATTTTTCAAAGTGGTTATACCATTGTATATTCCCATGAGCAATGTATGAATGTTCCAGGTTTTCCACATGTGGAGAACGCTTATTATTGTCCATATTTTTTATTATAGCTATTCTAATAGATGTGAAGCGATATCTCACTGTGATTTGGGGAAATATTTTTTAAACAAAGAATTACATAGTATGGTAAATACTATGGAAACTAGGTACAGAATGGTGGCACAAAGGACAGAATTGTTAAACAGACCAGCAAAGGTTTTATGCTAGAACTGGAGCGTTGGATTTGGAAACAAAGGACATCCCTAGATTGACACTGGAACCGAAGAACAATGTAGTGAACACCATGTGCAATATCAGTGAGGCATGAAAATATATGTCAATTTCAGGCAACTACAAGTAGTCTGGTAAAGCTGGTACAGTGATTTTCAAATTTCTTATGGATCATGAAGTTAATTCAGGGGATCTTGACAAACATTTAACAAATGAAATTGTATTGACTATAAAATATAATTTTGCACATAGGAAGGGTAAGCATTACTTAGTGACATTTTTCCACGATTTAAAACACATATTTGTAAAATATATTTATTGTTGTGTGGCTCTTGGTTCAAGAGTTTGAAGTCTTCTCGTCTGGAGTGTACATTGAAGGACAAAATGATGTGAAAACATGTTTCCCTAGTGTGTACTCTAGAGTTATCAATTAGTTGAATAGAATGTCAGAAAAAGTTTCATTGATTTTCTTTGTGTAATATTTACATGTGTATGAACACTTAAAGCTCTAGCATTATAAAAAAAATTTTAATCACTGATTTTTTTTAGCCTCAGTTGAATGACTTGTCAAACCATCTAGATCAATGTTTCTCAATCTTTTTCATTATTACCTCCCTACAGAGACAGTTTGAATTGAATTTCTATAAATCAATTAATTTAATTTCTACGTAACATAAGGTAAATACTAAGGAAATAAGATTTTATCAGGTAGGGTTGAGTTTTGGTTGGCCACAAAGCATTGTAATAGCTAAGATTTTTTGCCTCCCTGAGCTAATTTTAACCCCCTTGGGAGTAACATTACCCCTGTTAAGAATGCATGATCTTGCTTTATTCCTCTTTTCTTTAAAATTGAAAGACTTGGGATTTCTATTTCAACCCATGAAGGAGTAACTGAAATAGGACTTGGTTTCCTGCCATAAACAGTTAGAGAGCACTGGGAAAAAAAATATAAGAAACAACTATCTTCAGACATTGAACAATAGGCAGAGCAGGACTTTGTGATCACAAGGAATTTGTGATCCATGAGAGAAGGCAAATAAATGAAGTAATATCTGTGGTGGCCTCAGTTTATTGCCTGGAGGCAGTTTCCAGGCTGCAGTGCAGGGAGGAGAAACCAAAATGGACTCTGGAAATCTCTTGAGTTGAGAAGACAGAGATCGAAGTTCAGAGAGACTGAGGAAGGTAAAATTTGTGGGGCAGAGTGTTGGAGAGAAGGAGCTGCACAAGATGAAGTTCCAAATATCTTCTAAGTAGTTTCTTCAAGTTGTTGGCTGAGTGTTGATCTGTCCATGCATGTAAAGTAATTACCCAAGACTTGGAAAGGAACCACCAGAAATCAGTAGGCAGAACAATTCCCAGGGCTGTAAATAATTTGCATTCCCAGTACCCGGAGTAGAAACTTTGTAATACATGGAGCATTGAGTAGAGTCCTCAGAAGGATCATACCTTAGTAGTGGGGCTAATTCAGCATTAAAGTTAAGGATGCCCTAGACTCTAACAAACCTCAAGAGGAAGCCTCAAAAGAATTAAACTGATCCTCAAGAAATTTAACTCCATGCCAGAACAAAGCCAAACACTCTTAAGAGGAATATAATACAATCTGGCATTCAAGAATATAAGCTCTAGGATTCACAGTGCCCAGCATCTGATTAATAATTGCCAGACATGCAAAGAAACAGGAAACCAAGACTCATAACTGGAGGGGATGGCGTAGGGGGGATCAAACAGAAACAGAAATAACAAAAATAGTGGAATCAGTTGAGAAGGATCTAAAACAGCTAATAAAAGTATTATAAATATGCTCCAGAATATAAAAGAAATCATAAACATAATGAAAAGAGAAATGGAAGATATAAAAAAGGCCAAAATTGAACTTGTAGCCATGAAAAATGCAATATCTGAAATGAAAAACAGACTAGATGGCATTAATAGCAGATAGACACTGAAGAATTAAAGATCCATGAACTTGAAGACATAGCAGTAGGTACAATCCGAAGTAGAACACACAGGGGAAAAAGACTGAAAATGAAATAAATAGAGGCTCAATAATCTGTAGGACAATATTAGATGCACTAATATATGTATAAGGAAGTGGGAGGAAGGGAACAAAAATAGTATTTGAAAATGTAGTGGCTGGAAGTTTTCCAAATTTTAAGAAAACAATAAGTCTACAGACCCAGGAAGCTCAACAAGACTTAAGCGGCCAGAAGAAAATGAAAAATTATTTATAAACAGACAAAAGTAAGAGATGATAGCAGACTCCTTGTTAGAAAGTAAAAGCCATAAAATAATGGGATGACATCATTAAAGTGCAGAAAGGAATTTTTAAAAAGCTGTCAATCTGGAATTCTATACACAACAAAAATAAACCTTTCAAAAATAAAGGCAAAGTCGGCGGCCAGCCCATTGACGTAGTGGTTAAATTCATGTGCTCTGCTTCGCCGGCCCGGAGTTTGAAGGTTCAGGTCCTGGTCGCGGACCTACACACCGCTCATCAAGCCATGCTGTGGCGGTGTCCCATGTAAAGTAGAAGAAGATGGGCACAAATGTTAGCCCAGGGCCAGTCTTCCTCAGCAAAAAAAGAGGAGGATTGGCAATGGATATTAGCTCCTGGCTAATCTTCCAATGACATTCTTCACGGAAATAGAAAAAAGAATACTAAAATTCGTATGGGGCAACAAAAGACCCCAAATGGCTAAAGCAATCCTAAGAAAAAAGAACAAAGCTGGAGGCATCACAATCCCTGACTTCAAAACATACTACGAAGCAATAGTAATCAAAACAGCACGGTACTGGTACAAAAGCAGACACACAGATCAATGGAACAGAATTGAAAGCCCAGAAATAAAACCACACATATATGGACAGCTAATTGTCAACAAAGGAACTAAGAACATACAATGGAGGAAGGAAAGTCTCTTCAATAAATGATGTTGGGAAAACTGGACAGCTACATGCAAAAGAATGAAAGTGGACCATTTGCTATCGCCATTCACAAAAATTAACTCAGAATGGATCAAAGACCTGAAGGTGAGACCTGAAACTATAAAACTCATAGAAGAAAATACAGGCAAAACACTATTTGACATTGGTCATAAAGGAATCTTTTCGGATGCCATGCCTACACAGGCTAGGGAAACTAAAGAAAAAAGAAGCAAGTGGGACTTTATCAGATTAAAGAGCTTCTACAAGATGAACGAAACCAGAATCAAGATGAACAGACAACCCACCAGCTGGGAGAGACTATTTGCAAAACATATATCTGACAAGGGGTTAATTCCATAATATATAAAGAACTCACACAACTGAACAACAAAAAAACAACCCGGTCAAAAAATGGGCAGAGGAAATGAACAGACACTTCTCTAAAGAAGATATACAGATGGCCAATAGGCACATGAAAAGATGTTCAACATCACTAATCATCAGGGAAATGCAAATCAAAATAACACTAAGATATCACCTCATGCCCGTTAGAATGGCTATAATCACCAAGACAAAAAACAACAAATGTTGGAGAGGATGTGGAGAAACGGGAACCCTCATATGCAGCTGGTGGGAATGCAAACTGGTGCAGCCTCTGTGGAAAACAGTATGGAGATTCTTCAAAGAATTAAAAATAGAAATACCCTATGATCCAGCTATCCCATTACTGGGAATCTATCCAATGAACCTGAAATCAACAATTCAAAGAGGTTTATGGACCCCTATGTTCATTGCAGCATTGTTCACTATAGCCAAGACGTGGAAGCAACCCAAGTGTCCCTCGACTGATGATTGGATCAAGAAGATGTGGTATACATATACAGTGGAATACTACTCAGCCATAAAAAAGACAAAATCATCCCATTTGCAACAACATGGATGGACCTGGAGGGTATTATGTTAAGTGAAATAAGCCAGAAAGAGAAAGACAAACACCGTATAATCTCACTAATATGTGGAATATAAACCAACACATGGACAGAGAAAACTGTATTGTGGTTACCAGGGGCAATGGGGGTAGGGGGTGGGCACAGGGGGTGAAGGGAGACATGTATATGGTGATGGACAAACCAAAATGTACAATCCAAAATTTCACAATGTTATAAACTATTAAAACATCAATTAAAAATAATAAATAAAATAAAGGCAAAGTAAAGACTTTTTCAGGCAAACAAGACCTCAAGGAATTTGTCGCCAGCAGACCTGAATTACGTTAAATGTTAAAGGAAGTTCTTCAGGCAGAAGGAAAATGATAATAGATGGAAATTTGGATCTACAAAAAGGAATGTGAGTAAATATAAAAGATTTTTTTTCCTTAAAACAATAACAATGTATCATGGGGTTTATAAAATATGTAGAAGTAAAAATAGATGACAGTAGCACAAAGGATGGGAAGAGACATGTTCTGTTGTAAAATGTTATCTGTGAGATTATTTGAAAATAGACTGTGATAAATTAAACATATATATATTGTAAATCCTAGAAGAACCACTGGAAAATAACCTATGGCAAATTATCTAATAATGGAGGGAAAATGGAATCATAATAATACTCAATCCAAAAGAAGTCAGAAAAAGAAGAAAAATGAACAAAGTACAATTAGATAAAAAATAAATCATAACAAATGGGACTTCATCAGGCTAAAGAGCTTCTGTAAGGCAAAGAAAACTATGAACAAAACAAAAAGACAACCCACCAACTGGGAGAAAATATTTGCAAATCATATATCCAACAAGGGGTTAATCTCCAAAATATATAAAGAACTCATACAACTGAACAACAAAAAAAAACCCAGTTACAAAATGGGCAGAGGATATGAACAGACATTTTTCTAAAGAAGATATACGGATGGCCAACAGGCACATGAAAAGATGTTCAACATCACTAATCATCAGGGAAATGCAAATCAAAACTACAATGAGATATCACCTTACACCTATTAGAATGGCTATAGTTACCAGGACAAAAAACAACAAATGTTGGAGAGGATGTGGAGAAAAGGGAACCCTCATACACTGCTGGTGGCAAACTGGTACAGCCACTATGGAAAACAGTATGGAGATTTCTCAAAAAATTAAAAATGAAAATACCATGTGACCCATCTATTGCACTACTGGGTATTTATCCAAAGAACTCAAAATCAACAATTCAAAGAGACTTATGCACCTCTATGTTCATTGCAGTGTTATTCACAATAGCCAAGACATGGAAGCAACCCAAGTGCCCATGGACTGATGAATGGGTAAAGAAGATATGTTATATATGTACAATGGAATACTCCATCATAAAAAAAGACAAAATCATCCCATTTGCAACAACTTGGATGGAACTTCAGAGTATTATGTTAAGTGAGATAGGCCAGACAGAGAAAGACAAACACTGTATGATTTCACTCATATGTGGAAGATAGACGCATGGACAAAGAGAACAGATTAGTGGTTACCAGAGGGGAAGGACGTTGGAGGGTGGGCATAAGGGGTAAAGGGGCACATATATGTGGTGACAGACAAATAATACTGTACAACTGAAATCTCACAATGTTATAAACTATTATGACACCAATAAAAATAAACCAAAAAAAACAAATCACAAGAGGGTAGATTGATACTCAACCATATAGATCAGGTGTTGGCAAATTATGCCCCTTGGGCCAAATTTGACCCACAGCCTGTTTATGTATGGCCTGTGAACTAGAAATGATTTTTACATTTTTTTATGTTGTGGTAAAATATACATAACATAAAATTTACCATTGTAACCATTTTAAGTGTACAGTTCAGTGACATTAAGTAAATTCACGTTGTTGTACAACCATCACCACCATCTATACTTTTTCATCTTCCAAATACCCATTAAACTATAACTCTCCATTTCCCACTCCCCTGAGATCCTGCCAATCACCGTTATCCTTTCTGTCTCTATGATTTTGACTATTCTAGAGAACATACATAAGTGGAATCATATAATATTTGTCCTTTTTGGTCTGGCTTATTTCACTTAGCATAATATCTTCAAGATTCACTTATGTTGTAGCATGTCAGAATTTCATTCCTTTTTATGGCTGAATAATATTCTATTTTATGTATACCATATTTTTATAGTTTTAGAGCATTGCAAAATACACACCCACATCCACCCATACACCCATACCCACAAAGAGTATGTGGTAGATACCGTATGTAGCCTACAGACTAAAATATTTACTATATGGTCTGTTAGAGAAAGTTTGTCAATCCCTGATATGGATAATTATACTAAATGTAAATCATTTAAATATGCCAATTAAAAGGCATAGGTTGTCAGAAGAGATTTGAAAAGCAAAAGCAAGACTATATGTGAAAGCAAGATCCAAATATATGTTATGTATGAGAAACCTAATTTAAATACAAAGGCATAGATAATTTAAAAGTTAAAGTATTGACAAAAAATGATATACCATGCAAACATGAATTCAAGGAAAGCTGAGATTACTATATTAATATCAGACAAAGAGGACTTTAGAACAAGGATTATTACCAGAGATAAAGAGGGACATTTTCACAATAATATGAGTCAATTCATCAGGAAGACATAGTCCCAAATAACAGCTTCAATAAACTTGAAGCAAAGGAGAAATAAGCATTCACAATTATATTTAGAGATTTCAGTACTTCTTTCTTGGTAATGAATAGGAGAGTAGACAGAAAATCAATAAAGTCAATAGCAGGAAGATATATGGAAAATATGTAAATATTTGGCCTTTAAACAAACAAACAAAAAAACCTCCTAAATATGGATCAAAGAAGCAATCACAAGGGAAAATAGTATTTTGAACTGAATGAAATGAAAATACAAAATATTAATATTTGTGGGATACAGCTACAGTAGTGCTTAGGTAGAAATTTATAACATTAATTGCTTATGGTAGAAAGAGAGAAAGGTTGAAAATCAAGTTATTTAAGTTTCTCCTGTAATAAATTAGGAAATTAAAAAACAATGTAAGCATAAGAAAGAAAATAATAAAGATAAGAGTGGAAATCAATGAGATAAGTAAATGAACAAACCAAAGAAAAAAATCAGTGAAGCCAAAAGCTGGTTGTTGGAAAAATCAATAAACTTGATAAGCTTCTACCTATATTGACCATATATTGAAAAAAGAGAAGATATAAATGATGACCATCAAGAATGAAATAGGTACATCATTGCAGATCATATGGACATTAAGAGGATTATAAGAGAATATTATGAACAACTTTATGCCAGTAAGTTTGACCTAATGAAATAGATAAATTCCTTGATAGACACAAATGACCAAGCCTCACTCAAGAAGAGAGATAACTTCAATTGCCTTACATTTATAGTTTAAAACCCTTCCACAAAGAAAAGTTTGGGCTCAGATAGCTTCATTGATGAATTCTACTAAACATACTTAAGGAAGAAATATATTAGCAATTCAGCACAAACTCTTCCAGAAAAAAAGAAGAGGAAGGAACATTTCTAAAGTCATTTTATGAGTCCAGAATTACCCTGACAGCAAAAACAGACAAGGACATTACAAGAAGAAAAAAAAAATGACCAATGTTGCTCATGTACCTAGATGCAAAAATTCTTTTAAAATATTAGCAAGTCTGGGGCCGGCCCTGTGGCTTAGTGGTTAAGTGCACCCACTCCGCTACTGGTGGCCCGGGTTCCCGGGCGTGCACCGACATACGGCTTCTGCAGCCATGCAGAGGCCAAGTCCCACATACAGCAACTAGAAGGATGTGCAACTATGACATACAACTATCTACTGGGGCTTTGGGGGAAAAAAAGGAGGAGGATTGGCAATAGATATTAGCTCAGAGCCAGTCTTCCTCAGCAAAAAAAGAGGAGGATTAGCATGGATGTTAGCACAGGGCTGATCTTCCTCACAAAAAAATATATATATAAGTAAAAAATATTAGCAAGTTAAATCCAGGAATTAAAAAAACATAACTTTCCACCACAAAGTAGGGTTCATCTTAGGAATGTTTAACATTGGGAGATTAATCAGTGCATTTTTCTACATAACAGAATAAAGTAGAAAATCATATAATCATCTACTCCACTTGATGGAGAAATGTGTTTGACAAAATTCAATTTCCATTCATGATAAAACCTTCCAGCAAACTTTCTCCATCTGTGATTAAAGGCTTTAACAAAACATAATGAAGTAAAACAAAAAACCCCATAAAGCTAACATTTAGTGGTGAAATATTGGATACTTTTTTTGTAAAATCCAGTATATGGCAAGGATTTCCACTCTCCCTACTTTTATTCAGTGTTTTAATCATGGGTCTAGGTAGTGCAATAAGACAAGAAAAAGAAATAAAAGTCATAGAGATTGGAAAGGAAGAAGTCAAACTGTTTGCAGATGACATGATTGTCTATGTAGAAGTTTCTAGGAAATCTGCAAGGAATTTTTAGCATACCAGGTCAATAAACAAATATCAAATGTGTTTCTGTATACTAGCAAAAACAATTGGAAAATACAATAAGAATTTTATCATTTATAGGAGCATCATAAACTGAATTCTTAGGAATAAGAATAATAAGCAAGATCTTTATGCTGAAAACTACAGAACATTTTTGAGAGAATGTAAAGAAGACTCAAATGTAGTAGTATATCATGTTCATTGATTAGAAGACTCAATATTGTTAAGATGTCTATTCTATCCAAATTGATCTATAGATTAAATATGATACCAATTAAAATTCCAGCAAGCCTTTTTTTTGGTAGCGTATGGCAAGCTAAAATATTTATGGAAATGAGAGGGCATAGAATAGTCTAAACAGTTGTGGAAAAGAGGAAAAAAGGACTTACACTTCCTGATTTCAAGATTTAGTGTAAAACTACAGTTATCAAGAAAGTGTGGTATTGGCATAAGACTAGACATATAGATCAGTGAAACAGAAGAGTGTGTGTAGAAAACAGACACACACACATATGACAGTTATTTTCAAAAAGGTGCCCAGGTAATTCAGTGACGAAAAAGAGTCTTTCACTAAGTAGTGCTGGAATGACTGGATATCCATATTGAAAGATAACAAACATCAAGCCTTGCCTCACACCATACACAAAAATTTATTTCAGATGGATCATAAACCTTAATATAAAAGGTAAAACTTAGATAATTACTAGAAGACACAGAAAATCTTCGTGACTTTGGGTTAAGCAAAGATTTCATTGATAGGAATCAAAAGGCGTGAATCATAAAAGAAAATTGGAATGACTATGACTACACTAAAATAAAAAACTTATGCTTTTCAAAAGATACTAAGAAAATGAAAAGACAAGGCACACTCTTGGACAAAATATTTGAAAATTGTGCATTTTATAAAGGACTGTATCCAATTTACACAGCGAACTCTTATAAATCAATAATAATAAGCAAACAACCTGATTAAATATGTGCAAGAGTAGGACAGATGCATCACTGGAGAGGATTTATGAATGGCCAGTAAACACATGAAAAGATGCTTAAATCATTTGTCATTTAGGGAAATGCAAACTAAAACCACACTGAGATATCACTACACAGGCAGTGAAATAGTTAAAATTTAAAACACTGGCAGGACCAAATACTGGTGAGGGGGAGGAACAAATGGACTCTCATACATTGCAAGTTTGAATGCAAAATGGTACAGCCACCTAGAAAACAGTTTGAAAAGATAAACTGCATCCCTACGGGTAGAATATAAGTGAGTAAAAAGTAACAAATTACTGCTTGATGCAGCAGCATAGTTGAATCACAGAAGCATTTACAGAAAGTAAAAGATACCAGGCCCAAAAGATTGTATACTGTATGATTCCATTTATATGAAATTCTGTAAAAGGCGTAACTGCAGTGAAAGAAAGCAGATCACTGGTTGGCCTGTGGCTGGACTTGAGCAAGACAAAGAGGCATTAGAGAATTTATGGGAGATGGAAGCATTCTATATCTCCTTTGTCCTGGTGGTTACAGGACTGTATACATTTGTCAAAACTCATTAAAATGTACATTGAAATGGGTGGATTTTATTGTCTGTGAATTATACCTCAGTAAAGTAGCTTTTAAAAGTAGAGGACTCGGGGCCGGCCCCGTGGCCTAGTGGTTAAGTTTGGTGTGCTCCACTTTGGTGGCCCAGGTTCGGTTCCCGACCTACACCACTTGTTTCCAGCCATGCTGTGGCGGCAACCCACATACAAAATAGAGGAAGACCGGCAACAGATGTTAGCTCAGGGTGAATCTTCCTCAAGCAAAAAGAAAAAGATTGGCAACAGATGTTAGCTCAGGGCCAATCTTCCTCAGCAGGAAAAAAAAAAAACAGTAGAGAACTTAATTAATTGGAATGCTCTAACTAACCATCACAGGAAGACCCTCTGGATTTCCCCCGGGCAGCTCTTCCTCCAGCACTGATAGGCCTCTAATATCTCTGTGTGGCTGCTACCTGGTAAGCTTTGGATGGTTTGTCTCTGCATATGTACAGCCAACTCTTGGCCATGACTTATGGGAGTCCTCCACACAGACATTTGAGGCCCCCTTCTCTGCACAGCTTTCTCCTTTTCAATGCCCTGCCACACAATTTCCAGCCACTTCAGCTGCCTCAAACCCTTATCTCTGCCTCCTCAGCTCAGCTGACTATTTCTCCCTGTTCAGACTCTAGCTCTCTGTGACTCTAGCTCTCTGTGCTGTAGTTAGGATATTGTCCCCATGCAGGGAGCTGGTCCGTGAGGGGTTCACCTTGTAAGTGTCCCTTTTCACACTGCCTGTGGTCCACTGCCTGAAAACAGTTGCTTCCTGTGTTCTGTCCCATTTTATAGTTGTTTACAGCAGGTGGGCTAACCCAACAGCAGTTACTCCCTCATGCATGAAAACAGAAATTTCTTGATACTATTTTTAATCATTCATTAAGTTAAATATTTTCTGCAGGTAAAATTGAGTAGCATTGAGCACAAAGATAACATGATAAACAAAAATATTGATTGACCAAAATTGGTCATGCTTTGTTTCACAATTCAACTAGGAATTGAACTTCTCAAGAGTCTTAGTTTCGTACAGTTGAGCAAAGTTAAAAGAAGAAATCCTCCTGATCACTGTTGAGATTGAATTGTCCTTATATTACTTTAAAGGTAATAAAATGTATATTGTTAAATTTAACCCTAGATTTTTCTAGGGTTAACCTAGATTAAATCTAGGTTAAAACCCTAGATTTTGTAAGGTTTGATGAGGAGTACCAATCATCTTTTTTATTTTGTCTTCAAAAGTTATTGTGTTATTTAGGATGATTCAGTGAATTTGTAACAATGATTTTAAAATATCTGCTCTATATTTTTAAAATCAAATTAGCCTTTTAACAGGAACCCTAGTAAGAATTTCCTGTATGTCATCTCATTTAATTGTCTAGGAAATTTTGTGAATAAAATACCTTCCAGAATCTTCTGAAAGAAATCCTAAGTTATTTTCAGATTCATTTATAATATCATATAGTCAGATTATTTTAACTACTCTTGTTAGACTTTTTCATATTTGTTTTTGGAAGGAAATTTTTAAATTAACATTTTTCTTAATCTCTTTCCCACATTGCGTTATTTTTGTGACATGCTTTCGTTAGAAGAGTTCTAAGATATTGGCTAGTTAGTAACATCTCTTAATATCAGCCGCTCTTTTATTTCCTTAATGTTAAAACAAAAAATAGTTCATGGTCTGTGAACCCAGAAGTTTCACTGCCCTGCCAGTCATGTGTAGGTCACATTGAAGAAATTCCTCTGCAACAATTATTTTGCTCTTTATTCAACAAAGTTTTTTAAAGTAGTACAGTGTTTCAAGCTTTGTGTTGCTAGGCACTGCAGGTACAGAGATAAATGAGAGTACCTGCTCTCTCAGGAAACTCACAGTTCACGACATCAGAACAAATAATTACAATGCAGTGAAAATGATAGAAGCAAAGTACCCTGTAGAAATACTTAGTAGGAACACTTAGCCCAACTTACATGCATAAATGTGTGTGTTTGGGGAGAGGGTGAATATGTTTGAGGGTGGGTGATGAATAGAACTGGGAAGGATAGGAGAGAGTATCTTTTGAAATCTTACAAAGAGCTAACAACTAAATTGATTCTTGAAGGACAATATGTGACATTATCTAAGTAAAAGGGAGGAGGAGGTGAAGGATATCCCAGGCAGAGGGAGAAGCATGTACCAAAGGCAGCATAAAGGAGCATGGCACATTGAGGAAATTGCTAGTCTATTGCCCTGAGAAGCATAAGAGTTCCAGGAAGGGGGAGGGCTGAGCAATGAAGCTGGAGCTTCATTTAGAATATTGTTCTGAAAGTGATGAGTAGACGTTTAAAGATTATAGAACTGGTTCTGTAGTACTATAATACTATATAGTAAGAACAAAATATTTTGCCCTCAGAACCTGAGCAAGGCTGAGTCTGCTTCTGGGTAGAGTTAAGGATATAGTTTTTAACATAATATGAACACAATTGGAGAAATTAACGTATGGCCTTGGCCTCATGAACATCATGAATGAACCAGCTGTGTTAACTGTACTTAATTACAAAACACCTAGTTCCAAAACACTTTCACAAAACACGATAAACAAAATCATCATCATAATACTACAGTCCATAGTGAGTTTGAATTAGGACCTGAAAATTATATGATAGTGAAACATCTGGAAAAACTTTTTTTTAAATCGAGATATAATTGACATATACCATTATATTACTTTCAGGTATGCAAAATAATGATTCAGTATTTGTATATATTGCAAAATGATCACCACAATAAATCCAGTTAATATCCATCACCATTCATAGTTTCAGAAGTTTTTTTCTTGTGATGAGAACTTTTAAGATCTACTCTCTTAGGAACTTTCAAATATGCGCTACAGTATTATTAACTATAATCACCATGCTGTACGTTACATCCCCATGACTTATTTATTTTATAACTGGAAGTTTGTACCTTTTGACCCCCTTCACCCATTTCACCCACCCCTCACCCTCTGCCTCTGGCAACCATCAATCTGTTCTCTGAATTGGAAAATCTTTTGGTTAAAGATTAATAGGATTAAGGATAGGACTAGAGATTCATTTGAACAGAAGTCATGCTGAGCTCAATTGTGGAGATTCTTTGATGCTATTCCTAGAATGAATAGAAAAGTTAATGTTAAATGTTTATATTTTCAATTACTATTTGACAGTAACAGGAATTCAATCTAAGGAGCAAAGCAAAGAAGTAGAGTAATGCAGTTATAAGATTTAGAAACTTTTTCAATCTGGGAAAGAATTAGGCTTAGAATATATGAGGTTAAATTTTCGAAATCATGGTATTTGCTGCATATTTATGTTTTTAATTGTATTGAGGGTATAACTATTTTCAGGCCCTAGAGCCATTCTAGATGACACCACTCTGTCAGTCTTTCTTCACCCGGGTCCTTACATCCAGCCAGTCCATTGGCAGCCCAGTAACTGAGACCAACTCTTATTGTAAGCAAAGTTGAAAAACAAATGATCTACTAAGGATTCTATCCTGTGAGAAGATTTTCCCTCTCTGTTGTCTTTCTGGACCACCTATGAAAGGATTGTAGTACCAGAACATTCATCTTCTTCTGGTTTTAGCATATCACTAGACATAATTTTTTAACCCTCAGTTAGCTAGTCGTAGTATACTCATGAGGCTACACATGCAGGTTAAGCAAGCTCCATCAGGCATAAGTATAATACCCGCCTATATTGGTTCTCACCCAATATCTGCCAGTGCCCTTTGATGATGGAGCACAGCTTGACATCCCTAACTTTATAGCTAGGTGATCACGTGCTGTCTACTTCATACTGGACGGGTTAGATAACATTGCTACCTGGTGTCTGTTGATCTTGCAGTTAGTCTCTGTTTATTACTAATAATGGGCCAAGAGCTGTTTCTCAAAAACAAATAAACCACTTTTCATTTCGCTTGCTGAAGTGAGTATGATCTTGTATCAAAACCCTAAGAGTGAAGAAATAAGAGGCAACGAATTGATTTGTCACTCAGAAAATAGTAATAAGATTGTACTGGTAGAAAGTTGGTAGCTATATGTGTGGTATGGTTTGAATCAGGAATTATTTCAAGCCATCAGTAAAATAAAGCAAGAAAGACTAGAGTTTCAAGACATGGTACAAAAATAATCTGAACTCTGTCTTTTAATAAAATGTGTCTGGAGGTACAAAAATATCATAATTAAAATCTAGAGGCCTCTAATGCAATTCTACCATCAGAGCTTCTTGATGATGCTTTTGAGCATCGTGACCTATTACAGATATTTGAAGACGGTTTATTTTGCTGGATCTTATGGGTCCAGTACAGAGCTTACTCCACTGTACCCTTGATCACTGGAGAGACTTCTCTTGCTCTGGTGCTACTTAAAGCTAATTGCTTTTTATTTTACCTTATAAATGGTCAGAGCTGTATGTTCAAATATGGAAATGTGCTGCTTTCAAAGTGCAAAGAGGCCCAGCAAACTTTTTGTCTCCTTAGTGGGAGGCAGACAAGGGGATAGTAAATTCTCTTTGACTTTGGGAAGAATATTCCATCGTGCCCCTGGACCCTCAGGGACTTTATTGAGGAGGCAAGTCCGTGTATTTTCATAAAATTTAGTTCTTGGTTCTGTCCATGTGTATGTTTTACCAAGGCACTTAATCTCTCAACTCTTCTGCTCTCCAGGTCCAAATAGCTTGCTGTCATCCAGAGCAGAAGTAAGGAGATGTAGTATGGAATGTTGAGGCAGCCAAGGTCTCTGCAGAGCAGATTGTGGCATAGAACAAGAATATTTTATTAGATTTCTCTGAAGAAGGGCAGTAGAAGTATTGCTGTTTTTGCCAGGTGAAAACAACCTGTTACTTTTGTTCTCACTGGATCGTTATGAAGGAAAAAACGTTTGCTCAATTAAAGGTGCATATCAAATACCACGGCTGTCTTAATTTGCTTAATAACGAGACTCCATCTGGAGTGGTAACACCAGTTGAAGTCGTCTTCTAATTAAGTTTATGATAATCTGCCATCATTTTTCAAGGCTATTAATTTTTGTAGTGGCCAAACCAGCAAAGGCATTCACCAGATCTGCAATTTTCAAGTCTCCGATGGTAGACTAATCTCTGCTTTTCCCTTGGGATGTCTTGTTGCTGGAGAAAGGAAGATCCAGTAGTTTCCAGTTATCCCTTCCTGTACCATATAGCCACTGCTTAGAAAGCCAAAGTGTGGATTCTGCAAATTTCTGAGAGTATACATTCTAATTGTAAACCGAAGAACTGGAAAAATAACAGCAAGGTGATTTCTTAGATTTATTCTTAGATATTTGATGTTATCTGATGCTATTGTATGTGGGATTGTTTTCAAATTTTACTTTCTAATTGTTCATCATATGTGTATAGAAATTGAATGGATTTTTTTATATTGATCTCATATCCAGTTACCTTGCTAAATTTGCTTACTAACTCTAATAGATTATCTCTAAATTATTTTGATATTTCTATATCACGATCGTCATCTGAGAGTAACGACAGTTTTATTTCTTTCTTTCCAATCCTTTTACATCTTTTTCTCACCTTATTGCACTGGCTAGGACCTCCAGTACATTGTTGAATAGAAGTGGTGATAACAGGCATCCTTGCCTCATTCCCGATCTCAGAGGTAAAGCTTTCAACATTTCACCGTTACATATGATGTTTGCTGTAGGACTTTCAAAAATACCCTTTATGAAATAAAGGAAATTGCCTTCTATTCCTTGTTGGTGCAGAGATGTCATCATGAATGGATAATGAATTTTATCAAGTGTTTTTTAATCTGTTACAGTTATCACATTACTTTTTACCTTTATTCTTTCAATGCAATGAGTTAGATTAATTTTCTAATGTTAAATCTACCTTGCATTTATGGAATAACTTTACATTTCTAGTATAAACCCAAATGGATTGTGATGTTGTACCCTGTTTATATGACTCTGGATTTAGTTTGCTAATATTTTGTATAGAATTTTCATATCTGTGTTCGCAAGAGGAATTGGCTTATTCTTTTCTTTTCTTGTAAGATATTTTATCAGGCCCTGGTGTCAAGGTTATGCTGGTCTCATAAAATAATTTTGGAAGAGTTCCCTCTTTTTTATATTATCTGAAATATTTTGTATAAGATTGGTGTTTTTCTTCCTTGAATGGTAAATTCACCAGTGAAGCCATCTGGGCCTGGAATTTTCTTTGTTGGGAATGTTTTAAAATAGGGATTCAATTTTATAATAGATATAAGACTATATAATTTTCCTATTTCTTCTTGGGTCACCTTTGATAGGTGTGTTTCTCTAGGAATTTGTCTATATCATTTGATTTTCAAAGTTATTTTCAAAAGGTATGAAGGTGTCCTTTTTATGGAGATGTTTTTTTAAAAAACATTCACAAAATTAACGAAAGTTGGAAAAATAGTACAAAGTCCTTGTTACCCCCTTGAGTCATTGGTGGGTAAGTGGCCCACTGACCTGGTGCTTCATCACCCCCAAATACTTTAGTGTATGTTTTCTATAAGCAAGAATATTCTCTTACATAACCACAATACCACCATCAAAATTAAAACTTTAATACTGGTGTATTATTACCGTCTAATCCTCAGAACCCATTCATGGTCAACAGTTGTCTAAATAATGTCCATTATGGCTAAAGGATCTAGTTCAAAATCATGCTTTGCATTTAGTTGTCTTGTCTCTTTAGTCTCCTTCAGTCTAGAACCGTTCTTCAGTCATTCCCTTTTGAAGATTACAGGTCAGTTATTTTTTGAAATATCTGAGTTTGTCATGATTAGATTTAGGTTATGCATCTATAGCTGGAATACCACAGAAGTGGTGCTGTGTTCCTCTCATGCTCCTCTCATGCATCTTATCAGGTGATGCACAATTTTATTTTGTCCCATTGCTCATGTTCTCTTTGATCTCTTCATTAAGGAGGTAGCTACTAAGCTTCTCTACTGTAAAGTTACTCTTGATAATTAATAAGTACTTTGTCAGAACGTACTTTGTAACTGTATATATACCCTCTTCCTCAAAATTCTGTGTTTATTCATATGTTTATTTATATCTAGATGGACTCGTGGTTTCCTCTTTTCCTCAATGTGTTATAGTCGGTTACTATAGTTATGTATTTTGAAGCTCAAATTGTTAGTGGAATTTGGTCCATGCAGACCCCTTCAAGCTGGCTTCTTTGTCCTTTTGAGATGTCCCTATCATTCGCTGAGTATATCCTTACTGTCAACAAAATAAGCTTTTCTAGGCTTTTCTTGTACTTTCCCTTTCCCAGCTCTGGAATTAGCCATTTTTTCATGGAATCCTGGTTCCTTTTAGTGAACAATAGCTTTACAAGCTAAGAACTTGGTACTAGGTATGCTCACTGCTATTGAGGTGTTGTTCTTAAACCCTCTCAGTGGACAGAGCTAGGATACTTAGGAATGGGTGTGTGTGTATATGTATGTACACACATATTTTGTGCATATTTATGCCATATTTACTTCTACCTATTATTTAAAAACTGAGTTCACAGTGATATCATCAATTCTAATACAACACCACAGAGTGTTCTAGTTTTTTTCCCATTCCATATTTATAACTCCCTTCTCCAACACTGAGAGGCCTGGCTCGCATTAACCTTAATATATTTATTATTTGATCAGTCCCCCTCTCTCTGCACACATGTCCCCTCACCCCCTTGGGGTTCTGATATCCCACACAGCCTTTCCCACTGTGGACGTCCTCATGACCCTCAGAGCATGGGCTCTGACACCTCAAGCCAGCTTGCCCCATATTGGATGTCCTCATCACCCTACCTAAGCTCTGACTTCCTGCTTGGGGTGTGACACCATGCTCCAGGACTACCCCTTTTCCTCTTGGAGTTGCCTTCCTCACCCCACTTGGGCTCTAAGACTCCACACTCCAGGCTACCCTAGACGTGGATACTCTCCCCATCCCACTTAGGCCCTGGTTTTCCTGTGTCAGGCCACCTGTCTGGGTAAATGCCTGCCTCCTTCACCAGGTATGCCTCCGTGTGGATGCCCTCCTCAGCCTTCCTGGGCTATGACAAGAGAGCCATGACAGTAGGTTCCTATCCTCCTTGGGCTCTGACTCCCCTTCCCTCAGTGTAGACACACTCCTCATCCTGTTTGGGCTCTGTTGCCCTAGGCTAGGCTGCACCTCCATGGGGAAGCTTCTTATCCTGCTGAGGCTCTGGCTCCCCGTGCTGAGCCTTTCTTATCCAGCTTGGGCTCCAGCGTGCTGCGTAGGGCTGCCCCATGTGTGGATGCCCTCTTTACCCTACTTGTGCTCTGACACGTCACTTCTGGCCACGCCCTAAATGAAGGTCCCCCTCACCCCACTTGGACTCTGACACTGTATGCCCTCTATATGGACATGGATACCCTTCTCATCTCTCTTGGGCCCCAAAATAGCACCCTGGGCTTACCTCATAAGTAGGCATCCTCCCTATCCCCCTTGGGCTCTGACATATGGCTCTGGGCCACTGCAGCTTCCTGTGCCACCACCAGTGCAGACCGCTGCCTCCCTCTGCCCCACTGAATAGCTTTAGGAATGAAATTTCCAAAAAGGGAAGGACAAAGGGAAAGCTTGCTGCCTTTTTAATGTCTGAACGATTTGAAATGTCCTCTTTTTTATTCCTGATGTTAATAATTTACATCATCTCTCTTTTTCTTCCTGAGTATTCTCTCCCAGCAGTTTATCAATTTTATTAGTGTTTTCGACGAATTTTATTTTGGTTTGCTGATGCTCTCCATTGTATGTGTTTTCTATTTGATGTCTGCTCTTTATTATTTCATTCCTCTTACTTTCTTTGAATTAAATTTGTGTGTTTTTTAAATTTTTAACTTCTTGAAGTGAATACGTAGATCATTGTTTTCAGCCCACCCGTCTCCCCAACCCTCCCCAGTATGTGCACTTAGGCCTATAAATTTCTTTCTAAGCATGGCTTTAGCCGCATTCCTCAACTATTTATATGATTATTTTTATTATTATTTTCAGTACATTTTCTAATTTCTATTGTGATTTCTTCTTTGATCCATGGGTTCTTTATAGGTATATTTTAATTTCTAGTAATTTTCTACATTTATCTAGATTTTTTTAGTTATATTTTTGCATCTGATTTCTAGTTTAATTCCACTGTCATCAGAAAACATCCTCCCTACACTGCCAGTTTTGTGAAATGTATTGAGCCTTCATTTATTACCCAGCATATGATCAATTTTGGCAAATTCCCATAGGCACTTGAAAAGTGAATTCTGCAGATGTTGAATATTCACTTCGCAGAGCTATGGTTCTCAGACTTTGAAAACCACTGTCTTAAAACATAATGTTAAGAACTACAGTTCATATTTCAGATATGCATGCATCCTGTTTTTTTCTAGGGTAGAAAGATACTTTGTCTTGTTTTATAGGTGCTGTGCAATATGCAGATTGTAAATTAAAGTGCTTAAAATATATCCATGCATGAACCCTTTTATGGATATATCATTTCCATAAAATAGGGTATGAAATTAGATTGTAAAACAAGGGATAAAGTAATAGTAGGGCATTGTCATTTTGATGTTTGATAGTCGCACTAGAAATTTCTTCTTAAAGTTGGATGTTTACAGTGTAATTTAACAACTATAATATAAATTGTGTTACTTTATAAAACAGTTGTCTTAAAAATTTTCCAATATCAATTAAATTTAAGCCAACTCATAGTTATTACACTGTGTAGACAATATGATGTAGTTGTCAATTAGAGAAAAAAGATATTATTGCAAAAGTTTAAAAAAGGAAAAATCCCGGGCCCGGCCTGGTGGCGTAGTGGTTAAGTTCGCGCGCTCTGCTTCGGTGGCCCGGGGTTCATGGGTTCGGATCCTGGGTGTGAACCTATGCACCGCTCATCAAGCCATGCTGTGGCAGCGTCCCATATAAAGTAGAGAAAGATTGGCACAGATATTAGTTCAGGGCTAATCTTCCTCAGCAAAAAGAGGAAGATTGGCAACGGATGTGAGCTCAGGGCTGATCTTCCTCACCAAAAAAAAGGAGAAATCCTCGTACCTATCTTTTTAATAAAGTTCTAGTACCAAAAGTGTGGTATTATTATTTTCAAAACTTTGAGGATTCATATAATAATTTATAATTATATAAATTTATATAGATAATTTATATATTCCAATATGTAATTTATATATTCTAAAATAATTTACATATTCCGATTCACAGCTTTAAAATTATTTCTCTCAAATCCAGAAACACTAGTGAGCCTAGTTAGCATCTTTAAATATCACTAAACCTCTTTTGGGTAACTCATGTCCTGGTCTCTGGAGCACAGTGACACTAAATCTAAACAGGAGCGAGATGACTGGAGCTCCCCTGTGTACGTACCCTAGTTGGCAGGCAACTAGATAGAGACCTGATGTAAAAAAGTAAACCCAAGGAAGTAAGGTATAACATAATGACCAGACAGAAATTACATTGTCACATCAAAAGGAAGTTCAGAGAAGAATTTTTGTAGTGGAACAGCTATTAAAGAAAAAAGAGCCACAGAGAGAGAAGATACTTCAATAAAGATGAAAACTGAAATCAAATTGCCAGATTGAAGGATAAGGAAGGCAAGGACTTGAACATACTGGTTTTTCTAGCCAAAATCCTTTATCTTCCTCCTTCCTGGACCCTATATTCTTTAGTCATCTGCTCTTTTTTTTTTTTAACTTTAGTTTCAGGTGTGTATGTATTTTTATACTCCCAATTTGTGTATAAGCTTTTGGAAGGGAAGTGTTGAATCATTCTTTACTTTTCTTTTTCCAATTTTATTGAGATATAATTGATATATAACATTGTATTAGTCCAAAGTGTACAACATAATGATTTAATGTATGTATATATTGTGAAATGATTACTGCAAGTTTAGTTAACATCAGTCACCTCACATTTTTTTTCTTAGCAACTTTCAAATATACGATACAGTATTGTTAACTATAGTCACTGTGCTGTATGTTACATCCCCAGGACTTATTTATCTTATAACTGGAAGTTTGTACCTTTTAACCACCTTCACCCATTTATCCCTCCCCCTACCCCTGCCTCTGGCAACCACCAATCTGTTCTCTGTACCTATGAGTTCAGTTTTTTTAGATTTCACATATAAGTGACATCATACAGTATTTATTTTTCTCTTTGACTTATTTCACTTAGCATAATGCCCTCAAGTTCCATCCATGTTTTCACAAATGGCAGGATTTCCTTTTTTTTATGACTGAATAATAGTTCATTGTGTGTGTATATATATACATACACACACATACACCCACCACATTTTCTTTATCCATTCATCTGTCGATGGACACTTAGGTTATTTCCGTGTCCTGGGTATTATAAATAATGCTGCAGTGAACACGGAGGTGCAGATATCTTTGCAAGATAGTGATTTCATTTCCTTTGGATAAATACCCAGAAATGGAATTGCTGGATCATATAGTAGTTCTATTTTTAATTTTTTTAGGAACCCCCATACTGTTTTCCATAGTGGCTTCAAAAGTTTACATTCCCACCAACAGTGTACAAGAGTTCCCTTTTCTCCACATCCTAACCAGCGCTTATCTCTTTGTAACAGATGTGAGATGATATCTCATGGTGGTTTTGATCTGCATTTCCCTGATGATTATGCTGTTGAGCACCTTTTCATGTACCTATTGGCCATTTGGATGTCTTCTTTGGAAAAATGTCTATACAGTTCCTCAGCCCATTTTTAATCAGATTTTTTGTTTTTCGTTTTTTTTTTTTTTTTTTTTGGCTATAGAGTTGTATGAGTTCGTTATATATTTTGGATATATTTGCCAGATATTTGATTTGCAAATATTTTCTCCCATTCTGTAGGTTGCCTTTTAATTGTGTTGATAGTTTGCTGTGCAGAAGCTTTTTAGTTTGCTGTAATTCCACTTGTTTGTTTTTTCTTTTGTTGCCTTTGCTTTTGGTGTCAAATCTAAAATATCATTGTTAAGACCAATGTCAAGGAGCTTACCTCTATGTTTTCTTGTAGGATTTTTGTGGTTTCAGGTCTTATCTTCAAGTCTTTAATCCATTTTGAGTTAATTTTTGTGTACGGTGTAAGAGAGGGGTCCAGTTTCATTCCTTCAAATGTGGCTATCCAGTTTTCCTATCACCCTTTATTGAAGAGACTATCTTTTCCACATTCTATATTCTTGGCTCCTTAGTCCTAAATTAATTGGTCATGTATGCGTTGGTTTATTTCTAAGCTCTGTATTCTGTTTTATTGATCTATGTGTCTGTTTTTATGCCAATACCATATTGTTTTGATTGCTATAGCTTTGTAATATAGTTTGCAATCAGGAAGTGTGATACCTTCAGCTTTGTTCTTCTTTTTCAAGATTGCTTTGGCTGTTTGGAGTCTTGGAGTCTTCTGTGGTTCCATACAAATTTTAGGATGGTTTCTTCTATTTCAGTGGAAAATTGCATTGGGATTTTGATAGTGATTGCATTGAATCTATAGATTGCTTTGTGTAGTATGGACATTTTAACAATGTTAATTCTTCCAATCCATGAGCATGGAGTATCTTTCCATTTATTTGTGCCTTCTTCAATTTCTTTCATCAGTGTCTTGTAGTTTTTAGTGAGCAGGTCTTTCACCTTCTTGGTTAAATTTATTCCTAGGTATTTTATTCTTTTTGATGCAATTGTAAATGGAATTTTTTTTCTGATAGTTCATTGTTAGTGTATAGAAATGCAACTGATTTTTTATATTGATTTTGTATCCTGCAACTTTACTGAATTCGTTTATTCTAATAGTTTTTTGGTGCATCTGTAGGGTTTTCTATATATAATATTTCATCTGCAAATAGATAGTTTTACTTCTTTTCCGATTTGGATGCATTTTATTTCTTTTCTTGCCTAATTGCTCTGGCTAGGACTTCCAGTACTATGTTGAATGAAAGTGGTGAGAGTCTGCATCCATGTGTTGTTTCTGATCTTAGAGGAAAAGCTTTCAGCTTTTCACCATTAGGTATGATGTTAGCTGTAGGCTTGTCATTTACGGCCTTTATTATGTTAATATATGTACCCTCTATACCCAGTTTGTTGGGAGTTTTTACCATGAATGGTTGTTGAATTTTGCCAAATGCTTTGTCTGTGTCTATTGAGATGATCCTATGATTTTTATTCTTCATTTTGTTAATGTGGGTGTATCACATTGATTGATTTGTGAATGTGGAACCATCCTTGTATCCCTGGAATAAATCTCTCTTGTTCATGGTGTATGATCCTTTTAATGTATTGTTGAATTCAGTTTGTTAATATTATTTTGAGGATTTTTGCATCTGTATTCATTAGGAATATTGGACTGTAATTTTCTTTTCTTCTAGTTTCCTTGTCCTTGGTGTCAAGGTAATGCTGGCCTGGTAAAATGAGTTTGGAAGTATTCTCTCCTTTTCTGTTTTTTGTAAGAGTTGGAGAAGGATTGGTATTAATTCTTCTTTAAGTGTTTGGTAGAATTCACCAGTGAAGCCATCTGGTCCTGAACTTTTGTTTGTTGGGAGGATTTTGATTACTGATCCTTACTAGTAATTGGTCTGTTTAGATTTTCTATTTCTTCATGATTCCATCTTGGCCAATTGTATGTTTCTAGGAATGTATCTATTTCTTCTAGGTTGACCCATTTATTGGCATATAATTGTTCATAGTAGTCTCTTATGATCCTTTGTGTCTGTGGTATCAGTTATAATGTCTCCTCTTTCATTCCTAATGTTAATTGACTCCTCTCTTTTTTTTCTTGGTGAGTGGCATGTACTCTTCTCCATATAGATATAAACAATGAAAGTGACCCCATCCCCAGCTTCAGTTTGATGGCTTCTGATTAATCTAAGCCGATTATGGTTATCCTGTTTCCTCTACCAGAGATGATTTAGAAATAGACATGTGACCCAGTTCTATCCAGTGAGATCTGCGGGGTAATGTGCTGAGAGTCTTCTGGGAAAGATCACCTCTCTTTTAAAAAAAATAAAGGTAAAGGAAAAGATGGTATGCTGACTCTCAGAACCACTAGATTCAAAAATTTTTTAATTGCCTTCATGTTACAGTAAATATTTAGGCATTACCGTTTAACTTATAATTTTAACTTATAATTCAATGGCTGCTTAAATATACATTTTTAGAGGAGGGAAGGTTTTTGGTTTAATGATTTAAAAACTATCAGTAGAAAAAGATATTTAGAAATGAGAGAATCCAACTATCAGTTTTTTTATTTTTTGTTCTTTCAACAAATAGGATTTATTTGTCTCAGGCATCAAGAAGTGTGGAGATAGCTACTTAGTGATGTTTCAAATAGCCAGACTCTCTATTTTTCTGCATCTCCATCCTTAGCTTTCATTCTCATGCTTGTTACTTTATGGTTACAAGATGGCTGCTTCACTTCCAGAGAAGAGGAAGGAGAAAGGCCAGTGGACGAAAGGGGGGTGCCAGTTGAGTCTGCCTGCTTTTATTGGAAAAACAAAAGCTTTCCTGGAAGCCCCATTCTGAAATCTGGGATATGGTGTTTTATTGGCTGCTACTTGCAATATATCTGTTTAATCTCTCTTCTCAAATTTAGCTTCAACTATATTCAGTAACTTTTTTACTTTTTGCTTATGTTTTATAAACTGAAGTTAATATGTTAGACTCAGTAGGTAAGACTAGTATTCTTTTTCCAAAATTAGGGCTTCTGAATGACTATGTAACTTTGTGCTAAGTTCATGCAAATTAATATTTTTCATTTGAACCAGGCATTGTGGTGATTTTTAAATGAGTTTTATAGTTCTTATGTGAGGTTTTTCTATCTTAGGAAGAACAGAAGACCTATTGAATATTTGAACTGAACTCCATTGTAAGAATTATAATACGAACTACCTTTTTTCAGGGTCCTTTTAGAGAAAAGAGATTCACAGTCCATTAAAAGAAAGAATGAGTAGTGTTTAAGTGTAGTATCTGATATTGCCTTCACAGTTTATCTACACAGACTTAGCTATTCTTAAATTGTATACCGAACTCTATTTCATTATATCTACCTCCTGCCCCCACCTCTGTGCTCTTCACAGACATGGTTATTCTCAGTCATTGAGATAAATCATTGAGGTAAAAATTAAAAGGATGATTTAAGAGTGAAAGAACATGTGGTTTCAAATTAACTGCTGGTGGTGGCGATGCCTGCTGTAGACAAGGTGGAGCCGTAGTTTAGGAGGACTCAGACGCAGAGTAGAGTGGGGCAGGGAGTGGCCTCCTGCTGATGGAGACTGTAGGCTGCGGCCTTCAGCCTTTGCTGACCGATGAGGATTCGGCCTTGATTCACAGTGCACCTCGTGAATCAATCAATCCTTTTAGGATTCTGTATCTAGGATACATGTGGGAAAATAATTTCTGACACTGCTAAGCTGAATGCTAATTTAAGTTCATCTCAGTAATTGAAGAAAATAAATGAGGTTTTTATGTTTGTTTTACCTAACATATTTTTATCTACTGTGGCTAGAGAGGCCACAGATCATAAGGGAATAGATGAGGTATGTATGCTTCACAATTGTTTTGAAAAAAAGAACTAAATAAATTAACTATTTCACTAATATTTATTGCTCTCCCACTTTTCTGATATGTAACAGGATCTCTCTTAGTATATGACTTTTATTTTTCCTGATCTTATTATGCAGGAGGAGAAGGGTGGGAAACCAGATTATTTTATTTCTGTGTCTGAACTAGGGAAGAAGAAAACTCATTAGTAAATCTAATAATTATGTTGCCACAAATTTTTTAATCCAGATTTTTTAAAGTAATTTATAATTATTATGGTTTATACTGCATGTTGAGGCTAGTCAGAAACAGTGACCAGATTCTTAATCATTATCAGGAAACTGCATTCAGAGAATGAGAAGAACACCCCCACTGGATGAATTGCAGCCACCACCATATCAGGATGACAGTGGTTCTCCCCATCTCTCATGTACACCCTCAGAAATTGGGGACAGTAAATGTGAATTTTCCCACTGCAACAGTCCAAGATGCTCATATAACAAGTGCCCAAGTGAAGGAAGTACAGGTCATGAAATAGAAAGTTTTCATAATAAAGGCTATGAAGAAGATGTTCCAAGTGACAGCACTGCAGTCCTGAGCCCTGAAGTAAGTAAAAACACATAGAATTTTTTAAATGAATGTGATATGGAGGGTGATAATCCTGTGCTTCTCCTCTTGGTAAGAAGAAGGGTTTATTGCTATCGGGTCATTTGTGGCTGTGGTACCAGTTTCTATCCTTGATCTAATTTTTATCCAGCAGACTATCAAGGCTGTCCCACCCATTCTTCAACTCTTCCTCAAAGGAAGATGGGTAGCTAAAAATGAGAGCAATAATACACAAGATATTGAAAAATTGTCTTCTCCCAGGTTTCAACCTCAAGATAGGTTTTTTTCTTTATTTTAACATTTTATATAAAACATTCTGGAATTATTTACCAGTTTCTTTTATCTTGAGGTTCCTATTTATGTTGGTGTTTTTTATTTTTTTTAATTATTTTATTTTGGATAGTTTTCTGTTAGGAGGTTGCCCATTAATGTTTTACAAGTCTTTCACAATAATCTGTTTGCATTTTCATACCATAGAATATGGAAGAGGTAAGTGATGCTCAGCTTTACTAATGATTTGAATTCATGCATCATTCATTCAGAATGGTTATTTGGTTGCGTTTTAAGTTATTTCCTTTTTTGGAGCAAAAATGTGAAAATGACAACAAAAATAGATGTGTTACACTTTTAAAGTCTTTCCATGTGCTAAAAGGGATTTGTTTTAATCCTTCTATGATTATGATATAAAGGTAATCTAGAGATTTTCATAGACAGTATTAACTTCTAGGACTTTCTTTCTTTTAGACTGCAAGTTTTTACAACTTTTGTCCCCAACAGCATTTCATAATATGATAGTGTGTCAGTGTTCTAGGTGAATTTTCATCTACTGCCAAAATTAAATAATGGAAGTAGAGCTAGGAGTAGAATTTCCTTAATTTTAAAGTTTTTCTTACATAATTTCTGAAAACACTTTTTATCTCTTACTACTTTTCTACTATTTCTAGTGTTATAGTATCTAACCTGAAAGAAAGTTCTACATTGGTATTTTAAGTTTAATGCATCAGTGTTTCTTGATCTTCCACAAAGAATATTTCTCTGTGTTCTATACCTGAACAAATTTAAGACAGCTATTTTGTAGGTTTGCAAACTATATAGATAGCCAGCAAATTAACAGTGAAGCCTGGATTGTGGAATTGATAACAACAATAATTGCTATCACCAATTGTGCCAGGAATTTTGCTATGAGTTTTAGATAGTCAGCTCATTTAATTCTAACAACCTTGTCTTCAGAAAGTTATTATTTCTGTTTTACGATGAAAATACTAAGACTCAGAGAGTTAAGCAGTTTGCCCACGTATAGGCAGCTCTTAAAAGGTGGAGCTATAATTCAAACCCAGATCTGGCTGACTGCAAAAACAGTCTTAACAACTATATTATATTGCCCCTCTTCACCTAAATTGTTGTGTGGGAAATTACTTTGATGTGGTGGTACCCTCCATGTACACCACAAAGCAAGCTATCTCAGAGGACTCACAGACCAAATTAAGGTGCTCAAATTATACTTGTGTGTGTGTGTGTGCATGCAAATGTGTGTGTATGTGTGTGTTTTAATCTATTTCAAATGTAAAGCAAAAGTAAGAGAAGCCAGATGAGGTAGGTTAACACGCTTAGGATAGGATGCCAGTGGGTACGGGGACAGGAACATAATATAGGAATCCTGGTTTATGTAATGCCCATATGTCCCGTCTCACTCTTTTTGCTCCGTCACCATTCCCTACTTATAGTGTGGTAACAAGGACAAGAGATGAGATTTGAACAAGGGTGCTGAGAGCCAAAAACACTCAACTTGTTTTATGGGAGAGTTTCAGGGGCAAGTATTCCTGGCCACCGGTGAAACTTGCCTGTTAGCCTACTAAATAGACATAGGTTTTACCTGCATAACTTAAATAGGACACATGGGTGACAGAGTTGTCAGCCGAAAGGTGACATGATCATGACTTGGACTTTCCATCTCTTTTCATAGGTAATACTCATTTGTTCTATTATGTTTTTTATTTATTCTATCTTGAGCATATTTTACAAGTTATTAACTTAGTTACTATCTATATTTAACACATCTTCTGAATTCTGCCTGTGTCTCTCAAGTTACTTCTTTACTCATTATCTATAGTTAATACAGCCTATGGGTTTTGCTCATATTTCAGAACCTGCCAACTAGCTATCTGCGTTAACACTTCTTATGAGTCTCCTCTGTCGTGCTTGGTTTTGTGTCTTCTGTAGCAGAATTGGATATATTCAAACAATGCAGAAAATGCACACTACATAAATATTTAGATGCTGATAGCGTATAAACCTCACTCTTGGCTTTTCTCAAGTTTATTTTGCTTGTCACTGTTCCTGTAATAGGTATTATTTATCAGATAGAAAATTCTTACTTTCCTCTTAGTTTAATCCAGGATATAGCTATCTTAGAGCCTATCCACATACATGATTGAACTGGGAAAGGAGGGAGGGTTCAGAGGAGCCCCTGACAAGGAGTTCATTAACTCTTCTGCTGACCTGTTGCCAGCTAAAGATTATTCAAAACTTTGATTCAGACACCTTGAAAGGAAGGATTATTTGCAGAATACAGATAGTAGCTTTTATCTGTATAGGGCCCACCCTTTTAACCCTCAGTTTCACAAGAGTTGTTGGAAAAAAAATAGGGAGGCACCAAGAGAAACAAAATTCAGAAATAGCTATCTAGGACCTTATAAAATTTTTATTGCCTTGAAAATCTTAGCTGTCGTGGCACCATTTTAGAAAAATATTTAATTGAAAAATCAAAGCCATGTAATTAATTATCTTTAATTATTGACTATTAAGTGGCACGCATTAAAATATTTTTCTCTAAACTGTAAATCTTTTGGCAGGGTAAGAATATGTTTGCCCTGATTTAATCATATGGCATAAAAAACTGAATTCTTCTATGAGAGTTTGTTCCCTCTACCCAAGTATTGTTCCTCATTTGTCATCTTTTCTTCTGTACATGATACCAAGTGGATCACTGGAGGTAGACCTGTAAGGTTTATAAGGTCAAACACTTGTGTATTTTTGGTTCTCTGCTGCATCCCTCCCACCTGAAATAGGGCCTGGCACATAGTAGGTGTAATAGTTAGGGTATGTGGTAAGGTGCTATAACAAGGAGACAAGTACGATGGCTAAAAACCGCAGAAGATTATTTGTTTTTCAGTTAACAACAGTCCAGGGTGAGTCGGTGGCTTTGCTCCACAACATCATTCAGGGACCTGGTTCCTTCTTTTTTGTCACACTGCCATCCCTGAGAGTGTTGTCCTAGTCCATATGGTCCAAGCTGACCCACACATCCTGTCCGTGTATCTGCTTGTGGGAAGAGGAAGAGAGAAAGAGTGAAGGGCAAGTAATTTCTTCTATAAACCCAATCTGGATATTTCATACGTAACTTCTGTTTGCCTCCCATTGGCCAAAGCTGAGTCTCATGGGCATATCAGCTATAAGGAAGGTTTTGAAGTGTAGTCTCTTGCTAGACGGTATGCTGCTGGTTAAAACTCAGGCAGTTCTGGGCCGGCCCTGTGGCTTGGTGGTTAAGTGCGCGCGCTGCGATGCTGGTGGCCCGGGTTCGGATCCCGGGTGCGCATCGAGGCACCACTTCTCCGTTCATCCTGAGGCCGAGTCCCACATACAACAACTGGAAGGATGTGCAGCTACGACACACAACTATCCACTGGGGCTTTGGGAAAATAAAATAAATAAAATCTTTAAAAAAAAAAAAAAAAAAAAACTCAGGCAGTTCTTTTGAGAAATGCAAAAAGGGAAGACTGGGAGTCAGTAGTAGTGACTGCTACAGTAGGCACTAAATAAAAGTTCAGAAAAATTTAGTAAATTATAAAATTGGTCCACATTTTAAAATGAAAAACATTTAAGATTTATTAAAATACTTGAAGGGGCAAAGTGGTATAGTTGAAAGGTCAGAGACCTGGGTTTGGCACTGTCAGTAGCAGAAACTCCTGTTACATTCCAGATAATTAGACTAACAGGAATTTGAGACAATTCCAGGTCAAGTGGGCTCAATTTCTTTTGATCTCATAATTAAAATTTACAGTTTTAGTCTTTCTTGAACTTTTGAAATGTATATTCTGCCATTTTCAACAGTAATTAGTATTAGAAAATAATACGTAGTTTTTAATTCTGGTTAAAAATTGAAGTAAATTGTGTTATGGAAATTAAATATTTGGCTGCAAAGATTTTGAGGCCTTTGTATTTTATACTTTTATATTTCACATTTCCATCGATTTTCAAGCTTAGATGTGTTTACATTCTATTACAGATGGGGGCATTTTAGAGCAAACTGAAAATGGGAGCAAATTTTTTAAGAGCATTATAATTTTATTTATGTTCTCTTTCTCTCCAGCCTAATATTGAGCTGTCAATTGCGTTATTTATAATGTTAAAAGTAAAATTTAGTAGTTTCCTGCAAAAGGAACAGAGATACACATTGAAGTATATATTTTCAATTCTCATTATAAAAACATATATTCAACTTTCTCAAAATTGTGATGGTGAATATTAAATTGTGTCTTTATGATAATAAGTTTTTGAGTTTAACTTACCACTTACACTTCTCTGGCCCTGAGAGTAGCTTTTGATTGTAGTTGCCTGTTAATTATTATTACTTTCTTTGTGGCAGCAAATCAAAATAGTTTTTACATCATCCTCCTAAAGAAATACCAGATATTTGTTTACATGCTAGATTAATAGAGTTAAAAACTGAAAACATTTAAATTTGCTTTTCTTAGGATATGTCAGCTCAAGGATCATCTTCACAGCTTCCTAAACCTTTTGATCCTGAGCCAGAAGCTAAATATGGCACACTGGATGTGACTTTTGACTATGACTCACAAGAACAGAAGCTTCTGGTAACAGTGACAGCTGTCACAGATATCCCAACATATAACAGGACAGGTGGCAACTCATGGCAAGTACACCTTGTTCTTCTACCTATAAAGAAACAGAGAGCAAAAACCAGCATCCAGAGAGGACCATGCCCTGTCTTCACAGAAACATTCAAATTTAATCATGTTGAATCTGAGATGATTGGAAATTATGCAGTTCGGTTTAGACTGTATGGTGTACATCGCATGAAAAAAGAAAAGATTGTGGGGGAAAAGATTTTTTATTTAACAAAATTGAATCTTCAAGGGAAAATGTCATTACCTGTGATATTGGAACCTTCTTACAATCATTCTGTGAGTATCTGATCATATAGCCCGAACGTAGTTTATGTTCATGGTATGTAATGTACACAATTTTTAAAATCTATGATAAACCCAACAACCTTTTCAGTCTATTTTTTACATGGTAATCATACCTTTACAAAATTTCTAAGCCCTGGATTGGTAGGTATAATTTTTTCTCACCTATAAAAGTTGCCCTTGAAGATTATATATGATTTATTTTATGTGTTTTATTTTATCCTCCACAGAGTCTAGCCCAGTGTCTTACACGTTTGTTCCTTTGTTAAACATTTATTAGATGATTAATTATGACATCATCTGAACTCCTTATAGAATTTATTGTTTTCCTTCCAGATTAAAACTAGGTGATACATTAAGAACTATCTAGCCCCACGTCTTCAATATACTGCAGAAAGTATTTGCTTGTACAGAATATGTACTGCTGTGTAGGTCATGAGTGATTATCTTTCCAGAATTACTATGGAATTATTTTTAAAGGTTCAAAAAAAATTGCCTCGTTTTTACTTTCTACCCTTTTTAAACAAAGATTTTGCAGTGTTTCTCAGAGAATATTTAAGTTTAGTACTATGAGCTGTTCTGCCTTTTCTCTTTTTTCCTTCGGGTTCTAATCACATACAAGTCTCTCTCTCTCCATATTTTTAACTAAATTCCCACAAGGCATTGCAAGTCACAGGAGAACTGCACTGTTTATTTAAACCAGGGGGACATTATGCCACATAGTTATTTAGATTGTGAGAAAATCGGTGACATGCTGTAAATGTAAATTATGAATTATATTTATTCCTCTTTGTTATATTGAATAAAAAGCATTTTTATAATATAAATATACAGATTTTAGAATAGATTTATATTTTAAAATAAAGGTATAATATTTCAGGGTCATTTTTAAACTTTTAGTGTAAGCATAAGTTCAAGATTAGATTCTCATTGAATTTATACCATGCAGCATTTGATCTTATAGGACCTTCGTTCACGATAGAACTGGACCATTTTAGCTAGATGATTTCAGCGTCTTTAAAAAAGAAAAGGTGTTGATAAATATAGTATATCCCTATGGGTTTGTGGGATAAGATTTAACCTTTATTGGGAAAATTGATAACTTTTTATAATTTTAAATTTCAAAATTACCATTTTTGGGAAATGCCTTTTTTTAAAAATATGATTATCTGCAGTTTATCAGAGGAGAGAACAAAGAAAGCGCAGGCAATATTTCAGAGGGAAAAAGGCAATTTTTTATAAAATGGAATGTTCTGAAATTCTTAGTATGATTTTTAAACTTTCTCATTATTTGGTCTGAGTGATCACTACTTAATCTATGAAAAACACATTCTTATATAGAAATAACTGATTTAAATTAGCAGAGAATGACTGTGTCGTCAAGAGGTGTGTATTTTGTTTTGCTTTATTTCCTTCAAATTATCTGTTCCCGGTTCTGTATTAATTATATTCATTTCACAAAGAAAGTGAAGCCATAGAAAATAATATGATTTTATCTCTGGTCAAACTAATTTTTGTATACACCTACGTTACATGTGTTAGCTTATAGTCATTGATTTTATATTTCCAACAACCAGTACAATAAATTTCTGAGGAGTGTTCACAAAAAGAAGTGCTAGATAAATAGCTTCTAAGACATAATATTTAAATCTAAGTAAAACTATCCATCTTATGTCATTAGAGAATTTTTTTCTTTGCATTGTCACACTTTTCAAATTCAATACTTGTGTTTAATTGTACCTCTCTCTTGCCTTCTTTCTTTCTCCACTTTCTCAAAATCTCATTGCTTATTTTTGGCTTCTGTGCCAAAAACAACTCAGCGCACCACAGTTGCGAGGTTAAGACTGATAATTCTATCAATTGTTTTCTCATAAAAATAAAATACTAATAGAATGTACATATTCTGTATATGCTATAGTCTTAATGTTCCCTTTGCTTAAGTTTTGATATTACTTGCATGGAGAAATCATATGATTATAGTTTACTTGCATGATTTTAGCTCTAATTTTTTAAGATGTAATAATATATGAGTGAGAGGTGCTTTCAATAATTAAACATTTATTCTTGTAGCTTTTGAATAATTACTTATTGCAAGAATATTGGTCTTTTGCAAGGGAAAATTTTAATCCAATCAAAAAATTTACAATTTTTTGAAGCTTAATAACAGTTTATCTTCATGGGTAATAATAGAAAAATAGAACTCTGCATATAAAATTTAGTTTTATAGCCAGTTTTTCAGGAACTCTTCAAATCAATACACTGAGAGAAAAATGACCAGTGTCACCAAAATGACTTTCTGAGGACTAAACATTGAGTTTCCCTAAGGGTAAGATTTAAGTTTAACATTAAGATAAAGATACAGTTTGAAGTAAGCCTCCATGATCATTGACTGATAGAAAATATATGAAGGGTTGAAAAGCATAAGTTCTTTCTACTAACTAGTTGTGTTAGCTTGGGTAAATTATCTCATCACTTTGGGCATCAGATTTCTCATTAGTAAAATGAGAGGATTAAACCAAATAATCTCTAAGGTCCCATCCATCTCTGATATTCTCTGATTCTGCCAATCAGAGAATTGGGAAAGGAGTTAGGTAAAAACAAAAATGGGTGAATTTTAGGTGTTTTGTATGCTTAATATATGATATTTTGTAGTGGACATTTATTATGTATCCTCACTCTTCTGTACCTTTTCAACAACCTTCTAATGTCTGAGGAAGTCCCAAATAATAGTCCCACCTCCCCGAGGTAGGCTATAAAATTCCCTTTCCCAGTCCCTCAGTAGCTAGGGCATGAGCCATGTGACCTAGAATCTGTCACTCATATTCATTTCCCGGAAACCTCAATACAGACTGAACAGGGAAGCAGACATTACACTCAAATCGTGTTTGCATGAGGTTGATGGTAGAGGAATCTGATATTGAGAGTCCGCGGTAATCTAAAATATCTTTGCTGGTGCAGAAATGGTGGTGGTGCTGTGCAGTAACAGTTGCAGGAAAGAAAAGACCTTGGCACCAGGAGTAGCAGCAAAGTTTCCTCACCAGATCAGCTCTGCAGTACAGTTTTAGGTTTTGTTCTTGAGAAGCTTAACCATAAATCTGGTTCTCTAGGCCTCCCAGTTCCTTTAGTAAATTGCTGTTCTGCTTAATCCATCAGAATTAGCTTCCAGTGTTTTCAGATAAGAACCTGACAGATAAATGTTTTTAAATAGCCGTATAGTTTAATATTTACTTACTGTAGTCATCTCTTAAGCCATACTCAATATCTGGAATGTTGTCAGTTACCCTTCTTACCATGGTGTATCCCTCTCATAGTTTGCAATTTTCTCATATACTCAACTTTGTTTATATGGTACTCTTTCCTAGTATATAACTCCAATTACTTTTTTCACTTGGGTTTTTGGTACAATATTACTTTCTATAACAGTTAACCTGGAATGGCCTCTCCCCTTTTTGTCATTTCTAGTTTTCTAGTTTTCATTCAACTTATTAGATTTATTAATATTATATTTATTTATTATGGTTTATTAATAATGAAACTTCATTCATTAATAATGAAACTTCATTCTTTCTCTCACAAACATACAAACACACACAACCTTTCCTGTACAGACAATACTTAATTAGCATAATCTATGCAGTGTGACTAGCTAGAAAATGGGGACCTCAGTCCTACAACTGCAAGGCACTGAATTCAGCTAACAACCCAAATGAACTTGGAAGTAGATTCTTCACCAGAGCCTCCGGATAATAGACCAGCCCAGCAGCAAATTTGATTTCAGTCTTGTGAGACCCTAAGTAGAGAATCCGGTTGAGCTTGCTTGGACTCCTGACCTACAGAAAATGTGAGATAATAAATAAGTGTCGTTTTGAGCTGCTGAGTTTATGGTAATTTGTTAGATAGCAATAGACAACGAATATAGATTTTGATACCAGGAAGTGAGATGCTGTCATAACAAATACCTAAAAATGTGGGAGTAGCTTTGGAATCACAAGTGGGTGAAGGCTGAAAGAATTTGGAGGAGAATTTTGAAGAGCATGATAGAGAAAAGCCTAAATTATCTAGAACATAGTGGAAATCTAGACTTGAAGGACACTGCTCATAAAGGCAGAAGGAAGTGAAGAACATGTTCTTGGAAACTGGAGGAAAGGAGAATCCTTGCTATGTAGTGGCAGAAAGCTTAGCAGAATTGTCTCCTGCAGTTAGGTGGAAAGCAGAACTTGTGAATGATGAACCTGGTTGTTTAGCTGAGGAGGTTTCAAGCACAATGTTGAATGTATAGTCTGTTTTCTTATTGCTGCTTATAGTGAAATGCAGGAGGAGAGAGAGAAATTGAGGGACTAAATGTTAAACAAAAAGGAACTAGGACTTGATAAATTGGGAAATTCTCATCCTATCTAGATTACAAAAGATGCTGAAATTTAGAAATGGCTCCTGAAAGCTGGTGTAGAGAAAAGGCTGAGGGTGTGACTGTACAACTTTTGCTGAAACCTGTAAAAGATAAAAAAAGTTAGAGTATTCAGCCATACTAGGTTTCCTAGAAGACCTTTCTAGGAGAGTAAGAGTTTTCCTCGTAGATCATCTCTATCAAACCAGAGGGCCACTAGGTTGCTTAAGAATGTTGTCCCTCAGCTATCTCAGTGGAAGCCAAAGATAGAGAAGGGAGGATCTTAAAAAAATTTGTAGGCATATTGTTTAATGGAGTGAACCTCTGTAAAATTCACATAAGACCCACAATATTCTTGAAAAAATTACATCAACACAAACTCTGCCAACTGGGACTGAAAGAAACAGGGAATATGAAATGGAAGGAGCTGGGTGGACCCCCAAAATAAAACTAGCAAGAAGCAAGCCTGTAAAGCTACTTAGCTGCAAACAGCTGCTTGCTACCTTTCAAGAAAAAGGAAGGATGACACACAGGGCAGAACTGAGAGCCCAGAGAATGCAACTGAGAGCCATCGAGGGTTATTCCCAGGCCTTGAAACCTAATAAAGGAATTGTAGCTGGAGTTTCTCCAGTAGGATTTCAAAACTACTTTGGACTGGTGACTCCTTTACCTTTCATTTTGCCCTTTTCAAATTGAAATGTCTATAAATGTTATCTTATGCCTTATACCATTGAGTGTTGGAAGTATTTGTGGCAGATAACTTGTCTCTTTAGTTATATAGATCCATAAATAAGAATTTTGCCCAGGAGCTGTACTTAATGGATTACAGCAAGCGCCATATTCTCACTAGGTTTAGATGATTTAGATAAGATTTTAGACTTTGAGATGATGAGATTTAGATTCAAATGTTGGGACTTGTTTTACTTTGAACTAATAATGTAGTAGCCTTGGGCTGGGGTGAATACATTTTACATGTGGGATGTATAAGAATCATGGGGGCCAGAGAGCAGACTGTGGTAGGCAACTCTAAGATGGCCCCCATGACCTTCATCCCCTGGTGTTACTCATATGATTATGTTGTGTTATATGGCAAAGGAATTTTGAAGATATAGTTAAGGTTACTAATCAGTTGACATTAAGATAATGTATTATTTGGGTAGGCCTAAGCTAGTTACATGAACCCTTTAAAAGCAAAGAGTTTTCTCTGATTGGTAGCAGAAAAAAATAGATTCAAAGCATGAGGAGGATTCAACGTGAAGTTCCCTGTGCCATGTGGAAGGACCTGAGAGGAGTCTTTAGTTGCTGAGAGGGAGGCCTCTAAGAGTTTTGGCCAACTGCCGGCAAGAATATAGGACCTCAGTCCTACAACTGCAAGGAACTGAATTTGGCCAACACCTGAATAAACTTGAAAGCAGATTCTTCTCCAGAGCCTCCAGATAAGAGCCCAGCAGAGCCAACGCCTTGATTACCGCCTCTGAGATCCTTAGCAGAGGACCCAGTTGAGCCCACCGAGGTTTCTGACCTACAGAAACTGTGAGATAATAAATGGGTGTGTTTAACCTACTAAGTTTGTGGTAGCTCGTTACACATCAATAGAAAACTAGTACTGCCCACAGGGCCTAAAATACTACTATCTGGCTCTTTACAAAAAGAGTTTTCTGACTTCTACTCTAGACAACTAGGAATTGAGATTGAATAACAGATGTGCAAATCACTTCTTCTTGGTTGAGGTGAATACTGATATAGTGAGATAACATTCTGTAAGTCTACTTTCATCCTAGTGGGATGTTCTTTACCAATTCATGAAGTCTTCCGCAAATACCTTTATACAATTATAAACACATGCAAATCAAATCTGCAGGTGTTCTCTGTTTGTAACCTACTTATTCCCCTTTTATTCTTCTTTTTTTTTTTTTTTTTTTTTTTTTAGTGCATATTCATTTTACTAAATCCCTACATATCACAGTTGAAATTCTTTTTTTTTTTTTTTTTTTTTTTTCCCCCCTTCCCCTCTGGTAACCACCAATCCAATCTCTGTCCCTATGTGTTTGTTTATTGTTGTTATTATCTACTACTTAATGAAGGAAATCATACAGTATTTGACCTTCTCCCTCTGACTTATTTCACTTTGCATTATACCCTCAATGTCCATCTATGTTGTGCCAAATGGGTGGATTTCGTCGTTTCTTATGGCTGAGTAGTATTCCATTGTGTATATATACCACAGCTTCTTTATCCATTCGTCCCTTGATGGGCACTTAGGTTGCTTCCAAGTCTTGGCTATTGTGAATAAGGCTGCAATGAACACAGGGTGCATGTACCTTTGCAAATTGGTGTTTTCAAGTTCTTTGGATAAATACCCAACAGTGGAATAGCTGGATCATATGGTAGTTCTATCGTTGATTTTTGAGGAATCTCCATACTGTTTTCCATAGTGGCTGCACCAGTTTGCACTCCCACCAGCAGTGTATGAGAGTTCCCTTCTCTCCACATCCTCTCCAACACATGTTGTTTCCTGTCTTGTTAATTATAGCCATTCTGACAGGCGTGAGGTGATATCTCATTGTAGTTTTGATTTGCATTTCCTGATAGTTAGTGATTTTGAACATCTTTTCATGTGTCTGTTGGCCATCTGTATATCTTCTTTGGAGAAATGTCTGTTCAGGTCTTTTGCCCATTTTTTAATTGGGTTGGTAGTTTTTGTTGTTGAGATGCATGAGTTCTTTATATATTTTGGAGATTAAGCCCTTATCAGATGTATGGTTTGCAAATATCTTCTCCCAATTGTTAGGTTGTCTTTTCGTTTTGTTGATGGTTTCCTTTGCTGTGCAGAAGCTTTTAGTTTGATGTAGTCCCATTTGTTTATTTTTTCTATTGTTTCTCTTGCCCGGTCAGATGTGGTGTTTGAAAAGATGTTGCTAAGACCGATGTCGAAGAGCGTACTGCCTATGTTTTCTTCTAGAACTTTCACAGTTTCAGGTCTTACATTCAAGTCTTTAATCCATTTGGAGTTAATTTTTGTGTATGGTGTAAGGTAAGGATCTACTTTCATTTTTGCATATGGCTATCCAGTTTTCCCAACACCATTTGTTGAAGAGACTTTCTTTTCCCCATTGTATGTTCTTGGCTCCTTTGTCAAAGATTAGCTGTCCATAGATGTGTGGGTTTATTTCTGGGCTTTCGATTCTATTCCATTGATCTGTGTGTCTGTTTTTGTGCCAGTACCATGCTGTTTTGGTTACTATAGCTTTGTAGTATATTTTGATATCAGGGAGTGTGATACCTCCAGCTTTGTTCTTTTTTCTCAGGATTCCTTTAGCTATTCGGGGTCTTTTGTTGTTCCATATGAATTTTAGGATTCTTTGTTCTATTTCTGTGAAAAATGTTGTTGGAACTTTGATAGGGATGGCATTGAATCTATAGATGGCTTTAGGAAGTATGGACATCTTAACTATGTTAATTCTTCCAATCCAAGAGCACGGAATATCTTTCCATTTCTTTGTGTCTTCTTCAATTTCTTTCAGAAATGTTTTATAGTTTTCGATTGTACGGATCTTTCACCTCTTTGGTTAAATTTATTCCTAGGTATTTTATTCTTTTTGTTGCAATTGTAAATGGGATGGTATTCTTAATTTCTCTTTCTGCTACTTCGTTGTTAGTGTACAGAAATGCAACTGATTTTTGTATGTTGATTTTGTATCCTGCAACTTTACCATATTCGTTTATTACTTCTAAAAGTTTTCTGGTGGATTCTTTAGGGTTTTCTATATATAAAATCATGTCATCTGCAAATAGTGACAGTTTCACTTCTTCCTTTCCAATTTGGATCCCTTTTATTTCTTTCTCTTGCCTGATTGCTCTGGCTAGGACTTCCAATACTATGTTAAATAGGAGTGGTGACAGTGGGCATCCTTGTCTGGTTCCTGTTCTTAGAGGGATAGCTTTCAGTTTTTCACCATTGAGGATGATATTAGCTGTGGGTTTCTCATATATGGTCTTTATTATGTTGAGGTACTTTCCTTCTATACCCATTTTATTCAGAGTTTTTATCATAAATGGATGCTGGATCTTGTCAAATGCTTTCTCTGCATCTATTGAGATGATCATGTGATTTTTGTTCTTCATTTTATTAATGTGGTGTATTACGTTGATTGATTTGCGAATGTTAAACCATCCCTGCATCCCTGGAATAAATCCCACTTGATCATGGTGTATAATCTTTTTAACGTATTGTTGTATGCGATTTGCTAGTATTTTGTTGAGGATTTTCGCATCGATGTTCATCAGTGATATTGGCCTGTAATTTTCTTTTTGTGTTGTCCTTGTCTGGTTTTGGTATCAGGGTAATGTCAGCTTCGTAGAATGAGTTAGGAGCTTCCCTCCTCCTCAATTTTTGGAAGAGTTTGAGAAGGATAGGTATTAAGTCTTCTTTGAATGTTTGGTAGAATTCCCCAGGAAGCCGTCTGGTCCTGGACTTTTATTTTTGGGGAGGTTTTTGATTACTGTTTCGATCTCCTTACTGGTGATTGGTCTATTCAAATTCTCCACTTCTTCTTGATCCAGTTTTGGAAGGTTGTATGATTCTAAGAATTTATCCATTTCTTCCAGATTGTCGAATTGGTTGGCATATAGTTTTTCATAGTATTCTCTTATAATCTTTTGTATTTCTGAGGTGTCTGTTGTAACCTCTCCTCTTTCATTTCTGATTTTACTTATTTGTGCCTTCTCTCTTTTTTCTTGGTGAGTCTAGCTAAAGGTTTGTCTATTTTGTTGATCTTTTCAAAGAACCAGCTCTTGGTTTTATTAATTTTTCTATTGTTTTTTGGTCTCTATTTCATTTATTTCTGCTCTGATTTTTATTATTTCCCTTCTTCTACTGATTTTGGGCTTTGTTTGTTCTTCTTTTTCCAGTTCCTTTAGGTGCATTTTTAGATTGTTTATTTGAGATTTTCTTGTTTGTTGAGATAGGCCTGTATCGCTATAAACTTCCCTCTTAGAACCGCTTTTGCTGTATCCCATAAATTCTGGCATGTCGTATTTTCATTTTCATTTGTCTCCAGGTATTTTTGATTTCTTCTTTGATTTCTTCGTTAACCCAGTCGTTGTTCAGTAGCATTTTGTTTAATCTCCATGTATTTGTGGCTTTTCTGATTTTCTTCCTATAGTTGATTTCTAGTTTCATACCGTTGTGGTCAGAAAAGATGCTTGGTATTATTTCAATCTTCTTAAATTTATGGAGACTTGTTTTGTGGCCTAATATGTGATCAATCTTGGAGAATGTTCCATGTGCATTTGAAAAGAACGTGTATTCTTCAGTTTTTGGATGGAATGCTCTGTATATATCTACTAGGTCCATCTGTTCTAAGGTGTCGTTTAAGGCCAATGTTTCCTTATTGATCTTCTGTTTGGATGATCTATCCGTTGGTGTTAGTGGAGTGTTAAAGTCCCCTACTATTATTGTGTTACTGTCTAATTCTGTTTTTATGTCTGTTAATAATTGCTTTATATATTTAGGTGCACCTACATTGGAGTGCGTAGATATTTACAAGTGTTATATCCTCTTGTTGGATTGTTCCCTTGATCATTATGTAATGCCCTTCTTTGTCTCTTTTTACAGTTTTTGTTTTAAAGTCTATTTTGTCTGATATGAGTACTGCTACCCCAGCTTTCTTTTCATTGCCATTTGCGTGGAGTATCTTTTTCCATCCCTTCACTTTCAGTTTGTGAGTGTCTTTAGGTCTGAAGTGTGTCTCTTGTATGCAGCATATATATGGGTCTTGTTTTTATCCAGTCAGCCACCCTATGCCTTTTAATTGGGGCATTTAGTCCATTGACGTTTAAAGTAGCTATTGATAAGTATGTACTTACTGCCATTTTTAACTTTTTTATTTTTTTCCTCAGTGTTTAAGTAGTCCTTCTCTGTTCCTTACTTCTTCTATACAGAATTGATGGTCACTTTAGTTTGACCTCTGTCTGAAAGCTGTACTCTTTAACTACCCTCCTCCCTCCTTTTATGTTTTTGATATCATATCTAACCTCTTTTTGTGCATTTGTATCCATTATGTTCTAATCGTGGAAATAGATAATTTTTCCTATTTGTGGTCTTCTCTTTTCCCCTTAAATCAGTCCCTTTAACATTTCTTGTAACACTGGTTTCTTGGTGACAAACTCCTTTAATTTTTGCTTATCTGGGAAAATTTTGATCTCTCCTTCCATTTTGAACGATAACCTTGCCGGGTAGAGTATTCTTGGCTGTAAGTTTTTTCCTTTTAGCACTTTAAATATATCGTGCCATTCTCTTCTAGCCTGTAAGGTTTCTGCAGAGAAGTCAGCTGATAGCCTTATGGGGTTTCCTTTGTATGTAACTTGACATTCTCTTGCGGCTTTTAGGATTCTCTCTTTATCTTTAATTCTGGACATTTTGATTATGATATGTCTTGGTGTGGGCCTCTTTGGGTTTATCTTGTTTGGGGCTCTCTGTGCCTCCTGTACCTGGATGTCTGTTTCCTTCCTTAGGTTAGGGAAGTTTTCATCTATTATTTCTTGAAATAGATTCTCTGCCCCCTTGTCTCGCTCTTCTCCTTCCGGGACACCTATAACACGGATGTTAGTGCGCTTGATGTTGTCCCAGAGGTCCCTTAGACTGTCCTCACTCTTTTTAATTCTTTTCTCTTTTACCTGTTCACCTTGGGTAATTTCTTCTAGTCTTTCTTCCAGCTCACTGATCCGTTCTTCTGTATCCTCTACTCTGCTTTTGAGTCCCTCTAATGAGTTTTTCATTTCCAGTATTGTATTCTTCATTTCTGATTGGTTCTTTTTTATATCTTCCATTTCTTTGTTGACAGTCTCACTGAGTTCATCTATTCTTCTCCCCAGATCAGTGAGCATCCTTAACACTCTTAGTTTGAACTCTCTGTCGGGTAGGTTGCTCATTTCTGTTTCACTTAGTTCCTTTTCTGGGGTTTTGTCCTGTTCCCTTACTTGGAATGTATTCTTTTGCCTCCTCATTTTGCCTCTTTCCCTGTGCTTGTGTCTCGTATTAGGTAGGTCAGCCTCGTCTCCTGCTCTTGGATAGGTGACCTTATGTAAGTGATGGCTTAGGAGGCTTCCAGTGTGCTTCCCTCAGTTCTCAATGTTCCAGGGTGGCCCCTATGTGGGCTACGTGTGTCCTTCTATTGTGGCCTGTTAGCTCTCCCTATAGGCGCCCAGGGAGGCTGAGTTATGCTCCTGGCCAGCTGTTGTAATGCTCAGCTGCTTGTAGTTGTTGTGGGCCCTTCAGTCTCTTTATCAGGTGTGGGGAGCCCCAGCACAGTTGGCTGTAAGTTCTAATACCACATTTGTGTTGCAGTATTTCTTTTAAGTGAGTAGGCCCCCAGTGTGGCAGGTTGTTAGGCTCAGGGCCTTAGAATTGCTGTAAACCTCTAGCCTATTAGGTCTCTTGTCAGCTCTCTGAGGATTGCAGCTGGGTGGGGTTGGCCTCAGGCACAGGAGCACCCAATTGTTTCAGGCTTTGGAAGGTGGGGCAAACCTCCTATGTGGGTCTTTGAGAAGCACAAGTCTTCTGCAGCTGACAAGCCCTGCCGCCCAGAGGTCCACACACACAGTCAACACAGTCCTGCCCCGTGTGAGTGCCCCGACCTCCCCAAGCGGACCCAGTCTCTCCACGGCGGGAGCCCCACACACTCCGCCACCACCCCACACTCTCCACCCGCTCCTTGTGCACACCCTGCCCCGCTCAAGTCAGCTCAGTTGCCAGGCTGCAGAAAATCCAGTCACCAATCTATGCAGGCCCACACGTTGCCTGAGGGCTTGTTGTTAGGTGGGGCCAGTCTCTAGGGTGGGCTGCCTGCCTTGGCTGAGCTGGATTAAATCGGTGCTCTAGCGGGTGGAGCAGACCCTGGGCTAGCAGGTCTCAGGGAAAACTCCAATGGCGTCTGTGTCAGCACGCTCACACCAGACCACAACAATGGCCGCCGCCAATGTCCCAGTCCCTGGAGAGGTCTCACCCCTCACCGAGATGCACTCAGGGCCTATTAGGTGAGTCTCTTATCACCAAAGCAGTGTGCACCTTTCTTTCTGGTGATTTTAGGATGCTTTCTGGAACAGGTGAGTTTGTGCGCGGGCCCTTTAAGAGCCAGTTTTAGTTTCTTTGTGAACCGGGTTTTCTGGGAGTGCTACCCAATGCTTTAGTAGCAGGCAAAGTCAGATATTATGCCGCTGGTGTCGATTGTGCTGGGTCCACAAAATGCTCACAGCGGGGGCGCTCCCCGGCTCAGGGCCCCGCTCCTCCAGGGAGGCTGCGTACCTGTGAGCTGCTCCCGGCGGCCTGCCGTGACGCTGGCGGCTTGTGAAGGCGGCGTTTTCCTCTCCGGAAGGGAGTCTCTGCCTCCTCCACCCCAGTTAGGATTGTCCGTTGTTGCAGGAGTTCCTCTCATCCAGTTTTCAGTTCTGTCTCAGGGGTAATTTTTCCACGAGTAGTTGTAAATTGGCTGTGTCCACGGGAGGAGGTGAGTTCAGAGTCTGCCTACGCCGCCATCTTGACTCCGCCCCCCCACAGTTCCCCCTTTTATTCTTCTTCATGGCACCTCCCTCAGCATGGACGTATTAACCCAGAGCTTGTTATGTTTATTCTACAACTTTCTGTATATAACCAGCTCTTTGTAATTAATATTATTAGTCCATGTTTTGACCCATAGTAACTCACATACTATGTTCCAAACTCACTATCTTTCTTCTAATCTAAACTTTTTTCCTCCAGGAGGCTTTCCTTGACTCTCTCTAGATTGTTAAATTGGCCTTTCTGTAACTCTTATAATACCTTCCCTTTTGTAATTCGTTATAGTGCCTGTAATTACTTGCTTAATATTTGTCCTGTTAACTGTTGTATCCCTAGCACTTAGTTTAATGCCTGACCTATAAATATTCCTCAGTAAATATTTACTGAGTAGACGTTAAAGTATTCATTCATTTTAATGTGTAATGTGAACATAAGAGATGGCACAATCAGTGTGACAAAGTCAGTATATAATTAGATTTTAAATCTTTTTATGTTCAAATTTTGTCTTAAAATGTTTAGAAAGAAAAAGACATTGATTTTTAAAAATAGAATCATAAAATATTATAGCTGAAAGAGAGTTTAGAGACCATAGAGTCTAGCTTTCTCATTGTACAGTAAGAAAATAGATATTTAGAGAGATCAAGTCACTTGGCTAGTTTCTCATGACTACCTGGTTCCAGAGCTGGGGCTGGAATGCATGTTTCCAGATTCCAAAGCCAGTGATTTTCCAGAAATTTTGGAAGACCAAGTTTGTGAAATTCAATTTAGTTAAAGAAGAATCTGTGACCATTCTATGCATGTTCTCTTATATACAAACTAGCTTAAAAGAAGAGAATTGAAGCTGTTGGATTAATCTCACTCACAGACTGTTTTCCCCCTGTACCTAATGAAAGGAGTAAAAAATATGAAAACTAACACAAAATTTAGCAAGAGCAACCACACAGTGAAAGAAATAGCTAACAAGAGATAATAGCAAAGACATGTACCTAGCGCCTAATTCCACATTCTATCCACTAGAAGCCTTTCTGGTGAGTCACCAAAAGTTTTGGGAATATTCACTCAGGTCTGTAGAGAAACAAACTCTTGAGTGGATATGTTTATCATAGTAGATTGTATTACTATTCACAAATATATTTGGTGCCCCTCCCTGTAGGAGGATTTTAAATCTCTCCCCATTGAAATGTGTTATCTCAGCGTAAATAAACTTGTTCTGATATAGAAAGTGGTAAAAGAGCTCGAGTATAGCTACAAAAAACCCAAATGAATCTGGAGCCAGGCACTGGACAGTGATGAAATTTGAATTGGAAACTGGAAGAAAGGTGATGCATGTTATGCAGTGACAAAGTATTGGTAAAACTGTTTCCTATACTAATGTGGATTTCAGCTAACTTAAAAATGAGCATCTAGCTCTAGGCAGAGGTGAGAAAAACAGATCGATAATAGCATGAATTCGTTTACTGTTAACAGCATTTGACCAAGTATTGTTCAGAGGGGAAATGGCAGATTTGCAAGCAACAGTGAAGGGGAAGAGAGAGAATCCAAAAATTCAAGGACCTCAGGATTGGAAGGTGCAAATGAGTCATATCCAACCTATAGAGGATAAAACTGAGAGTACGGAGCTACAAAGGCTCCAGCAACATCAGGGACCAAATCAGTGGTGTGGCCCTCACATCCAGTGTTAACACTCTAAGTGGATTATTGTGGCACCTCGTAAATCATTTCTGTTGGACAAAATGGCTCTGGGAAAGGAGACTAAAGGCACAACTCTCCCCAATGAGTGAGAGAGACAGAGAGAGAAAATGAGAATTTAAGAGACAATGTCTACTTAGTGTCATTTCAGAATCACAATAGACCAGTTACTGTTGTGTGGTCCCTGAATGGAAATGTTTATGGTTGTTAACTCTGTCCCTGGTTCACAATTGTATATTGGATGTTTGTGTGGCAGAGGACTTTTTAGTTCATGGGTCTTCAGATCAAAGACGAGTCACATAAGGACTTAATTTAGAGAGCAGTATTCAGCACCCAGAGATCCTTGACTTTGAGCTCAAAACTATAACTAATTAGCATTTTGGTTATATTCCTTAGGAAAACAAGAGAGTGTTCTACATGTGAGAGAATGAGGGAACTGAATATTTGGTATCCAGGAGAACAGGCTTTAGTGGTCTTTATTTTCACATACATCGTATTGTTCCTCCCTACAAAAGAAGAATATATTACCACCCTCTTGAGTTAAGGTGTGGCCATGTGACTTGCTTTTGTCTTCTGGTCACAACTTTTAAGAACCAGAACGATGCCTCTGTTATTATGGAAGCATGTGAGGAAATGGCACGTCTCTCAGCTTTAAGGAAAGCCTTCCTTGCCAATCCAAAATAGATATGTTGATAAGCAAGAAATAAACCGTTGTCGTATTAAGCAGCTGAGAACTTGGGGTTATTTGTTAACGCAGCATAACCTAGCCTGACACATAATATTTGCTCTTCTGATGAAGGTGTGTATCAGCCTATGTGGCAGAGAATCAGATGATGCAGGGAACCTGAGTCATGGAGTTGACCTCTGAAAGAATCTAAGGCTCCAGGTGTGTTGCTGATTGGATTCCCTGAGAAGCAGACTCTGCGACGGAGTTTAGTGTGCCAAATTTTTATTAAAGAATGCCCTTGAAATCAATACTTATGAAAGGGAGGAGACAGAAGCAGAATTGGACAGAGGGAGAAGTCAAGCTGCAGTGCATGCCCAGCGACAACCTCAGCCACCCGCACAGGGAATTCTGGAGCTAAAGTAGTCCTTCAGAGTTGTCCTCGGTTGGGCTGAGATGACCAGGCCTTTATACCCACACGGCAGTGGGGGTCATTGAATGTGGGCTACTCCCTAAAGGGGTGTAACCTTGAGAGAGGCTGGTCTTTATAGGTGAGTCAGTTGCCAAAGGAACTGATGGTTGATGTTTGTCTGCCAACAGCCCTCTCAACAGCTAAGGCAACAGTCTCTTCATTGATGGGGAATCTTGACAGTATATCACAGTGTCCACCACAGTTATAAACTTGTACAATATCAAAATAATACTATAGTTGATTTTAAAAAATGGGAAGGCGGACAAAGAGTAGGTGAGAGGAAATCTAAGAATGCTAATATGCTAGTATAGTTAATAATAAAATGACTAGCCTTTTCTTATTTAACTTAGAGAAAGATCATTTAGAAAATAATCTGTGAGGAAGAAATATTTATGTCAAGGTCAATTATTTTATTTTGTTCTATTAAATTTATATAAAATGGATTTTTTAAATAAATAGCTGCAGTTTGATCCCATTTTTAATAAAAATATTACTATTCCTATTTCTCTTTGTATGTATTCATAGAATAATGTCTGCAAGATGTTTACCTAATAGCAATTTATGGATGGTAAAGTTCAAGATGATTTTGTTACTTCTGTCTTTATTTCCATATTATTTGAATTATTTATGATAATCTTTTGTCATATTAAAAATATAGAGAGAGTCAGAAAGGGTCGGGGAATTTGGACTCTGATCCATTTGGTGAGGATGAATAAACAGATTAAGTTCCTAACTAGATTCTTTAGGGTAAGCAAAGGGATGAGAGGAAGGACAAGGTCATAGTGGAAAACTTAAGTTTTCTAAAGTTCTAATAATAGAGGATACTTAGTATGTGCCTAGAGGTCTATATTTCTATGTGAACACTTAGCAGTTATAGGAAGTAGACATGGGAGTGGGTGGCATTGTCTCAGGGCTGAGAAGATCCTCAGGAACCCCTAGATTTGAAGATTGGAGAAAGGAAGGGTAAGGTAGGAAGAAAGAAATAGTAAAATATCACAAAAACCAAGAATGAGGTTATGAAGGAAGGAATAATCAACTTTGTCCTTGTCAGATGCTGCTGATGGAGTCAATAATCTGAGTATTAAAAACAGTCCATTGGATTTAGGATATGGTGGTAATGGATAGCCTTAGAGTGACTAGTTTTGATGAGGTAGAGGGGCCAGAATTCAAACTAGAATGGCAGTCTGTAGACAACTTTTCCACCAGGTTTGGCTGTGAAAATAGGAAGAGAGAGAGGTAAGTAGGGGTTCAGGAAAGTTGTTTTTGAGGTTAGGAGAGACTTGGGCGTGCTTGAATACTAATGCAAATGATATAATAAAAAGATGGAGTGTAAGATACAGGAGAGCTTACTGAAGAAAGATATTAATTAATGTGTCTAGAATGAACAGAGAGGCAAAAATGTTTTCAAGAGATTTATTTAAATTGTGGACCATGAAATCTAAGTAGAATAAAGGGATGAGTGAAGCTAGAAAGAGACTGATAGGCAGGGGAAAGTAGAAAGTTTAGTGGACCGAAAGTCCCAAGCATATCAAGGAACAAATATTAGGGGAGTAGTTGAACAAGAAGTATGGAAAGATAGGGGACTGTGGTTAGAGAGGAGAATGTTTTCACTTAATGTGATGTGATGACAAGGATCCAGAGTGTGATGGTGGGAATGGGCATCTGAGATGGAATAAAAGGTAAAAATCAACCAATCAAACCAACTGGAGGTGGTTAAGTTGGTCAAGAGAGGCCAGATTCTTGGATGGGTTATCCACATGGACATTGAAGTCACAAAAGATGGTGGCAGAAATTGAAATGTAAAAGAAGATTTAGTCAAGGATCATTGTTCTCAAAGAATGAAGAGAAAATGTTCAGGGAATGAAGATGAAATGTCCTGGACAGAATGTCTGTGAAGACAGGATGACACGAGCCTTAAAGGAAAATTATTATTCTTTTCCACGATTTTAGAGGAGCAATGTTTGAGAAGGCAGCAGAGAACTTTGGTTCCTGACCCTGAGGCACTTCAGGTATGAAAGAATAACTAGGATGAAAAGTCTACAGGGGATGGGGCCAGCCCGGTGGCGCAAGCGGTTAAGTGTGGGTGCTCTGCTGCAGTGGCCCCGGGGTTCGCCGGTTCGGATCCCGGGTGCACACCGACACACCGCTTGACAAGCCATGCTGTGGCGGCCTCCCATATAAAGTGGAGGAAGATGGACATGGATGTTAGCCCAGGGCCAGTCTTCCTCAGCAAAAAAAAGAAGAGGATTGGCAGATGTTAGCACAGGGCTGATCTCCTCACACACACACACAAAAAAAAGTCTACAGAGGATAATGCATCCTCAGGGAAGAACTGGGTTTCAATTAAAGCAAGGTGTTGGGAGTTCAGAGAAGAAACTCAAGTTCTGGAGAAGTTATCATAGATCAGGAGTACCAGAAGGCATAGAGAAAAGATTCTGAAAAGGAGGAGCATAATGGAAGTTTGTGTTAGAGAAGAGGTACAGAGAATAATTGAATGTTAAAGTAAAAGAGATGGCCAATACCATCAGGGATTTGCCTTCATTTATATTGTACCAAAATGTCTTATCTCTATCATAATTTGAGTCTATTTAAATCTCAGATTTCATTTAAAGTCTAATTTAAATCCCATCTTGATAGAAATTTGTTAGATTATTTCTAATATAATTTAAATTAGTTGTTCTTATCTATCTTTGTATACCAAATTTCTAGTACTAGTTATTGCTGTATAAATGTTGAATGGATGGGTGGATGAGTGGGTGCATATGGTACATACTATTTCTGAGTTATTGCCTCTGGTGCTCATTTTTGCAGCTAGTCATATGTTTTCTTTTTATCAAACTTGTTTTATATCTTTCTTCTAGATTTTAAACACTTTGAGAAAAGAGACTGTGTGCTTTATTTATATGGTATTTTTCATCAAACCTGGAACATAGGTGTTCGATGAATACTTATTAAATTGATTCATCAACATGTTCAGATAAACTTGATCATTTTTAAATTCTTACTAAATTCCATATAACATTATTCCATGATAGGTATCCTTAAAACAGCCCTATTAGCAATCTTTCATGACCTGGAATCCAATAAGCATGCATCTCAGGGTAATTAAATAGGAACACATCAGGAGTTGTTTTATTTTTTAAATAGTAGTTGTTTAATTAGGAACATACATGCTTATATAATTTCTCATTCAAGAGTATAATGCCACAGTCTCCTAAGAGTGATCAACCTTCCTCATGATTTACTGCCATGATGATCTTATTTTAGATACTTGTAGTTTCAACTGTTAATTTCTAAACTCTCTTTGTCTCAAAAATAGACTATCTTTATGTTAATGGATTGGATTAATTTAGTTTTATATTTGTACTATTAGTTTTATTTTCAAGAGCAGTAAATTATTATACTCTATAATTGAAATGTGTGTCCCTGTGAGAATCATACTTTATGTTATTAGCAAATATCTTTGAAAACTTAGCTTCACCTATTTTAATATTCACTACAATTCACACACTACCATTGTGATTAAAAATCTACATTTTCTAAATGTGGATTACAATCATAAGGCAAATTAAAATAAATACTTCATGATAAACTAATGCTCACAGTTAAAAATTACTACATGAAGGAGAAAGCCGCATGTGTGTAATTCAGTTGCCTAGACAACAACAATAGTAATATGAGTCATGGCTCACTTTAGTGTAAAACTAAATAGTTACAGACCTATTTAGAGACAGTTATTCAAAGAGAAGGTCAGTGAGCATATATTATTGGTAGAGAGGAGTAACTCTAGTTTCACAAGAAGAATTGTTATCAGATAAATCTTTCAGTGAAGGGGAGAAGCTAAATTAAAGCATTAAAAGAAGCTTTTTGTTTAAATCAGATTGTTTGCAGAACAAAAAGAAGTCGTTTGAATATATAGTCTCAAGAAGTTTTGAAAATGCAGAAAAATTGAGTAGGGAAAAACTGAAATTTCAGTGACTAAAACTTTTTCTTTTTTGTTGTTTACTGTAGGGAATAAAAAACATCAAGCATCTTAACTGGGATTCCTTTGGTTGAACCGTCCAGGTGCTAATCCATAAACTACCAAGGACCAACCTATACTTTGTTCTTGTTTAGTGTGTATTATTTTTTCAAAAATAAACCAGAAAATTAAAGAAAAGCTTCAAGATGCTGATTTCAGTTGGTTGTAATACTAATGAGCAAGATTGACAAAAACTTTATGGCAAGAGAGTACCATTTGATCATTTTAGACTGGGGTAAAGATTATGATAGGTATATTTAGGTCCAAGTGAACAATGTATTCTGTAATTAAGCACACTCTAAAGTGCATTAAATAGAGCAAGAGGGGAGAAAATAGTGTTCTTTACAGAAACATCATGGGGAGATATATAACATTCAAATTCTGAATATTGACCACTATTTAAAAAATTGCTCCTCTGGAAAGTCTAGATGGTGGACATCCTGAACACATGCCTTCTTCATTATTACCAACAGCTGTGAAATTATATGTATTTTACTTTAAAGAAGCACTTGATTATATTACCGTGAGCAATTCCCTTTCTTCTGGATTGTTTCGCAGTAATAGAATGGTTGTATCTGCCGTGCTTCTTTATTGTCTTACCGTCTGGTGGACGGGTGATAAGTAGTGAACAGTCCCGTTGAGTGAGGTTGTTCTTGAGGCCCACCCTTTACAAACAAAAGAAATAGCAAACAGAAGCAACGTATTATTTTTTCTTAGTCATTTCTCCCATCATGTTACTATTAAATAGCAGGGCAGTATCCAATGGGCACATGTGTTTCAAAACCCAAATCCTTAATTCTAGGATTTTTACATTTAAAGTCTTGACAGATAATTTAAAATAGTAGGTTCTTCATTGGAAAAATTATTGAAGTGGTACTAGTTTTGAAAAATGGTAGATATGAAAATGTATTTTATCTGAATGTATTTTATAAACCAACCAATAGTAATGATATTGCTTATAGTCTTTTTGTCTGAATTAATAGTATTGAAGATGTTTCTTCTGAAAGAATTGCGAATATATTTGCTGTGACGTTTATTTTGAGGTTGACAGGGTTTAATGCTACTTTTAGACATACAGTGAGAATTTAAAGAGAACTGATAAATACTAATTACAAAAATGTTTTTCTCTCTAGATAACTTGAAATTTAATTTAGAAAAGAAGCAGTTGTACATTTGATGCGTTTATGTTCTAGTGGTGGACTCTTGAGCTTAAGAAATACTGAAAACAGGCCTAGCACAAAAGAACTTAATTTAAAAAATTAAAGTTGAAGGAAATCTTTTATTAGTAGGTTTTCAGTATCATCATCACATTTGTTGTGTAGACTCAGTGTAATGAGCCAGAAGAAATATCTGTTTGGAAGTTACATTTTATTTTACTGTATTCAAGGCAAAGAATAATTCTGGTCATAAAATGGTTGTGCATCACGATAAGCTTGTATATAAATTCCTGATGCTGTTTATATTAAGCAGATTTAAATTTTTTCTGTCACTGAAAATGAGCACGGCCTTGCAAGTACCATATGTGCTCATTCACTGCTGGGAGCTCCTATTCGAGCAAAATACACATTTTTAGGTGTTGAGCTTGCAAAGATGTTCTAGTGAAAAGGCTAGTTCTCCATAGTACACATGTTAGTGATTGGGATAGTAGTGCTACCTGACCTGAGGACTTCACCTGAGTTGTGATAATTAAATGCGACGAGGAATGTGAAAACCTTTGTAGAATAGAAATGCTAGTTGCTAACTTGAAATAAAATAGGTATCCTTAATTTAATTTGAATTATTCTATCATTATTTACTGTTTTATAATATAAATATATTCTCTGGTCTTACCAAAAAATAGTGATTTTTGTCTTTCTTTTATTTCCTAGACTTAGAATTGTGTGTATAGTCTATATCTTACCTGTTTATAATATTCTTTTTATAGTATGTCACTTTTGGGCAATTGATGATTAGAATGGTACTCATTACATTTTTTCTAGTAGAAAAAGCTAGAATTTAAGCTAGAAAATAATTTTTTAATTATCTGATGTACAATGAAATTATATAATTTATATAATCACAGTTATAGATCTCTTAACATTTCCGTATTGTACAATAAAAAATAAAGTGAACTGCGAGAACTTTAATTTGGTTCGTTTTTAAAGGAATGTGATACCATTTAGTTCATGGAAAACAGCATGTATTATAAGTACATTTTTCATATTAGTCAACTTATTTTGGGGGTGTATTTTTCCTTGAAATGAAAGCTGGCATTGTCCCTTAAAAAGTGTTCAAGTCATGAAAATGATTTCTTTGTGCCAACTCATTTGTGATTTGTCATAAAAGATTAAATAATTACTAGATAGTGGAAATCTACAATTTTAGTGCCAAAATTGTTAGGCTTTCAAGACCAACTTTATACTTGCACTTAGGAGGGTTGGTGTAGCATTGAGGTTGGGAGCGTAGAGGTTCTGCCATCACTGGTTTCACATCTTGGTTCCCTACTTCTACCTAACTGTGTGTTCTTTGGTGAATACTCAACCTCTCTGTTCCTCATTTTCTTCATTTGTGAAAAGGGATGATAATAATAATAGCTGCCTCATAAAAAATTTGTGATGATTAAAGGAGATTATCCATGTAAAGAATTCAGAACCTCATCTGACACAGAGTAGGAACTTGGTAAATGTTAACTAATGTTGTTTATTTGGTCTTATTCATGTGTGAATAAATTTAATATTCTAAAGTAATCTTAATTAGGTGCTAGTCCTTAAGTAAAAATTATTACATTGTTTTTTTCAAGTTTCAAAATCAAAAGGAACATAGCAGTCTGGAAAACAGTGCAAAAGTATTTAATCCAACAATATAAGTAGCTAGTAAAATAGTGTTTTTCAGGAACTAAGTAATTCAGGCCTTGAATGTTTTTAAGAAACAACTTTTTAGAAATATAGATAGATTCTTTTTTTTTTTGGAGGGGGTGAGGAAGATGGTCCCTGAGCTAACATCTGTGCCCATCTTCCTCTACTGTGTATGGGGGATGCCGCCACAGTATGGCTTGAGGAGTGGTGTGCAGGTCCACACCTAGGATCCAAACCCGCGAACCCCGGGCCGCCTGAAGCGGACTGCGTGAACTTAATGACTACGCCACCAGGCCAGCCCCTAGAAATATATTTTGACTAATTATTAAGAAGTCTGAATTATAAATATTCTTTAAATAAGTGTGATTTTATTATTTTCAGGCATAAAGAGTAACTCATATTCCATTGGCAGAATGTTATCAGGCAGTATAGGCTAGGTTACTCTGAGATAACAAACCCTGGAACTTTTAATGCTTATAAACAGCAAAGGTTTCTTCTTCACATGTGCTGCGTGTCCATGTGAGTCGATTATGGCTCTATTCCATGTCTTCTTTTCTCTGGGGTCCAGGCTAATAGGGGAGCTTCTTTCTGAAGCTTTGCTGGTTGTCAGACAGAGGACACAGCAAACTAATCCTTGTCTCCTAAAGCTTCTGCCCCAAATTGACATGCCACTCCCACTGACATCTCAGTGTCTAAAGCAGGGGTCGGCAAACTTTTTCTATAAAGTGACAGAGGGCTGATTTTCTTTTAGGTTTCACAGGCCACATATGATCTCTGTTGCATGTATATATTTTTTCCTTTTAGAGTCCTTTTTTAAAATATAAAACCATTCTTAGCATGCTGACTGTATGAGAAAAACAGGCCACAGACAGCATTCGGTTTGAGCGTGTAGTTTGCTGACCTCTGGTCTAAAGCAAGTCATATGATGTCAGCAGTGAGAGGCGGTGAATAATTGTGAACAATATTCCATACAAAGAGTTGCTAAGGTTAATATTATGTGTAGATTAACATATTTATAATTTGCATGTCAGTAGCTTGTAAGTAAAGTTTTGCTTTTTTATTTTAGTGAGGAAGATGGTCCCTGAGCTAACATCTGTGCCCATCTTCCTCTATTTTGTACGTGGGACGCCGCCACAGCGTGGCTTGATGAGTGGTGTGGAGATCCACACACAGGATCTGAACCTGCAAATCCCTGGCCCCTGAAGTGGAGCACACAAACTTAACCACTATGCCACCAGGCCGGCCCAAGTTTTGCTTTTATAGTATAAAAATTTGCTCTCTTGGGACATTACCTTTTTTTTTTTTTTTTTTTTAAAGATTTTATTTATTTTATTTTTCCCCCCAAAGCCCCAGTGGATAGTTGTATGTCGTAGCTGCACATCCTTCTAGTTGCTGTATGTGGGACTCGGCCTCAGGATGAACGGAGAAGTGGTGCCTCGATGCGCACCCGGGATCCGAACCCGGGCCACCAGCATCACAGCGCGCGCACTTAACCACCAAGCCACAGGGCTGGCCCGGGACATTACCTTTTAAATCTTATTTAAGTAATAAATTTGCATAGCAAAGTGTTTCCCAAATACTTAGCTTATCCAGTTAGCACAATTTCTGAATCCAATTTCTTAATTTATAAAAATATTATGGGCTTGAGAAACTTAAATGTATGACAAGTCTTAGTATATATTAAACAAGTTAGTCTAAACTGGCACTGCCAGAAGAAAATGCAAGGAATGGTTTATTTATTTGTACAGTTAAAGATAGCGGATTAACCACATAGATTTATTTCCTCTTCTTCCTGTAATCTCCACTAAAATGATAGTATTGTAGTTTATAAAAATAAATACACACACATATACACATTCACATTTATATCCGCAAAGTCAAAGAGAATTGGAATGAGGGCATCAGCAGATGTTGAGAGATCAGTTTCTGGAAGACAGTGTGGACGGAGGGGCGGCAGCTGATTCAGCAGAATGGAGGAAACCTGGTGAAAAGTGCACTGAGAAGGAGGAGAGAACTATCTGGTCCGCAGGACCGTACATACTTCTGGGTGCAGCAGGGGGAAGTGTGAGTCTGGGAGTTAAAAGTGAGAGTCACTAAAAGTCTGTAAAACGTATGTTGTATCTCCATCTAGCATGAAGAGTAGTAGCAGGCTTGTGACTAGACCTTGGGCAGTAAATATCATAGGTTTCTTTGGAAAAACTCAATGATTCCAAGTGAAGACCACCTCGACTGGTATTTAGGGGTCCCCCGAGGAAATTGCCTGGTCCCTGTCTAATCACATGTATGCCGATCAGTGAACAAACTGTGTTTAAAAGTGTAGAGTTTTTGACCTGCTTTTTGGTGATGCATTCTTACATATGAATAGGCAATCATGGCTCAGGAGACACTTAGGGAAACCCTCCAACAGGAGAGGAAAAACCCAGGAGAAACAAACATTAAAAAAAAAAAAAAACTTAGCCTGTGGGAAGAGTGTATAATACAGAGATGAGAAGAAAATTAAAAACTAATTCTAATTACTATTTATTTTCAGAAAGATTTGATATTGTATACATTTTAAAAAGAATAGTCTGAAAGAGGAAGAATCGAAGAAAGGGCTTTTGTAAATTACAAATATGATTGCCAAAATAAAGCATGTAGTAGAAGGGTCAGTACAGGGATTGGCAAACTGCGACCCATGGGCCAAATCCAGGTCACCAGCTGTTCTTGAGAATAAAGTTTTATTGCCGCACAGCCATGCCTGTTTGTTTACGTATTGTCTGTGGCTGCTTTTGTACCTACAACAGCAACGTGCATAGTTGTGACTGAGATCATATGGCTCGTAAAGCCAAAAATACTATCTGGCCCTTTACGGAAAAAGTTTCTTGACCCCTTAGTTAGAAGACAGAAGTGAGAAAAATCTCCAGAAACAGAAAAGAAAAATACAGTAGAAAAAACTAGATAGAAAAACAAAAAAAAAATAAAAATGGTTAGAGATTTCGACAATCTAGGAGGATTTAACATGTGGCTAAGAGGTGTTTCATCAAGAAAACAGAGAGGACAGTACGGCCCAGTGGCGCAAGCAGTTGGGTGCTGGCGCTCCGCTGCGGTGGCCCAGGGTTCGCCGGTTCGGATCCGGGGCGCGCACCGACGCACCGCTTGTTAGGCCATGCTGTGGCGGCGTCCCATGTAGAGTGGAGGAAGATGGGCATGAATGTTAGCCCAGGGCCAGTCTTCCTCAGCAAAAAAGAGGAGGATTGGTGTCGAATGTTAGCTCAGGGCTGGTCTTCCTCACAAAAAAAAAAAAAAAGGAGGAAATTGTATTAAAATATAAGAAAATTTGCCAAAGCTGAAGGGTTTGAGTCTCCAAATAAAAGACCTGAACAATAAATGAAAAAGCCCAGACCTGGACATGTCATTGTGAAATTTCGGAACACTGCGTGTAAAGAAAAGATCCTACGAGGTCCCAGATAGCATAAAAACAAATGAAGATCAGAAAGGTTCTCAGCTACAAAGCCCAGAGGCTAGAAGACAGTGAAGCTAAGGCTTCAAAATTGCAAGGGGAAGTTATTTTCACTATTTTAAGTGTTTTGTATGTATTATCTCCTTAAATCCTCATCACAACCCTATTATGGGTATCATTATTTATCCCCATTTTACAGATGAGAATAACATACTTCAGTGACTTGGACTATCCCAAAGTCACTGTGTTAGATTTGATTGCTTGGCAATCTGCAAATATTCCCAACTTTCATTAGTTTCTTTCCTGTACTTCAGAGAAGTATATTTCCCATATTCCCTGGAGTTCTGAATGCTAATCAGGTTCCAGCAATTAAATGCATTCATGCATGATTTGCAAGGTGAAAGGAGGGCAGAGGCCATCTTCCTGCTGCTTCAGGCAAGCAAGTTCAAGGAAAGTTGTTTTTCCCCCTCCAGCAACATTCTAATAGCTAGGTTTCGGCTTCATGGATGCTAAAAGATAATTGCAGTGGCAGTGATGACTTCCTGATCCCTTGATCAAGCTAAAATAGTTACGATTTTAAGCTCGTAATGTGTTTCCCCACCCTCTTGGTAAATGTAGTAGCTCCCTTTGGTGGGTCAGCTTTTCAGTGTTCTAAGAGTCGTCATTCCTGCAGGCCCAGCGTAGACCCTGCTCCTCCAGCTCTTCCAACAATTTTGTAAGCACTTAATTTCCTGAATTAAATCTCTTCTACCTAAGGTGCTTTCTGTTTCCTTCACTGAACCCTGACTGATGCAGTTCACAGTCAAGGGTTAGTGTTAAGGTTAGAATAAGAGATCTAAGATTTTTCAGATTTTAAAATTTATATCTAGGCAGTCCATGCTATACAAGGACACTGTCAGTTATAACTAGGGTTTAATTCTAGTTAACATAATTTTTTAACATATAATTTCTGAGAATGATTACATTAGTAAAAGAGGTAAAAGAAAAGGAACATTGATTTACTTTCTTCAACTTGAATAGGGCTTCCATGTGCTGGGTACAATTTTAAGCACTTGACGTGTATTAACCCATTTAGTCCTCACAAATTACCCTCTGATATAGGGCACTGTTAGCCTCAATTTATAGCTGACAAAACAGGCATAAAAAGGTTAATGGAATTACCCAGGTCACCACTTAGTAAGTTGCAGAGTAGGGATTTAAATCCATCTGTCTCCACAGTCTGCGCTTTTAGTTATTTTGTACTTTATCATTATATCTTATAAGACTAAATTTGACCTAAAAGAGGGTTGGATTTGTCTAGGATTGTTGATAGGACCAGCTTTAAAGTATGAACATATCTTTACTCCCATATAATTTGTTTTTATTAGATGTAAAAGTCTCTCCAGATGTCTCAAATGTCAAGATTGTGATTTTTAGGACAAAAATACAATGTAAAATAGATCCAGAAATGAAAACTAAAAGTGCTTTTTCATAATCAACACTGGTATCCTGCTGAGACTATGTCATAACCCAAATAATTTCATGAAAAAGAGCTAGTTTCCCTCTTTGTTGCTCTGTACCATTTCTTTTTAAATTTTGGTCCTTTTGGAACTGTTAGATTTCTTGGGTGTTTCTTATCATTTCCTTCTGAATCTTTTATGATTCTGTACCCCAGAATGTATTGTGAAATATGTTAACTCATGAGCAATCCTAATCTCACAGCTCAGATCAATTTAACAGTCTACTGAATTGTATTGGTTACATATCTGAAAGTGGAGGATTTGAAGATATGTTCCTTAGTGAATGGGGTTCAAAGTGTAAAATGGGAAAGATGATAAATGTGTTTTTACTGGTAGTCCTCCCTACACACATACACAACTAATGAATGCGTTGTGTTCCCGTATTCATTTATAAGTGAAAAGTTCACTTACAGGTCAGTGTTTGAACAGTGTTTGGAAGTATGGATTAAGGCTAAATATTACAAAAGCACCAAAGATTCTAGGGGAACTTAAGTACCACTTAGATTTTATTTCCATTGGATAATAAGATAGGTATATTTCCCATCCTCACCCTCACTCCCATGAAATGGCTCTCACAGTTTAGAAATAGAGATCCTCAGGGAGTTTATAAGGAGACCGTCCATTGAGGAATCTGGCAGAGGAGGCAATCTGGCTGTGTTGGTGATGGCTACAGTGGAGGCCCTCTACAGCCTTCCTCTTAGATTCCATTGGCCAGGATTTGGTCAACGCCCATGGCCTCTGCAAGAGAGACTGGAAATACAAGTGCCTGGCATTTTAGTCTCCAGAGTAAGAGTAGAGCTCTTCCAGCAAGAAATAAAGAGGTTGGGAATGGCTGCTGAGTGGGCAGCCAACAGTTTTCTCTGTGGCTTGGGGATTTTGGTAGCAGGCTTCAAGTATACATGTTCATGAGTTCACATTTATGCTTTTAACATAAACATACCTTTTTGGAAGAATATACATAAAATGAATGTTATCTCCTTTAAATTTCTCTTCTCTCTCCAAGTATACAATGTTTCATATTTAAAATCCAATTATCCGGGCCAGCCCAGTGGTGTAGCAGTTAAGTTCTCACACTCCATTTTGGCGGCCCGGAGTTCGCCAGTTCAGATCCTGGACATGGACCTACTCACCGCTCATCAAGCCATGCTGAGGCGGCATCCCACACACAGCAACTAGAAGGATGTACAGCTGTGACACACAACTATCTACTGGGACTTTGGGGAGGAAAAAGGGAAAAAAAAAGATTAGCAACAGATGTTAGCTCAGGGCCAATCTTCCTCAAAAATAAAGATAAAATAAAATCCAATTATCAGATCCTATATATGACCATTAAGTATTTTCAAGGTAGATTTATAAATGTAGTCTATTCACTGGTAAACAGTTGTCTTATACTGTTAGAGCAAGCAAAAGTTTACAACTCATATATAGTATTTCTTTTTCCCTTCACTCTATTTTTTCATCTTCTTTTAATAAGAACTCAGACTTTTTTACCTTTGGGTTTATTTGTTTCGTATTTTTACATACATAATAGTTGCATTAGAAATGGAACTCCAAAAAATGAATATTTAAAATGCAAAATTAAAAGCTAAAATGTTTGTTCTGAAACAAATCTAACCTTCTCTCCTGCAGTTTAAAAGCAGAATTTCTCAGAGTGAGCTCTACCAGCCATTTGCATCAGAATCTCCTAGAATACTTTTTAACAGTGTCAATTTCTTGGGCTTAATGCCAGATCCACTGAATCAGAATCACTGGGAAGCAGCCTAGTAATCTTTGTTTTAAATAAATTCCCCAAGTGGTTGTCAAATACTCTAAAATTTCAAGGCCACTGGCATAGAAAGTGTTTTCCCAAAGAATGTTGTGGATGTGAATGAGTAGAGAGATATACTTTAGGGTAAATTCAGAGGATATATTTTTGTCTGTTTTCTGTATTTCATCAGATCTTTTCATCTTTTACTGTCTTTGGTTTCCTTTTCAGATATTTAACAGTGTATGTTCTTTGGGCATTCAAAAAATAAGGAGAGTAGTGGGGCCCGCCCGGTGGCATAGTGGTTGAGTTTGCGTGCTCCGCTTCGGCGGCTCAGCATTCGCAGGTTTAGATCCCTGGCGTGGAGCTATGCACCGCTTATCAAGCCATGCTTTGGCGGCATCTCATATAAAGTAGAGGAAGATGGGCACAGATGTTAGCCCAGGGCCAATCTTCCTCAGCAAAAAGAGGAGGATTGGCAACGGATGTTAGCTCAGGGCTAATCTTCCTCACCAAAAAATAAATAAATAAGAGAAGTAGAATTATAAAGAAGTGTCAGTGAAATGATAGTAAAAATATGAAGAGAACTTTTCTTTTTTAGAAAATCCCACACCCTCATTTAATTAACTAAAATTACCCATGAAGGGCCAGAGAGCACATTGAGTAGATATTTGTATCAGGTAAGATTTTATCAGCTTCAAGTGAATGCAAACCAGCTCAAAATGGCTTGAGCAATAAGGGAAGATCCAAAGAGTAGGCCTGTCTTCAGGCATAGCTTGATCCAGTGACTCAAATAATTATTTATCACTAAGGTCCTGGTTTCTCTTTCTACTCCCCTTTCCAACCCTGCCTTTCATGTGTCAGCTTCATAATCAGGTTTCATGTAGTGGCTCTCTTGAAACATCTTTTGTCTCACTAGGTTACATGCCCATCTAAGAACCAATTGCTGTGCCTACAGGGATGGGCTGCACTGATTAGCTTAAGCCCTAGAGCTGGGCAATGGGTCACCTCCCAAAACATGTTAGATAAGAGATGGAAAGGAGTGTATTCCCTACTGGAAGGAAGTGAGGAATGGATGCTAGGGAGATAACTAACTAATGTCCAATATAATGTTTACTTAAATTTCTTGAACATAAAAGTTACTAAAGCTTTAGTGATTGGACATACCATAGATAAAGTCCTATTTTAATCAATTTAGTAATACCTCAGAATTAGGCGTACTTTTCTGCATATCGCTTTAGGAATCTTGAGTTCTTCTGTGTTTCACCTGATCAGTGTCTTTCTGCTATGCTTAATTGGCTGTGAGCTAAGTCCTGAAAATTGTGGCTCTCAGTCCTGATTACACTAGTAAGACTTCGGGAGTTTTTTAAATAAAGATGCGTAGGCCCGTACTTAGACCTGTTGAATCGAAAATTTAAAGGATGGGGCCTGAGTATCTGTATCTTTCAAAAGCTCTACAGGAAACTCTAGTGCCTGAATAGCATTGATCATCGTTGCCCTGTAGAATCTATCTTATCTCCATATCTTGTTCTTCACTATTATTTCCTGGATAGCCATAGGACTAAGAATGAGTCATTGCCAAGTTCTGAAACATCCGTTGGGTCTGACTATAAGATTTAACATAAAATTAACCATATCATTCAGAAAACTCTACTATAAGACTTGTTAATAGTATAAAATATTTTTCCAAAACTATCTTCTCAAATTGCAACCAACTAAACTATTAAAAATCACCTTTAATACAAATAGTTTTATTTAAAATACTCGTAGTGAGCATTGGGTTTTATAAATTAGTTTGGAATAGATCTCAATAGGAGGAAATGATTATGTGTACTAGTAAATGTTAACCATTTCATTGCCTTTTGTCTTTTTTCAAAACTTTACATTTCAGATATATTACAAAATATTAAAATTATTTATCTCCTTGATTCATTAGAACCTTGGCATATTTTGAGAACAGAAAAAAAATGAAAAACATTTTAAAGGAGATTAAAGTCATTATGGCCAAAAAAAAATATTTTACCAAAAAATATTCATTGTATGTAACCTAGAATATTATAGATTAGATTTTTTTCAGATTCAGTTTATTTTAAACAAAGTTTATTGTGGCACTGAAGACGTTAGAACTAAATTTTCAGAAATTGACAAATTCATCATTTCCTGGGCCTCATTGATCTTTTAGGAACATGAATTTGGGAAAATATGCCAAGTGGCCATTAACAGTCCTCAAGGCCATCTTTATAGTGTAGTCCCACCTGGACTATCCTGAAATTCACACTGTAAAATGACAAGGGAATGAAAATAGCATTAAAAAATGTGTTCTAAGATAGTACACATCATGATAAAGTGAAATATACATCGTTGCTATTTCTATAGCTATTAACATTTCATTTCCTAGGAACTGCTTTGAATGCTCTTATGAGGATATGTACAAAAACAGCAGTAATAACATCATGTGAAATAACTCAGGTAGTTAGAGAATTCACTGTGAAGTTGCATTAAGAATCTCAGAAATATCCTTATATTCATATTTTAATGAACATATAAATCATATTTTGCTATTTCGTTTGTCATTAAATTTTTCATAACATTCAAAATTTAAATCAAAACTAATCTTCAAATAGTCTTTTGTGGCATAAGAAAATTGTTATTACTGTTTTGAAGCTTAAGAAAGGAAATTTAAAACTTAGGGTATTCATAAATTTAAACTGAAATCATCATTGTCCTAATGCCTTAGTGAGAGTGTGTTTAAGATTTTAATTTGTGTGAAGTAGTTACACGGTACCTGGGACTTAGTAAGCACTCAATAAATATTAGTTGTACTAATAGCATCATCATCATCACTGTTGCTATTACTGCTACCATGACCGCTATTATTTCGCCTTTTACCTATTTTTCCCATAAGAATAGTTTAATTTGGTTTTCTTCTCATGGGAATCCACAGTTCATTATCTTCACAATCTGTTTTGTCCCTGTTAACATTCTACATGGACAATGTTTCTTAAAAAAATATTTCTCTCTCTTTTTTTTTTTCATTTTTATTTATTTATTTTTTTGTGAGGAAGATTAGCCTTGAGCTAACATCTGATGCCAATCCTCCTCTTTTTGCTGAGGAGGATTGGCCCTGGGCTAATATCTGTGCCCATTTTCCTCTACTTTATATGGGACGCCGCCACAGCATGGCTTGACAAGCGTTGCGTTGATGCTTGCCGGGGACCCGAACCTGCGAACCCTGGGCCCCTGAAGTGGAGCGTGTGCACTTAACCGCTAGCTACCAGGCCGGCCCCCTATTTATCTCTTTTGATATGGATAGTCTTATTAATATAGAAGTAGGACTTATAAAATATGAAAGAAAATGTAAATTTTTGAAGTTTTAATTTTACACTTGTATGGTATAAACCATACTAGTACAGTATAAATATCATTCATGGCTTACACCACTTTTTCATAGAAGCAAAACATATGAAATATTTATTCTAGGTTTGAGTATTATTATTCTATTAATATATATAAACATATATTTACATTTATATTTATTTCTATATCTATATATTGAAAGCCACACATTCACAGTGAGGTCACCAATTCCAATCTAGCACCATGGGATTCATTCTAATTTGTAACTGCCTTCTTCATTAGTGAGAAGCCTGGCTCCTACTATTCTTAATGGGTTAATTTATTTGATCAGCGCCCTTGTATGTAACCAATGTTCCCTGACAGCCATCCCCTCCTTCATACACATACCCTCCTTCCCAAACTCAATCTTCAAATCCCTGTGTCCATTTGTTCCTCCTGCATGGAAGTCCTCATTGTGCTTGGTCTCTGACACCCATACCAGTCTGCACCCTCACCCCCACCACTACAGATGATCTCATCACCCTGCACAGGCTTTGAATCCCTATACCAGGCTGTCCCTGATGCAGGAACACCTGCCTTACACTGTTTGGACTCTAACATCCCACCCTGGCCTACCCTTCTGTGGAAACAGCCTCCTCGCCCTGCTTAGGATCTGACACCTCCCTCTGGCTCACCCCTCTGAATGAATGCCCTCACTCTGCTAAGGCTCTGGCAGCCCATTCTATGTCATTGCTCAATGCCTTCAGCATCATATCCTCCTTACACTGCTGAGAGGCTCTTACATCCCAGGCTAGGCCACCGCTCTGTGGAAATGCTCTCCTCATTCTGCTCAGGATCTAGTAGCCACCGTCAGGCTGCCCATCTGGGTTCTCTCTCCCCACACTAAGTCACCACTTCATATTCTCCATCCCACTCCCAGCATGGACATGCTTCTCATCCTTCCCAGGCTGGTGTGCCACTCCTCTGTGAGGCTGCCCTCCTCATCCTTCTTGGACTTTATAGATTTTTGTAAGTTAATGACCCCTTGGTAGTCCCTCCTTGAGGTCAAAGATGATAATGGTAGTAATGATTATGCTTATGCTGTTAATGATAGCAGGTAACTTATGTTGGCTATTAAAACAGAAAATATGGCTATACTCTATGTCACAAATAATTGAGATGTTTATCTTTTCCAAGTGTCTATAAAATGGCCACCAGGTATAAACTTTAGAGTATTGCAACTAGGTATAACTTTTGGCCTTCTGGGATCAAAGACTGAGAAAAACTGTTTGAGCCATGGAACTCTCCATTGTACTGACAAATCCCTGGCCTCTCTTTTGGATTCTAGTGTAGCTGTCTAGAATCTTCCCCACTGCTATAGATCTAACTATACTTCTTACCTGTTTCCCGAGATTTTTCTTTTTTTCACAGCTTTATTAGGATATAATTGACATATAACGTAGTGTAAGTTTAAGTTATACTTTGTGATGATTTGATACATGTATGTATTGTAAAATGCTTACCACAATAGGGTTAGTTAATACATCCTTTACCTTACATAATTACCATTTTGTTGTTGGTGTTGTCGTTATGGTGAGAACATTAAAGCTCTACTCTCATGGCAGTTTTCAAGTATACAATGCAGTATTGTTAACTATAGTCACCATACTGTACATTAGATTCCTAGAACTTATTCATCTTCTAATTGGAAGTTTGTACCCTTTGACCAATATCTACCCATTTCCCCCACCCCTGAGCCCCTGGCAAACAATTCTACTCTCTGTTTCTATGAGTTCCGTGTTTTTAGTTCCACATATAGGTGAGATTATACAGTATTTGTCTTTCTCTGTCTAATTTATTTCACTGCGCATAATGCCCTCAAGGTCCATCCATGTTATCACAAATGGTAGGATTTCCTTCCTTTTTAAGGCTGTGTACTATTTTATATATAGTCCGTTCCATATATATATGTGTGTATATATGTGTGTATATATATATATGTGTATGTGTATATATATATATATATATACACACACACACACACACACACGCCACATTTTCTTTGTTCATTCATCCATCAATGGCCACTTAGGTTGTTTCCATGTCTTGGCTATTGTGAATAATGCTGCAGTGAAGATAGGTGTGCAGATATCTCTTCAAGATAGTGATTTTATATTCTCTGGATACATACCCAGAAGTGGAATTGCTGGATCATATGATAGTTCTATTTTTGATTTTTTGAGGAACGTCTATTCTGTTTTCCATAGTGGCTGCACCAATTTACATTCCCACCAACAGTGCACCAGTGTTCCCTTTCTCCACATCCTTGCCAGCATTTGTTATCTGTCTTTTTGATAATAGCTGTTTTGACAAGTGTGAGGTGATATCTCATTGTGGTTTTGATTTGCATTTCCCTGATGATTAGTGACAGTTAAGCACCTTTTCATGTATTTGATGGCCATTTGTATGTCTTCTTTGGGAAATGTCTACTCAGGTCCCTTTTTCAGTCAGATTGTTTGGGTTTTTTTACTATTGAGTTGTATGAGTTGTTTATAATCTGGGGTATTAACCTGTTACCAGATATATAATTTGCAAATATTTTCTTCCATTCCATAGGTTGCCTTTTCATTTTGTTGATTGCTTCTTTTGCTGTGCAGAAGTTTTTCAGTTTCATGTAGTCCCACTTGTTAATTTTTGGTTTTGTGGCTTGTGTTTTTGGTGTCACATCAAAAAAGTCATTGCCAGGAGCGACATCAAGGAGCTTTTTCCCTTTGTTTTCTTCTGAGAGTTTTATGGTTTCAAGTCTTACATTTAAGTCCTTAATCCATTTTGAGTTAGTTTTTTTGAGTAGTATAAGCTAGGGATCCAATTCTGTTCATTTGCATGTGGCAATCCAGTTTTCCCAGCATCATTTTGTAAAGAAAATATCCTTTCAGGGCCGGCCTGGTGGCGCAAGCGGTTAAGTGCACGCGCTCCGCTGCGGCAGCCCGGGGTTCGCAGGTTCGGATCCCGGGCTCGCACCGATGCACCGCTTGTTAAGCCATGCTGTGGCGGTGTCCCATATAAAGTAGAGGATGATGGCCACAGATGTTAGCTCAGGGCCAACCTTCCTCAAGAAAAAAGAGGAGGATTGGCTTCAGATGGTAGCTCAGGGCTAGTCCTCCTCACCAAAAAAAAAAAAGAAAGAAAATATCCTTTCCCCATTGAGTATTCTTGGCTCCCTTGTCAAATATTACTTGATCATATATGTGTGGGTTTATTTCTGGGCTCTTGGTTGTCTTTGCATTGGTCTATGTGTCTGTCTTTATGGTAGTACCATACTGTTTTGACTACTGTAGCTTTGTAATATAGTTTGAAATCAGAAAGTGTGATGCCTCCAGCTTTGTTCTTTTTCAAGATTGCTTTGGCTGTTGGGAGTCTTTTGTTGTTCCATACAAATTTCGGTATTGTTTTTTCTATTTCTAGAAAAATGCTATTGGAATTTTGGTAGGGATTGCATTAAAACTGTAGATGGCTTTAGGTAGTGTGAACATTTGAACTATCTGGGAAAGAAAGAAAGAAAATAATCCCATGTTTTGATGCTTACAATAGCATAAAAAACAATAAAATACTTGGAAATAAATTTAACCAAGGAAGTGAAAGATCTATACACTGAAAACTATAAGACATTGATAAAAGAAATTAAAGAAGATAGAAATAAATGGAAAGATACCCTGTGTTCATGAACCTGAGGTTTTTCTTAAGCCCTGTTAAACCTGACTTCATTCCCATGCCTTGAGTGGCTAGGAGCTTTTGTAAGTCTGTTAGATATATAATATCACTCTCTGAATTTATATCTTACTCTGATCTTTTTTCATAATGATTAGAGGACCTTCCTATAAGCTAGCTGGAAGAGAGGTGGTTTAAAAGGTGGTAGCTTTTGTTAATTAGGGGACATGCAACCCTAGTATGCTATAGTCCTCATGTTGCAGTTACACCTCCTTCTAGGGGGAGAACTTTCTAAGTGTGCCAATGTTTCTAGTGAAGCTTCTTGGCAGTTTTCCTCAGGTCAGGTTCTCTGGAGAATCAGACCGAGTTTGGGAGCCAGCAGTTACTTTTGTTCTGTTCCATTGGGATATTGGTTTCCCAGTTCTTATTTTTCCTATAGTATAGTAAATGCAGCTGCTGTGACAATAAACCTCAAAATTATACCAGGAGTTATTTTCCCTGGAGATGTCTTTGGATTCGTATCTTGATCTTCATATATATTGAGAGCATAACAAGAAATGAATCATAGAAATTGTATAGCATATGGATCTATTTCATTTGATAGCCGAGTATACCAGTAATGCCTAAACCCGGATGAGCAACTGGAGTTACCGAGTGGTGGTACCAGTAATGTTGAATCTGGTGGTGGTGTCCAGTGTGTTTATTCAGTATTTTCCCTTGCCTTCCGTATCCTCTTAATATATTCACTTATGCATACCCAAGTGAACTGACAGATCAAAGCCTCTGTATTTTCTGAAACATTCTTTTTTCCTTCTTGTGAATTGATAGAGGAAGTAAAAATTTGTAAGAATCCTAGGGGTGGGTGCTAATTTTTACTTTGTTGGCAACTGTCTTGTTGTTTATCCCTAAAACTCATGAAATATCTTATACTCATCTGATTATTTTTTTCGTAACTAAGCCTATTCTTTTTAACTAAGCCTGTTTATTTGCACTTCTGTGTCTAAGTTTTGTACATTTTAGCTTAGCATTTGTCTCAAGTACTTGTTCTGCATCATTAGTATGAAATAGAGCCTTGTATTTCTTGCCTTAGTTGAACTCACATTTAAATCATTTGTAAAGCACTTCAGTTATTTACAGAGTGCTTTCACCTACTGTATATCTTTAAATCCTTATACTTTTGGTCCTGATGGCACCTTAAACTCAATATGCACAATATTAAACTCATTTCTGCTCTTACTCCTAAACATGTTCCTCCTTCTCCTCTTCCTTCATTCCCTAAAACATTTTATAGACCATCATACCAATAGTTGACAGAGCTAGGAGCCATACATTACATATATCTAATCCTGTTGTTTTTGTCTCCAAAATGTCTCATATCTCTTCTTTCTTCTTTACCTCTGCTGTTACAGGCCCTCGTCATTTTTGCCTGGACTATTGCACTTCCTTCTAACTGGTCTCTTTCTTTTCAGTCTAGTCAACCGCCACACTGCCATCAGGGGTGATTTTCTAAAACAAAGATCTAATTATATTATTTCTGTTCATGAAGGCAGAGACTGCTTCCTTTATCTTTGTATCCCCGGTAGCTAATATTGTGCCAGGCATGTTACAGGTACTCATTGTTTTTGAGGGAACAGCTTTGATTGAAATAAGATTGAATACCAATAAACTATATAATTCATGGGGTAGGGCATCTGAGATTAGGCAATGGGTGGAGCAGGTCCTAACATAGAAAATGACAAGATAGAGCCTTCATTCTACTTGAGATTTTCTTATAAAAAAGCTAAAATCAACAACTCAAATTAAGCAGCCATAGAAACATTAATTCCATAAAAGTTTAATATACAAGGAACTGAGTACTGGGAATATTGGAAAAGATAGAGATAAGTATAAATCATAGCTCTTTCTTGCCAACTTATAATTTTGTAGGAGAGTAATACAATCAAATCTATTGCAGTTTAAAATGTTAAGTAACAAAAAGAAAGATATAAAATGGTGGTATTATTTCTACTGGGGAAATCAAGGAAGACTATAAAGGTGATAACCCTTGAGCTAAGTCCTGGAGGATAAGTTAGATTTTGATAGGTGGCCATAGATAGGAGGCCAGGCATTGTCAGGAAATAACAGGCCAATGACATAATTAGCGTTCCACTTTAAGAATATTATTATAACAGCATTGTGAAAGTAGAAATTGGAGAGAGACTAGTTAGAAGCTATTGTATAATGAGATGGAACAAAGACTTAAAATACTGAGTTGCAGTAGGATGAAATAAAACATGGATACCAGAGGTAGAAGTTAATGAATTTTGTAAGTGGATTCAGGGATCAAGAAAAAGGGAAGAACACAAAAAATTTTCAAACAGATGTTTGAGACTATAGGGTGACAGTAACTAAAAGGAAATCAAGATCTATATTTGGTTTCAGGTTGATGATCAGTTTGGTTTCATCTTAAGGGGTCTGAAGTTCCAACAGGAAAACTATGTAGAAATACCTGGAAACAGTTGAAGATATAGTTCAGCAGTTTAGGGGCAGGATGGGTCTCTAAACAGAGATTTAAGCAGAGGAAAACATCACTCTTGGACAGCCTTCATGGTTGAAATAAAAATATAAATGAAATAGAAAAGAAAGAAAGTAGAAATAATTTAAGGGAACCGACAGGGACAAATACCAGGAAAGTGACATAAAGTATCTTTCCCTTTAACACTCTGCTTCCTCATGCTCATGTACCCAGGACCTTTGGCTGCTAGGCCAGTGATGGCTAGCTCCTGTAGGTAACCTATTAAAACAGTACCTATTCGTTACTGTAATTAGACTAACAACATGTGTTAGAGAAAACCTTGCTCATCACCTTTAATATACCTATTTGCCTTCAACTAATACATAAAGTTATTTTGAACACGCTTAGTAGACCCATCTCCAAAATTTCCTTGCTACTTTCTGAAATTTCTTCAGTGTGTTAGTCCATTTGGTCTGCTGTAACAAAATGCTACAGATTGAGTAGCTTATAAACAACAGAAATTGATTTCTCATATTTCTGGAGACTGAAAGTCTGAGATCAGGGTGCCAGCCTGGTCAGGTTAGGGCCCTCTTCCAGGCTGCAGACTTCTCATTGTGTCCTCACGTGGTGGGAGGGGCTTGGGAGCTCTTGTGGGGTTTCTTTTATAAGGTCACTAATCCCATTCATAAGCTCTCCACCTTCATGACCTAAGCACCTCCCAAAACCCTCACCTTAGACATTAGGATTTTGGCATATGAATTTGGGGGGAACATAAACAGTCAAACCATCACATTCAGGTTGTCCAAATTTTGCCTTGATGATAAAATTTTAAAGTAATTAAAATATTCCAAGGAAGGTAAAATCAATGCAAAGTAAAATTATTCAGTTTTTGAAAGAAAATTATAAAACTAAAAGAAAATTTTTCAGTTTCTGAAGGCCATACCTATTACATCCAGTTCTAGAATCATCTCGTTAATATCATGATTAATTTTATAAATAATATTGTCAACTCTATTCAGTAAACATGTCTTTTCTTGAAAACTTAGCCAACACTTTTTTAGGATACTTGAAAATTTTGTAGTTCTGCTCTGGGTATGTTGCAAGTTAGATTAATTTCTGTTCTAGGTTTTAATTTCTTTTGAATATACTAATCCTGAAATTTTAAACATGAGATGGTTTTACACATTTATATTTCATGGAAGATTTAAGGGTGTTGTTAGATTGTAAGTTAGAAGGGTAATTGTGTCAGTCATGGTGGGGTAGGGTAACTGTAATTAACCCTCCTGCTGAAGTTAACTGTAAAGAAAGCTCGATGAAACATGGAAAAATATCCTCAGCACTTAATAGGTAATAAGATTTTGAGGAATTACCAGGTTCAAATCTAGGGAAAAGACTGGAACCCAAAAAGGTAAGCACAGACCTAAAGTTACTTTTGACATGAGGCATTTGTCAAGCCAGATGATAAATTTTATGTGATTATTTGGCTCTAAGTCTACCATCTTGCCATTTGTTTCCTATTTGTTCCACATATGTTCCCCTTTTCTTATTTTTTCTGTCTTCTTTTGGAATAATTGGCTATTTTGTTATTTCGTTCTGTCTTTTTTATTGGCTTATAACTTAGACCTCTCTATTTTTTTGTTGTTGTCATTTTAGTGGCTGCTTTCGGATTTATAGTTTACATCGTTAGCTTATAGTTCACCATCAGTAATATTTTCCACTTCATGTATAGGCTAAGAACCATATATTCATATAATTCTGTTTTCCTTTTTTTCAGTCTATATGCTATTGTTGTCATACATTTTACTTCTGTCTATGTTATGAACCCCACAATACATTGTTGTTATGTTTTGCTTTAAATAGTCAGTTACATTTTAAAGAGATTTAAAACATAAGAAAAAAATCTGTTATGTTTACCTACATATTTACCATTACTCTCTATTCCTTTGAGTAGACCCAGATTTCCATATGGTATCATTTTCTTTCTGCCTGAGGACATCTTTTAAATTTCTTACAGTGCTGATTTGCTGGTGACAAATTCTTCCACTTTTTGTGTGTCTCAAAAACGTCTATTTTGCCTTTGTTTGGGAAAGATGTTTTTGCTGAATATAGAAGTTTAGGTTGATAGTTTTTTTTTTCTTTCAGTATTTAAAAATGTTTTTCCATTTTTTTATGGCTTACATTGTTTTCAACAAAGAGTCTTCTGTAATTCTTGTCTCCCTCTGTGTGTAATGTCTTTTTTTCCTCTGACCACTTTAAAGATTGTCTCTTCTTGTTTAAGCACTTTAATTGTGATGTGCCTTGGTATAATTTTATTCATGATTCTTTTTTTTTTTTTTGAGGAAGATTGGCCCTGAGCTAACATGTGTTGCCAATCTTCCTCCTTTTCTTTCCCCAAAGCCCCAGTAAATAGTTCTGTGTCATAGTTGTACATCCTTCTAGTTGCTCTATGTGGGACACCACCTCAGCATGGCTTGACGAGTGACTCGTAGGTCCATGCCCAGGATCTGAACTGGCAAACCCAAGGCTGCCAAAGCAGAGCATGTGAACTTAACCACTACGCCACCGGGCCAGCCCCTCATGATTCTGTTGTTTGGAGTTCGTTAAGCTTCTTGGAGTTATAGTTTTTTTGTTTGTTTGTTTGTTTTTGTTTTTGTTTTGTGAGGAAGATCAGCCCTGAGCTAACATCCATGCCAATCCTCCTCTTTTTGCTGAGGAAGACTGGCCCTGGGCTAACATCTGTGCCCATCTTTCTCCACTTTATATGGGACGCCGCCACAGCATGGCTTGACAGGCAGTGCATCGGTGCGCACCCGGGATCCGAACCCAGGATGCTAGCAATGGAGTGCATGCACTTAACCGCTACGCCATGGGGCCAGCCCCTGGAGTTATAGTTTTAATTAAATATGGGATAATGATGTACACCTGAAATTTTTACAATGTTATAAACCAATGTTACTGCAATAAACAAAAAATTAAAAAATAATAATAATAATAATTAAATATGGGAATTTTTTGCGATTATTTCTTCAAATACTAATTTTGGCCAACCTACTCCCTTCCTGAGATTCCAATTACATTGTCCCTCGATATCTTCAGCAGATTGGTTCTAGGACCCCCCATGGATACCAAAATCTGCAGATGCTAAAGTCCTTTATGTAAAATGGGGCATAGTGTTCACATACAACCTGTGCATATCCTCTCATATACTGTAAATCATCTCTAGATTACTTATAATACCTAATACAATGTAAGTGCTATGTAAATAGTTGTTGTACTATATTGTTTAGGGAATAATGACAAGAAAAAAAGTCTGTACCTGTTCAGTTACAGATGCAGCCACCATAGGCCTTTCGATTGGCAATTGGTTAAATCCATGGATGCAGAACCTGTGGATATGGAGAGCCAACTGTACACGTATGTTAGACCATTTGAAGTTGCCCCACAGCTTGCTGATGCTCTGTTCTTTTTAAATTTTTCTTTCTTTTTTCTCTCTGGTTTGATTTTGGATAGCTTCTATTGCTGTGTTTCAGGTTCATTAATCTTTTTTTCCTGCAGTGTCTACTATGTTGCTAATCCAGTTCAGTGTCTTTTTCATCTCAGATGTATTTTTCCATATCTTGAAGTTAAATTTGGGTCTCTTTTATACCTTCTTTATCTCTCCTTCACATGCTTGTGCTTTCTTCTATTGTCTTGAACTATGGAGTATATTTATAATAGCTCTTTTAATGTCCTTTTCTATAAATTCTATCTGTGTGATTTCTGGGTCTGTCACTTGATTTTTTTTCTTTATTGTGGGTTGTATTTTCCTTCTTTGCATACTTGAAAATTTTTTATTAAATGCCAAACATTGCAAATTTTACATTGTTGGATGCTGAATTCTTTTGTCCTTAAATATTTTTAAGCTTTGCTCTTGGATGCAGTCAGATTACTTGAAAACTGTTTGATCCTTTTGAGGTTTGCTTTTAAGTTTTGCTCTACAAAATCAGACATTCTTTAGAGCTAATTTAGCCCTACAACTCAGGCAATACCCTTCTAATTACTCAACCCAGTGCCCCATATATTAGGAGTTTTCTCCACTTGGCTGCTCAGAGTGTGAATTATTCCTCTCTGTGTTCTGGGAATTGTTCTGCCTGATTCCTTCCAGTGTTGCTTTCCTTGGCCATAGGTAGTTTTCTCACATCCCTGCACTAATCATTACTCAGCCAAGGATTCAAGGGGTATCTTTTGAAGACCTCTGGATCTTCGAAGATCTCTTTGTGGTGCTCTCTACTCTCTAATACTTTGCCCTGTTAAATCTTACTCAGGCTGCCCAAATTTTCTATTTTGTCTGCTCAACTCAGGGAAACCCCCAGGCTCTGTTTGAGTTTTCCCTACCTACATTGCAGCCTATAAACTCCCTCCAAGCAGTAAGCTGTACTGACTGTCCTCCACTGTCTGTTGTCCAATATATGAAAACCATTCTTTCATTCATTTTGTCTGATTTTTTTTACTTTTTTAAAATAAGGGTAACTCCAGATCCTGTTACTCCATCATGGCTGGAAGTAGCAGTGAAAAATTGATTTTAAATTGATAAGAAAATGTGAATGATGTGAAATGAACAAAGCACATTTGGGAGAAAAAAAAAATGGAGTATTTATACTCCTGATCTCAAGGTTTACTACAGAGGCACAGTAATTAAGAAGCAATGGCATTAGTATAAGGATAGACTAGTAGATCAATGGAACAAAATAGAAAGTCCATAAATAGACATACAACTGATTTTCAACTAAGTTTTCAAGGTAATTCAATAGATAATGATTGTCTTTCAGCCAGTGGCGCTGAAACACCTGGATATCTGTAACAGAATGAATTTCCGCCATATGTAAAAATTAACTTGAAATGGATCTAAATGTAAAATCTAAAACCCATAAAGCTCCTAGAAGAAAACAGTAGAAAATCTTCACCACCTTGGAGTAGGCAAAGGTTTTTTCAGTCAGAGAAAACACTATCATAAAAGAACACATTGATTGATTGGACTTTATCAAATATTTTTAAAACTTCTGCTCTTCAAAGACACCATTAATGAAAAACAAAAAGACAGTTCACAAACTGGAAGAAAGTATTTCCAACACACATGTCTGGCAAAAGACTTGTATCAATAATATATAAGGAACTCTTAAAACACAGTATTAAAAAGATAAACAACGTGATACTTCATAGGCATGAGATTTGAACACACCCTTCCCTAAAGAAAATATGCAGGTGACCAATAAGCATATGAAAAAAGTTCTCAGTATCATGAACTATCTTGGAAAATGCTAATTAAAACCACAATGGGGCCGGCCCCGTGGCTTAGCGGTTAAGTGCGCGCGCTCCGCTACTGGCGGCCCAGGTTCGGATCCCGGGCGCGCACTGACGCACTGCTTCTCCGGCCATGCTGAGGCCACGTCCCACATGCAGCAGCTGGAAGGAGGTGCAGCTGTGACATGGAACTATCTACTGGGACTTTGGGGGAAAAAAGTAAAATTATTAAAAAAAAAAAAAAGCACAATGAAATATTACTACACAACCACTGGAATGTGTAAAATTAAAAAGAGTAACAATACTCAGTGCTGCTGAGGCTGTGGAGTATCTGGAACTCTCATACACTACTGATGGGAATGTAAAATGGCACAATCACTTTGTTTCTTATTAAACTTACACTTATGCTATATCCCAGCAAATCCTAACCATTTATCTAAGAGAAATGAAAACATTTCAACAAAGATTTGTACCTGAATTTTCATAGAAGCTTTATTAATATTAGCCAAGAATTAGAAACATCCCAGATGTCAATCAACAGATGAATAAACAAAATGTTGAATAGTCATACCAAGAAATACAAATCAATAATAAAAGTTGTTGAACACTGATACAGCAATATGGTTGGATCTCAAAAACAAACATGCTGAGCAACGGAAGGCATATATACAAGCATACATACCATATGATTACATTTATATGAAGTTAAAGAAAAGGAAAACTAGCCTATAGTGGTAGAAATCAGACCAGTGGTTGCCTGAGGTGGGAGAATTGATTGGGAAGAGGCACAGTGGAACACTTTCTGATGGTTTAAATGTTCTGCATATTAGTTGGGAGGTGTTTACACAAAAATGTATACATTTATCAAAATACATTGAACTGTACACTTAAAATGACTACATTTAATCTCATTGTATATAAATTATCCTTCAATAAAGTTGATTTTAAAAAATATAAGATAGGAATAAAAAACAGAACAGATAGTAAAAATAGAAAGCACAAAAGAACATGATAGATGTATCAGTAGTAACATTACATGTAAGTGGACTAAATACTCTAGTTAAAGATAAAAATTCTCATATAGATTTTTAAAAACTGTATGTTGTTTAAAAGAAAAATATTTAAAGCCTAAGGTTACTGTCAACTGTAAAGAAGCTAAGAAATTAACTTACTTCTAGCTGACAAGTTAGCCTGCCATAGTTTAATGGATGCTGGCAGTAAAGGACTTGACATAGTAAGCAGCATTAGCATCAACATATTTGCATCAGTTCCCCTGCCTCCAGGTTCCGTGGGGGCAATGCCAGTGGACCCAGATGGATGCCTGCTGATAAGATCAGATAGGAGAGGATCTTCTTTACATATCACTCAGGAGCCGTTTTTCTTTCATTATGTTACTCTGCCACATATCCCCTAGGACGGGGGTCAACAAACTTTTTCCATAAAGGGCCAGATAGTAAATATATTAGGCTTTGCCAGCAACATATGGGCTCTGTCTCTTCCCCATCTCCCCTTCTATTCCTTTCTCCCCCTCCCCCCCACCTCCTTCTCCCCTTAAAAAATTTTAAGTCCATTCTTAGCTTGCAGGCTATAGAAAAACAGGCCCCAGACCAGATTTGGCCCACAAGCTGTAGTTTACCAACTCCTACTCTAAGGCACTGTCATCATGTGATTGTTCAAAACTTGGTCTCCATTGCCTCCAGGTTCAAAGTGATGAGAAAGAGAAAAAGAGGAGAGAGAGTAGGCATGCCCAATGTCTTAAGGCCCAGGCCTAGAAGTAGGATTCATCTTTTCTGCCTACATCCCATTTCAAGAGGTCAGTCACATGTCCATACCTAACTCCAAAAGAAGCTGAAAAATATGGTAGCCATGTGCCCAGAAGGAAGTGGACAAAAGATTTTTATGGATAATTAGCAGTCTCTGTCACAACTAGAAAGAGGGGTAGGGAAAAAAAAAAAAACAGGAGAGGGTGGTGTCACAGAAGCCAAGGTTGGAGTTTCAAACAGGAAAGGGTAATTGGCTGTACTGAATGTTACTACGTGGTTAACTAAGATGACACTGAAAACCTATTAGATTTAACATGAAAGTCTCTCTACTTGACCTTAATGAGAGTAGTTTTGGTGCAGTGGAGGATGCAGAACGATAATGAGTTCAGGGATGAGTGGCAGCTGAGGATATGGAGCTAATGTAGACAGACTCTTGAACCACGTTTAACAATGAATGAGGAAAAGATAGAAGAAAAAAGGGAAAGGGAGAGTAGGGTATCTGGAGGAGGGTTTGGGGTCCAAAAAGAGTTTTTTAAAAATATGAGTGAGGGGGCCGGCCCAGTGGCACAAGCGGTTAAGTGCACGCGCTCTGCTGCGGCGGCCCGGGGTTCGCTAGTTCGGATCCCGGGCACGCACCGATGCACCACTTGGCCAGCCATGCTGTGGCGGTGACCCATATAAAGTGGAGGAAGATGGGCACGGATGTTAGCCCAGGGCCAATCTTCCTCAGCAAAAAAAAAAAAAAAAAAAAAAGAGGATTGGCAGATGTTAGCACAGGGCTGATCTCACACACACAAAAAAATATGAGTGAGACTTGATCATGTTTAAATATGGATGAGAAGAGTCCAGTGAAGAGAGATATTTAGGATATGAGAGAAAGAGAGACATGCAGCATTTTTAAGAAGGTTTGGGGAAATAGGATCCAAATAACATGTGGAGAAATTGGAATTGGTCTGAAGTAGAAGGGATACTTCCTCTTATAACAATGGTAAGAAAGGAGAGGATCCAGATGTAGGAAAGTTTGTAGATATTTTTGGCAGGAAATTGAGGAAGATTCCACATGGCCTGTGTGTGGGTAGCAGGAGGTAAAAATGAGTAAGGAGAAAAGAGATGGTGTCAAGTAATTTTAGGAGAATGAAAGATTTATGATCATTGAGAAAATGGAAAAATAAATTTACTAGAGAAGTGTAACAAGATTATAAGTATAACCAGGTGATGACCCAAACATGGTTGCAATCCACTTTATTGTGTGATCATTTTCCCAGTACAATGAAAGGGTTATTAGGTTCATCCAAGGTTAGCATTTTGCCAACCAGTCAAGTATGTTGAGCAGATAGTGAAGCAAGGAAGTTTAAGGCAAGAGAATGATTGAAATGATGGGATCTTGGAGTATAAACTTGGTGGGGGAGAAAGTGAGGACAAGAAGGGGTTGGTGTACAAAAAGTATAGTGTCAAGGGACTGGAGGTCCAGTCAAAGTGGTGGTGTTAGGAGAGTAGTTGAGTGAGCAAATTAGGTGGATAAGAGGTTGTGCTTAGCACCTGGGATTTTTACTTAGTGATTTTGGTGAAGACCCAACCACAGCCTCTGGTGATGCTGAGATCCAAGAAATGAGACGGACTAGGAGGAAGAAATCATTCGAGATGAGAAAATCAAATAACAGTGCCCAGGAGTATTAGAAGGGTCATTGGTGTGGAAATTTGATTCACCTTAAGTCAGAGAGAGATTAGGGTAAAGGGAAAGTGTGTGAGCCAGGTGGACATCTTCAGTAAATGAGCAGGCTTTAGTAGATGATTAGTAGTTGAAGGCATTGCTGAGGGGGAAGAGGATGGTACTCTCAGATGGCAGGAGCTTCAGACTGAACCATGTTCTCCAGAAATGCTTCAGGGATTCTGGAAACATACGCTTCAAAATTTTATAAAAATAAATTTGTGTCAGTGTTATGGGCAGCTTTGAGAGAACTTTATTCTATGCCACAATTTTTATCAGCCCCCACTGAAAGCCATCTCAAATAATAATGGGCACTCGCAAGAGGAAGACAGTGTGGGCTCCACGTTTGAGAGGAAAATGCACAGCACACAGCCTCCAGCTCCTGTGTTCATTTTCTCAGTGAGTTGTCGATGCTACCCCACCAACACCCCATCACCATCCCACCAGTGCTCTTACAAATTATGGAGGAAAAAAGTGTGGGATTGAATGTTTGGATGAAACCAGATTATAGAAATCATTGAAAACCAAAACGAGGGGTTTAAACCTGTTTGTAAGAAATGACTTATAGGCCTAAGAATCCTGAGTTCAGAATCCTGAGGCTTAAGTCCATTTTCTGTAGGACAACTAGATATGAAACTTTGAGAAAGGTATTTAGCCCCTCCAGGACTGACTTTTCTCATCTCTAAGAGAAGCATATTAGGTAAAATAGGTGAATTTGAATCATGTTCTACGGAAATGCTCCTGGGATTCTGAAAATGTTTGCTTCCAATTTCTTTTTAAAATTAGGGTATAATTTAAGCTCGTATAAATCAGTATAAACACATTCTATGTACTAATTTTAATCCACTGGAAACTGTTTACATGTTAACTCACACTATGTACTTTTTTTTCCCTGATAGATTCACTAATAAAGCTGCTCCTGCCATATCTCTCTCTATATTTGAAATTCTTATAATTATGTCCTTACTTAGGAATATTATAGCTTGGTATTGATATATTGCTTAATTTGGTCCTTTCCATGTCTGCGCATAACAGTTTTACTAAATTGATGCATCACAGTCAATACTAATCAGTGTTTTTACTGTGACGTAGTAGTCAGGTAGTTTTAATTATTTGTGTAAATTTTTATTTCTGAACTCTTATTTTTATTCCATTGATCTATATGTCCATCTTTTTGCCAATACCACACTGTCTTGACTACTATAGCTTTGTACTAAGTTTAAAATTGGGAAATGTGAGTCCTACAACTTTGTTGTTCTTTTTCAAGATTGTTTTGGCTATTCTGGGTCCCTTGCATTTACACATGAATTTTAGAATTGGCTTCTCCATTTCTGCAAAAAATACCATTGGAATTTTGATAAGGGTTGCATTGAGTTGATCCCTTTGGGAAGTATTACCCTGTTAACAATGTTAAGTCTTCCAATCCATTAACATGAGATGTCTTTCCATTTATTTAATGTCTTTAATTCTTTCAGAAAATATTTTGTAACTTTTGGTTTACAAATCTTAAATTTCTTTTGTTAAATTTATTCCTAACTATTTTATTCTTGTCGATGTATTCTGAATAGAATTGTTTCTTAATTTTGTTTTCAGATTGTTCATTGTTAGTGTATAAAATGCAATTGATTTTAGTATATTGGTCACATATCCTACAGTCTTGCTGAACACATTCATTAGTTCTAATAGTTTATTTTAAGTGTATGTTAGGATTTACTATATACAAGACCATGTCGTCTGGGAATAGAGATAATTTTACTTCTTTTTTCCCAATCTGAATGCCTTGACAAAGACTCTCTCCTTGACCAAATTTTAGTCAGGCTCCCCTGAGCCCTCTTTTTGACTAGGCCTTCACCTTGACCGTGGTCCTGTCTTTGGCCAGCCCAGCCCAGTCCAGTCTTAGCAACAAATCCTGCTAAGTTGGTTTAGGGAGAATCCTCCCACCTTTGATATTTGATCAAGTTCCTCATCCTCCACCTTTGATATAAGTCCTTGACCTGCCGTCAGCAGAAATGCTGTTAGGTCAGGTTGGCATGAATTTCCCAACTCTTGATGTCTCTTCTTAGAAATTTTCCATTCACTGACCCCATCACTCTGCTTATTGGCTATAAATCTCCAGCTGTCTTTGCTGGAGCTGAGCCCGATTTCTCTCCCCAGTTGTGATAGTCTTGACATCTATTGTGATACTCCTGAATAAAGTCTACCTTAAAAGTGTCAGAATAATTTTTTTTATTGATGTTTTAATAGTTTATAACATTGTGAAATTTTGGGTTGTACATTTTTGTTTGTCCATCACCATATACATGTCTCCCTTCACCCCTTGTGCCCACCGCCCACCCCCATTGCCCCTGGTAACCACAATACAGTTTTCTCTGTCCATGTGTTAGTTTATATTCCACATATGAGTGAGATCATACAGTGTTTGTCTTTCTCTTTCTGGCTTATTTTGCTTAACATAATACCCTCCAGGTCCATCCATGTTGTTGCAAATGAGGCGATTTTGTCTTTTTTTTATAGCTGAGTAGTATTCCATTGTATATATATATCACATCTTCTTGATCCAGTCATCAGTCGAGGGACATTTAGGTTGCTTCCTCTTCTTGGCTATAGTGAATAATGCTGCAATGAACATAGGGGTGCATAAGCCTCTTTGGATTGTTGATTTCAGGTTTATTGGACAGATTCCCAGTAATGGGATAGCTGGATCATAGGGTATTTCTATTTTTAATTCTTTGAGGAATCGCCATACCGTTTTCCATAGAGGCTGCACCAGTTTGCATTCCCACCAGCTGTGTATGAGGGTTCCCATTTCTCCACATCCTCTCCAATATTTGTTGTTTTTTGTTTTGGTGATTATAGCCATTCTAACGGGCGTGAGGTGATATCTTAGTGTTGTTTTGATTTGCATTTCCCTGATGATTAGTGATGTTGAACATCTTTTCATGTGCCTATTGGCCATCTGTATATCTTCTTTGGAGAAGTGTCTGTTCATTTCCTCTGCCCATTTTTTGATCGGGTTGTTTGTTTTTTTGTTGTTCAGTTGTGTGAGTTCTTTATACATTATGGAGATTAACCCCTTGTCAGATATATGTTTTGCAAATATTCTCTCCCAGCTGGTGGGTTGTCTGTTCATCTTGATTCTGGTTTCGTTTGTCTTGTAGAAGCTCTTTAATATGATAAAGCCCCACTTGCTTATTTTTTCTTTAGTTTCCCTAGTCTGGGTAGGCATGTCCAGAATAATTTTTTAACAGCCCTTTATTTATTTTTCATACTAATTTCCCTTACTAGATCCTCCAGTACAATGTTGAATCGAAGGGATGAGAGCAGACATCCTTCTCTTGTTCCTGTTCTTAGGGGGAAAGCATTCAGTCTTCGACCACTAAGTATGATGTTAATATTAGACTTTTCATATATGCCTTTTATTAAGTTGAGAAAGTTCCCTTCTGTTCCCAGTTTGTTGAGTGTTTTTATCATGAAAGGGTTTTGGATTTTGTCAGATGCTTTTTCTTCATCTATTGAGATGATCGTTTTTGTCCCTTAGTCTGTTATGTGACATATTACATTGGCTGATTTTCTTTTTTTTTTTTTTTTTTTTTTTTTTAAAGATTTTATTTATTTATTTTTTCCCCCAAAGCCCTAGTAGATAGTCGTATGTCATAGCTGCACATCCTTCTAGTTGCTGTATGTGGGACTCAGCCTCAGGATGGACGGAGAAGTGGTGCCTCGGTGCGCGCCCGAGATCCGAACCCGGGCCGCCAGCATCGGAGCGCGCGCACTTAACCACCAAGCCACGGGGCCGGCCCCATTGGCTGATTTTCGTATGTTAAACCAACTTTACATTCCTAGGATAAATCCCACGTAGTCATGATGTATAATCCTTTTTATATGTTGCTAGATTTGGTTTTCTAGTATTTCATTAAGGATTTTCATGATATTCATAAAAGATATAGATCTGTATTTTTTTTTTCTTTGTGATATCTGTGTCTGGCTTTGGTATTACTAGCCTCAAGGAATGAACTGGGATATGTTCCCTCCTCTTCTATTATTTGGAAGAGATTTTAAACATTTAGCAGTGTATTTGTTTCCTAGGGCTGCTCTAACAAAGTACCACAAACTGGGTGACTTAAAACAACAGAAATTTGTTCTCTCACAGTTCTGGAGGCTAGAAGTTTGAAATCAAGATGTTGGCAGAGCTAGTTCCTCCTGAAGGCTCTGGAGAAAAATTTCTTTCATGCTTCTCTCCTAGCTTCTGGTGTCGGCCACAATCCTTGGCATTCCTTGGCCTGAAGTGATTGCATCTCTCCAGTCTCCACCTTCACATGGCATTGTCCCTGTGTCTTTGTGTCTGTTTCTCTTCTTATAAGGCCACCAGTCGTATTGGATTAGGGGCCCACCTTACTCCAATATGACCTCTTCTTAACTTACATCTTAATAAATCTTCAAAGACCCTGTTTCCAAAAAATTTTACATTCATAGGTAATAGGTATGAGGACTCGAACATATCTTTTAGGGGCACATTCAACCCACAACAGGTAGAATTTACCAGTGAAGCCATCTGGGCCTGGGCTTTCCTTTGTGGGAAAGTTTTGTTGTGGGAAGTTTTTTGACTGCTAATTTAATCTTTACTCATTATAGGTGTATTCAGATTTTCTATTTATTCTTGAGTCAATTTCAGTAGTTTTTGTCTTTCTAAGAATTTTTCCATTTTGTTTAGATTAGATAACCTAGCTTGTTGAATTTTAAGTAATATTCGCTTATAATCTGTTTTACTTCTGGAAGGTCAGTAATGATGACCCCTCTTTCGTACCTTTTTTTACTAAGTTGAGTGCTCTCTTTTTTCTTGGTAACTGTAGCTAAAGGTTTGTCAATTTTGTTGAATTTTTCAAAGAATCAAGTTTTAGTTTTGGTTGATTTTCTCTATTGTTTTTCTAGTCTTTCTACTCCAATCTTTATTATTTCCTTCCTTCTCCTTGCTTTGGGTTTAGTTTGCTCTTCTTGTCTAGTTTCTTAAGGTAGAAAGTTAGGTTGTTGATTTGAGATATTTCTTCTTTTTTAATATAGATATGTACTGCTATAAATTTCCATAGAGAAATGTTCTATGTGCGCTTGAAAAGAATGTGTATTCTGCCATTGTTGGGTAGAGTGTCCTCTAGATATCTTTTAGATATAATTGGTTTATAATGTTCAAGTCTTCTATTTCCTTGTTGATCTTCTGTCTAGTTGTTCTATGCAATATTGAAAATGAGGTATTGAAGTCTCCAACTATTATTGTTGAATTATCTGTTTCTCTTTTTAATTGTCATTCTTTGCTTCATATATTTTGGGGTTCTGTTATTGGATGCATATATGTTTTTATTGTTATATTTTCTTGATAAATTGACTCTTTTATTATTATAGAATATTATTTGTCTCTAGTATCAATTTTTATCTTAAAGTCTATTTTGTCTGATGTTGGTATAGCCACTCCAGCTCTCTTTTGGTTTCTGTTTGCATGATATTTCTTTATTTAGTTATTTTACTTTCAAAGTGTTTGTGTCTTAGAATCTAATGTGTGACTCTTGTGAATAGCATATAGTTGGGTCATTTTTTTTAATCCATTCTGCCAACCCCTCCTTTTTGATTGAACTTGAGTTTAGTCCATTTATATTTAATGTAATTACTGATAAATAAAACAGCCATTTTGCTATTTGTTTTCTATATGTCTTATATCTTTTTTCTCTCTCTATTTCTCCATTATTGCCTTCTTTTGTGTTAAATAGTTATCTTTTAGTATACCATTTTAATTGCCTTGTTTCTTTTACTCTGTTTTTTTAAGTTATATTCTTAGTGGTTTGCCTGGTGATTACAGTTAACATCTTAATTTAAAATAATTTAATTCAGATTAATACCAACTTAATTTCAATACTATACAAAAACTTTGCTCTAATAAATAGTTCCATTTTCTTTCCCCCTCCTTTATGCTATTATTATAAATACATATTATAAGTATATGAACATTATAAGTTTATCAACAAATTTTATGCTTATTTTTATTCCATGCCTTTTAAATCATATAGTAAAGAGTTATGTATTATATTCCTATTGCTGCTGTAACAAACTATCACAAACTTAAAACAACACAAATTTATTATCTTATGGTTCCAGAGGTCAGAAATCCAAAATATATCAGCAGGGCTATGTTCTTTCTGGAAACACCAGAGAAGGATCCTTTGTTTTGTTTTATCTTATTTTTCCTTTTTCTAGCTTCTAGAGGCCACCTGTAATCCTTGGCTCATGGCCTCTTCCTCCATTTTAAAGCCAGAATCATAGCATATTCACATTTCTGTCTCCCTCTCTCTTTGCCTGTTACTCTCCTGCCTCCCTCTTATAAGGTGATTACAATGGGCTTATTCAGATAATCCAGGATAATCTCCCCATTTCAAGATCCTTAACTTAATCACCTCTACAAAGTCTATTTTGCCATATAAGGTAATGTATTCACAGGTTCTGGAGATTAGGATGTGGACTTTTTGGTGGGGTTGGGGGGAGGGTGCATTATTCAGCCTGCCACAAGTTACAAACTAAAATACATTTATCTTATTTTGTATATTTACCTATGTAGTTACCTTTACTGATGCTCTTTGGTTTTTTGTGTGGTTTGAGCTATTGTCTAGTGTCTCTTCATTTCAGCTGATGGACTCCTGTTAATATTTCTTGTAAGGCAGGTCTACCAGTGATGAATTCTCTTCATTTTTGTTTACCTGGGAATTTCTTGATTTCTCCATCATTTTTGAAGGATAGTTTCGCTGGATATTGAATTCAGCACTTCGAATACTTCTTCCTGGCCTCCATGATTTCTGATAGGAAGTCAGCTATTAATCTTTTTTTTTTTTTTTTTTTTTTTTTTTTTTCCCCCAAAGCCCCAGTAGATAGTTGTATGTCATAGCTGCACATCCTTCTAGTTGCTGTATGTGGGACGCGGCCTCAGCATGGCCGGAGAAGCAGTGCCTCGGTGCACGCCCGGGATCCGAACCCGGGCCGCCAGCAGCAGAGCGCACGCACTTAACCGCTAAGCCATGGGGCCAGCCCTCAGCTATTAATCTTATTGAGGATACTTTGTATGAGATGAGTTGCTTTCTCTTACTGCTTTCAAGATTCTCTCTTTGTATTTCACTTTCTACAGTTTGACTATATGTGTCTAGGTGTGGATGTCTTTTAGTTTACGCTACTTGGAATTTGTTGAGCTTCTTGGATGTGCATATTAATGTTTTTCATCAAATTTGGAAAATTTTCAGTCATTATTTCTTCAAATGTTTTCTGTACCTTCCTGTCTTCTCTGCTTCTGGGACTCCCATTATATATACATTGGAATGTTTGATGGTGTCTCACAGGCTGTCTTCCTTTTCTTGATCATTTTTTCTTTCTGCTCAGACTGAATAATTTCAGTTGACCTATCTTCAAATTCATTAATTCTTTCTTCTGCCAATTCAAATCTGTTGATCCCTCTATTGAATTTTTTCATTTCAGTTATTATACTTTTCAACTCAAGAATTTCTATTTCTTTCTTTTTTTTTTTTTCTTTTTTTAGTAATTTCTATTTCTTTATGGATATTTTCTGTTTAGTGAGACATTGTTCTCATACTTTCCTTTAATTCTTTAGACATGAATTCCTTTAGGTCTTTGAACATATTTAAAAGAGCTGATTTAAATTCTGAGCTAAGTCCACTGTCTAGGATTCCTCAGAACAGTTTCTATTGACTGCTTTTTCTTCTGTGTATGAGCCATAGTTTCCAGTTTCTTTTCATGGCTTGTTATTTTTTGTTGAAAACTGGACATTTTAAAATATTATAATGTTCCATCTCTGGAAATCGTTGTTGTTGTTGCTGCTGCTGCTCTATTTGATGGCTTTTCTGGATTAATTCAATAAAGTCTGTATTATTTGCTATGTGCAGCCACTGAAGTCTTTGTTTAGTTAGATTAGTTGTCAGCTAATAATTAGACAGAGATTTCCTTAAATGCCTTGTATCAGTGTTTCCTAGCCTTTGCCAAAGTGCTCTTTGTGTATTGGGGTGGGCCTTCAATGCTCCAGCAGCAAGTTGACAACTGTGCTTTAGCTTTCACTTCGTGCATGCACAGAGCATCAAGGTCAGGTAGAGGTGAGAATTTAGAACCTTTTTAGGTCTTTGCCAGGCATTTTGCATAGCCTTACACATGCGCATGGACTCGCGTTTCCTAGGAATGCGTTGGAGCTTATCAAAGTCCTATGAACCTCTCATTCCCAAGATTTTTCTTGTAAGTTTGTTGGTCAACCTCTTGTTAGCCCCACTGGTACTGCTTCCTTAGGTGGCTGTGATGTTAAGCAGTTGCCACTGATTGTTTCCAACAAATGTCCTACGGATACAGCTGTACTGTACACATATATCAAGCTCTGAGTAAGGTCAAATCAAAACCAAGCCTGAGAATGGAGCTTTTCAGGGACTGTCAGACAGGTCAGAAATGCTAGTTCTCTGGGAATCAGGCTTTGAGGAAGCTCCAAACCTTTTCCATCCCTCCAATGTCTTCTAGGCTGCTCATTTTCACAGCTACCATGGTTGTGAGGCTGTTGGTTTTCAAGGCTACTGTGGAACTGGGGAGAGGAGGATGGGAATAGGGTAAATTAAAAATACCACGAAGCTTGTTGTTCTTACTGGTATTCAGCCATTTTTCTTGAATAAACACTCCTCAGATTATTGCAAACCCTTGGTTAATTCAGAGTTCTGAAGAAGTTGATTTTGAAAATTTTTGCCCGTGTTGCTTTTATGGAGGAGCAGATCTTCAGAGGTCCTTAGTTCACCATTCTGCCTTTAAGTATTTCTGAGTAGAGGTGTGTCACCATCAAAGCCAATTTTATAGAAATCTAGTTTACCAGTGTCTGATATCTTTCCCCTGGCATCCAGATTGGTGACAGAGAGTGTGGTAAACTGACTCAGAATGGTCATCCAATTAAGTAAGACCTAAGAACGTTATCAGAAGAGAGCTAGAAGGCCAAAAGTCAGAGAATCAAAAGTGAGTAACAGGGGCCAGCCCAGTGGGGTAGCAGTTGAGTTCGTGCACTCCGCTTCAGCAGCCCAGGGTTCACAGGTTCGGGTCCCGGGCACAGACCCATGTGCTGCTTGTCAAGCCATGCTGTGGTAGCGTCCCATATAAAGTAGAGGAAGATGGGCATGGATGTTAGCCCAGGGCCAATCTTCCTCAGCAAAAAGAGGAGGATTGGCAACGGATGTTACCTCAGGGCTAATCTTCCTCTCACACACACAAAAAAAGTAAGTAACAGATTGAGTGGACAAGGAGGATGACCTAACTGAAAATAGGAGACTTCTCGTGTGCCTGCTCTCTCCGCATCCCTCTCACGCCCCATTTCCCACTCCAGGTGTCCATGGCAGAATGCCTAGATAGTGGTGTGCAGGAAGCATCAGAATGGAGAAAAGCTAACTAAGATGCTATTGCATTATAGAAATAAAGTTGTCTTATAGTGACTTACTTTCAGAGCACTTATATGTTAGCTCATGTAATCTTATAACTGGGCAGGACATAAACAAGAATCTCTGTTTTATAATGGGGAAAATGAGACTCTAAATAGATAAGTTACCCAGAGTCTTAGGGCTAGCAGCAGGTAGCGTTCCTCGTAGCTCTTATGATTTCTTGTCAAGTACTCTTTCACTACTAGATGATAAGACTCTGTTAGGAGTTTTCATAGTAAGGACGAGCCAATTTTGAGATGATTTCTGGAGAAAAAATCACCAGGATGTGTCTGCTGGATATGTGAGATTAAAAGAGAGAAGATGCCCAAGATTTCTAGCATGGAAAATATAATTTTAGTACATCGCAACTTGCCAAAATAAGAATACTGTTCTAATGTGGGGAAATAAAGATCAAGTTGCTGTTAATTCAGTGAAAGAATCAGGGAAATAATTACTGAAGATTTAATTTAAGCCAAAAATGTATATATTTTGCTAACTTTCCACAAGGTGTCAGCAGCACTTTAAACAATAGCAATTCTAGTGGTTATTTGGAATGGGGTATGTAAATTTGTTAAATATTACACAGTTGGGAGTATATTATTATATTTATTTGTTTCCACCATCAGATTGTTTTTACTTCAATATCATGACAAATTTCTTATATTATTTAGAGCTACATTCAGTATTTTACCATCTGCATTATTATAGTCTTCCAGCCTATTGTAGTGTTACTTAACTGTATTACTAAAGTATAAGTTTTGACTTCTCAGAAGACTTAAAATATGTTGGAGAAACCGGGTCAGTAGGGGGCAGCACAGTCTTACAATGTTTAAAATTTGGTCATGTGAATGGACCATTCAGAAACAGAAGGATATAAAGGTAGTGTGGTACGTGGTTTTTAAACTTTCACACCCTTTATTTGAAATGAAATACTATTTATAACCATATATAAAGCAGATAAAGGTGATATTTTACTAACAGAAATCTTATTTTATAATATTTACTTATAACACTGAAAATACTGGAGCTGTTTTGATGAACAAAAAATTTAGAATAAAATTTTTGAGATTGTACTATTTCTGTCCTCCTTTTACAGATAAGGAAATTTTTAAACATGTCTAAGGACACAGAGATGGCAAAATGTCAGAGTTTACATATAAACCCAACTATCTTAACTCCAAAGCACAGGTCCTACAATTACACAATTGCTGATAATACATTTTAGTCTTACTTCAGCTCAGAAATTCAATCCAATTTATTTCTTTTTTTAAATTACACAATATATGGAAAGGTCTGATTCACACAGATAAGGAGTTATAAATGGTAACTTTTTTAAACAGCTTGGTCTGCAATCTCCAAATATTTCTAAATTAAACAGAAATGGCAGGTGAATCTTTAGTCCAAAATACAAGCAATAATGAATTAAGCGCAATAAAATAAATGCACTGGTGTTCTCTAATAATGTTATAACTACTAAGGAAGCAGACAGTTATGCCCCCTTTTCTAAATAAAGAAACTAAAGCATGGAAATGCTAAATACCTTGTCCAAAGTCACATTCCTGTAACTGACAGACCGTGGTGGTCCGACTCCAAAGATCGCTTCCCTTACCAGGATGTTGTGGGGCCTCTCTATTTTAGTACTCATTTATATGCATATATTGCTATTATTTTAGTTTTTAAATAGTTAAAACTGTGTTTTAAAAATGAAATTCAATAGATTCCGCTAACCACAGTTGGAAAACCAGTAGCCTGTGGATAGTAGAATATAATCTAAAATTTAGAAATTTAGAAATAATTTTGGGCTATTTTCTAAATTGTCAGTCTATCTAGTTTTCCAACAGTAAATATATATATGTGCATATATATTTCTATTAAAAACACAGATTCAAATCATCTCATTTAAAACGTTAAATAGAGGGAACATTTAACACACTTGAAATACACTAACTTGTATGGGAATAACTGTGTTTCTAGCACTCTGTAAAGTTAATGACCAATATTAAAAAGCTCATGCCTCCCCCAGATGTACATGTGAAGGCATTTCTGGGGTGCAGAGTCTTTACTACCTTAGCAACTCACTATGTGCTGCCAGTGACTCAAATATCTCAGGGAAAGAAAGCATTTGCAATTTTCAGAAATGTGATAGACCAGTAAGAAGATAGGGAAGCCGGCTACATTAATCTTGAAACAAAAGTCATGGTTCTTAATATGTGCTAAAGTTGTCAGGTTACAAAAATCTTACACGATTACTCCCACTATAACGTGCTTCTATATCTCCAAGATTGATGATGATAAAACATTTTTTAAAGTCTATGTTTTGCCTCAGGATAAAAAATTAGTTTTTTCTTAAGATGTAAAATGTACCCAAAGACAGACTACGAGTACTATCTCAAGAAGAGATGTATCTGTCACTAGCATGACAAAGTAAATTGTGACCCCTGCCCAAGCACTCAGTCATGCCGCATGTTGGCCTTGTTATTTTTCTAAGACATAGATCTGAGCATGTTACTCTCCAGTTCAAAATGCCTCTCTTGCTTTCCATTGCTTATAGAGCAGGTCCAGTTTTTCTTACCTCCACACTTCACGTCTTTCATAATTTATTCTTTTCATTTCACATTATTTATTAAGTGCCTGCTGAGTGATAGATACTTGTACTAATTTGTGGACATACAAAGATGAATAAAACAAAGGTTCTGCCCTCAAGGGGCTTACAGTCTAGGAAAGACAGCAAAGCAGCGTTACAGTGCAATATGATAAGTCCTCTGATAGAAATGTTCACCTAGTTCTAGGTGAGTAAAATTTGGCTTCAACCTTCCTTTCTAGCTACCTGTTTTTCCTCTTTATTTTTTTTTTATTGAAGTAACGTTGGTATATGACATTATATAAATTTCAGGTGTTCATTATTATATTTCAATTTTCGTATAGCCTGTATCATGCTAAAAAGTCTAGTTGCTATCCATCACCATACATATGTTCCCTTTTACCTTTTTCGTCCTCCCCCCACCCCCTCCCCTCTAGTAACCACCAATCTAGTCTCTGTATCTGTGTTAGTTTGGTTGTTGTTGTTTTATCTTCCACATATGAGTGAAAACCATATGATATTTGGCTAGTTTTGGCATCAGGGTAATATTGGCTTTGTAAAATGACTTAGGAAGTGTCCTGTCCTCTTCAATTTTTTGGAAGGGTTTGAGAAGGATAGGTATTAAATCTTCTTTGAATGTTTGGTAGAATATACCAGAGAAGCCATCTGGTCCTGGACTTCTGTTTTTGGGGAGGTTTTTGATTACTATTTCAATCTCCTTACTAGTGATTCTATTAATAATAGACTAGAGGTCTATTCAGATTCTCTGTTTCTTCTCGGTTCAGTTTTGGAAGGTTGTATGATTTCTTCTAGGTTATCCAATTTGTTGGCATATAGCTTTTCATAGTATTCTCTTATAATCCTTTATATATCTGTGGTATCCATTGTAATTTCTTGTCGTTCATTTTGATTTTATTTATTTGAGCCTTGTCTCTTTTTTTCTTAGTGAGTCTAACTAAAGGTTTGTCAATTTTGGTTATCTTTTCAAAGAAGCAGTTCTTAGTTTCATTGATCATTTCTATTGTCTTTTTAGTCTCTGTTTCATTTATTTCTGCTCTGATTTTTATTATTTCCTTTCTTCTACTGATTTGGGGCTTCATTTGTTCTTTTTTTCTGATTCTTTTAGATTTATTGTTAGATTGTTTATTTGAGCTTTTTCTTGTTTCTTGAGGTAGGCCTATAATGCTATAAACTTCCCTCTTAGTACCGCTTTTGCTGTATCCCATAGATTTTGGTATGTCATGTTTTCATTTTCATTTGTCTCCAGGTATTTTTTCATTTCTCCTTTGGTTTCTTCATTGATCCAATAGTTCTTCAGTAACATTTTGTTTAATCTGCACATATTTGTGACTTTTCCAGTTTTCTTCTTGTAGTCGATTTCTAGTTTCATACCATTGTGGTCAGAAAAGATGCTTGATATTATTTCAGTCTTGTTAAATTTGTTGAAACTTGTTTTGTGGCCTAATATGTGATCTATCTTGGAGAATATTCCATGTGCATTCAAAAAGAATGTATATTCTGCTGTTTTTGGATGGAATGTTCTGTATATGTCTATTAAGTCCATTTGGTCTAATGTGTCATTTAAGGTCAATGTTTTCTTATTGATCTTCTGTTTGGATGATCTATTCATTGCTATAAGTGAGGTGTTAAAGTCCCTACTATTATTGTATTACTGTAAATTTCTCCTTTTATGTCTATTAATATTTGCTTTATGTATTTAGGTGCTCCTACGTTAGATGCATAGATATTTGCAAGTGTTACATCCTCTCATTGGATTGTTCCCTTTATCATTATGCAATGCCTTTCTTTGTCTCTTGTTGCAGTTTTTGTTTTAAAGTCTATTTTGTCAAGTGTAAGTATTGCTACCTCAGCTTTCTTTTCATTTCCATTTGCATGAAATATCTTTTTCCATCCCTTTACTTTCAGTCTGTGAGTGTCTTTGGATCTGAAGTGTGTCTCTTGTATGCAGCATATATATGGGTCTTGTTATTTATCCATTCAGCCACCCCATGTCTTTTGGTTGGAGCATTTGGTCCATTTACATTTAAAGTAATTATGGTAGGTATGTACTTGCCATTTTGTTCCTTTTTTTTCTTGATGTCTTTGTAGTTTTTCTCTGTTCCTTTCTTCTTCTCTTGCTCTCTTACCTTGTGATTTGATTCCTTTGTCTTTATTTTTGTGTATTTATTATAGGTTTTTGGTTTGTGGTTACCATGTGGTTCACATATGACAACCTAAGTATATAGCAATCTGTATTAAGTTGATGGTCTTTTAAGTTCAACCTCAAACTAAAATCCCTACAATTTTTTACTCACCCCCCACCAAGTTTTATGTTTTTGATATCATATTTTACGTCTTTTAGTTTTGTGTATCCCTTTACCTCTTATCATAGATATAGATGATTTTAGTACTTTTGTCTTTGACCTTCATGCTAGCTTTATAAATAGTTGATCCACTACTTTTACTATATATTTGCCTTTACCAGTGATTTTTTTCTTTGATAGTTTTCTTATTCCTATTTGTGACCTTTTCTTTACCACTTAAAGTCCCTTTAACATTTCTTGTAAGACCATTATAGTGGTGATGAACTCCTTTAGTTTTTGCTTATCTGGAAAATCTTTATCTCTCCTTCCATTCTGAACGATAACCTTGCCAGGTATAGTGTTCTTGGTTGTAGGCATTTTCCTTTCAGCACTTGGAATATATCATGCTACTCCTTTCTAGCCTGTAAGGTTTCTGCTGAAGAATCAGCTGATGGTCTTATGGGGCTTCCCTTGTATGTAACTTGTTGCTTTTTTTCTTGCAGCTTTTAAGATTCTCTCTTTATCTTTAATTCTCGACATTTTAATTATGATATGTCTCAGTGTGGGCCTCTTTGTGTTCATCTTGTTTGGTTGAACTATGCTTCCCATATGAGATGTCTGTTATCTTTCTCACATTAGGCAACTTTTCAGCTATTATTTCTTCAAATACATTCTTTGCCCATTTGTCTCTCTCTTCTCCTTTTGGGATACCTATAGTACAAATATTAGTACATTTGATGTTGTCCCAGAGGTGCCTTCAGCTGTCCTCATTCCTTCTAATTCTTTTTTCTTTTGTCTATTCAAGTTGGGTGATTTGCTCTACTCTGTAGTCCAGATCACTGATGTGTTCCTCTGTGTCATCTACTCTGCTGTTGATTCCCTTCAGTGAATTTTTTATTTTAATTATTGTATTCTTCGGCTCTGAATGGTTCTTTTTTATATTTTCTAATTCTTTGTTGAAGTTCTCACTCTGTTCATCTATTCTTCTCCCGAGTTCAATGAGCATCCTTATGACCATTACTTTATCAGATAGATTGTTTACCTCTGTTTTGTTTAGTTCTTTTTCTGAGGATTTGTCCTGTTCTTTTATTTGGAACATATTCCTCTGTCTTCTTATTTTGCCTACTTCTCTGTGCTTATTTCTATGTATTAGGTAGATCTGCTACATCTCCCAATATTGGAAATTTGGCCTTATGTAAGACATGTTTTATGGGACCCAGCAGCATACTCCCCTCTTATCACCCATACCAAATGCTGCAGGGGTGTCCCCTGTGTGCACTGTTTGTGCCCTTCTGTTTTGGCAGGCCCACTATTGCTGCAGGCATGTGAGTAGATGGGACTGGCCCCTGGGCTAGCTGGTTGCAAGGCCCAGCCACTTGCAGCTACTGTGGGCATGCTGTTGGGCAAAGCAGGCCTCTGGCACAGGCTGGCTATGTGGCCCAGCAGTGCACAACTGCCTCCGGTGTACTGGTGGGTGGGGCCGGCCCCTAGTATGGCTGGGTATGTGACCTGGCAGCATGGCTGTTGCAAGCTTGCTCTAGGGCAGGGCAGGCCTCCAGCAAGGCAGCACAGAACCCTTTCAGGCATTGATAGGGGGACAGACCCCTGTGTGGCTGGTTGTGAGGCCTGGCTGTGCAGCTCTGCTGTGGGCTTTCTAGTGAGCAAAGTGGGTCCCTGAGGCAGGCCACCTGTGCTGCCTGGCTGTGCCTGATTGCCTCGGATGCTCTAGTGGGCGTGGCAGGTCCCTGTGCTTACAGGCTAGAGGAAGGATTCCAAAATGGCATCTACTGGCGTCTGTGTCAGCATGGCTGAACTAGGTCACAAAAATGGCTGCCACCAGTGTCTCAGTCCCTGGGGTAGGGGGCCCAGCCACCTCCTTCCTCCCTGGGAGGCACTCCAAGCTTAGTAAGTGAGTTTCTTTTACCAATAGACTATGCACTTTTCTACCTGGTGTTTTTGTGCTGGTTTCCGGGCTGAGTGAGTCTGTGTATGGGCCCTTTAAGAGCAGGTTTTCCTTTCCCTGAAGTTCTATAGTTTTCCTGGCTGTATTCCCTGTTGTTTTTCAAAGCCAAGTGTTTTGGGGTCTCGTCTCTCTTGTGCTGGGTTTGAGGGCTGTCATGTCTAATTTGGAGCTTGAATCCCTTGCTCCTCTGGGAAAAGCTCCATACCTTTGAGATTGCTCCTGACCATGAAGGGCCCCAGCTAGGATGTGTTTTTTTCCCTCAGCAGGGCTGTATCTCTACCTCTTCTACCCTTCTCTCGGTTGTCCCTTGTTGTGGAGGTTCTTTTCATCCAGTTTCCAGATCTCTCTCAGAGGAAATTGTTCCACAGGTAGTTGTGGGTTTGTTGTGTCTGTGGGACGAGGTAAGCTCAGGATCCTCTTATGCCACCATCTTCCAAAAACTTTCCACTAGCTACATTTTCACCCCTCTCCCCACATCCACCAGCCACACGAGATCAATTTACATTTACCAAACGTGCGATCCACTTTTGGGCTTTAGCTCATTCTCTATCTGAAATGCCCTTCCCTGTGTCTATTGAAATCCTTTTAGGGCCAACTTCAAATAGCTCTTCTCAAGCATATAGTTTCTGATATAACAGAATTAATCACATCCACCTATATTCTCCCATAAAACCTCTCAAGGCAGGGGCCGGCCCGGTGGCGCAAGTGGTTAAGTGCGTGCATTCCGCTGCAGCGGCCTGGAGTTCGCTGGTTTGGATCCCGGGCGCACACCGTCGCACCACTTGTCAGGCCATGCTGTGGCGGCATCCCATATAAAGTAGAGGAAGATGGGCATGGATGTTGCCCAGGGCCAGTATTCCTCAGCAAAAAAAAAAAAAAAAAAAAGAGGAGGATTGGCAGATATTAGCTCAGGGCTGACCTTCCTCACAAAAAATAAAATAAAAAATAAAAAACCTCTCAAGACATTTTATCATAGTCTGCATTGAAATAGTTCATCTCTCCCCTAGTACAGTGCCCTGTGCAAAACAGACATTCAATAAACTTTTATACTGCTGAGTTTCCAAATAGCTGTTTTGTTTCTACTTTATTCTGTTTCCTTCAGTAAGATAAAACAGTATGTGGTCTATTAATTACTTTTTGCAACTAGCCTGAAGTCTAGTCACAAATAAATTAAAGCAGGTATGTGAAATATAGAAGGATGAGTGTTTCTAAAAGTTATTGAATAAAATGACAGTATAAATATTAGTATGAGGGTGTAATGGACACTGTTCATTTTCTACCAGTATACTATCCCCATTATTTCTTACTTCTTTCTTTAAATGACATCCTGTTTTGTTCAGGTAGCCAAACCCAGGCCATACAGAATTCCCATGGAAAGAATAATCCCCCTTGAAGATGAACTCACTTTAAAAAAAAGTATAAGCAGAAAGAAATGATCAACCATGAATGGCAGTTAGCAGACCCAAAAGATGGGTATATTGGCATCTCTTGGACATGAACTAATAGAACACTGTGAAAGAGATTCTAAAATAAATACACTTTAAATGAATAAAGAGCTAAAAGAAGTAATAGAAACCACAGGAAAGAACAAAATAATATGGGAAAAGAGACAGGTTTAAATAAAGACCATATGGAACTCCTAGAATGAAAAATAGAGTCATTAAAAATAGAATCAATGAAAAATATGCATAAGAGGGCAAGGAAAATGAAGGGTGGACTGAGAATGTTACGTATATTTCCGTATAAAAACTCCAAAATGAGAAACTAGAGAAAATGAGAGGTAGGGTTTAAAATACATAGATCATCGGATTGAGAAAGCACAGGTCTTAAGCAGGTTTATCAAAGATGAAGCCACACCTATAAAAGTTACAGTGAGAGGGCGAAACACCAAAGACAAAATGATGATAAAAGTAATCAAGAGAAAATATAAGGGAACAACAATTTGTCCAACAAAAGACTTCTCAACAGCCCTGAAGACCAGAAGGCAGTGGTATCATATCTTTAAGGTGCTCAGACAAATGAACTACGAACTTAGAATATTATAGCCACCTAAATTATCACTTAAGGGAGAGGGCAAACTCTAGATATTTTCAGGCCAAGACCAAGAGAGTTTACCACTCATAGATCATTGCTGGAGTAGTTACTAAAGCATATACTTTTATAAGAAGAACACTGAATTCAAAAGGAAGAAATGAGATGGAAGAAGTGATGGTGAGCCAAGAGATTGTTACACATGTGGAAAATCTAAATAAGCAGAGATAGATCAAGCAGAAAAACACTAGTAAGGATATGGAAGATTTGAGTAACTCCTAACAAGTTTGATTTAATGGGTATATGTGAGACCTCTACTTAATAAATGTAAGCATATGTAGAACAGTTATAAATGTCAACCATATGCTAGGCCACAAAGGAAGTCTCCACAAATATCAAAGAATCAACATCGTATAAACTTCATTCTTCGACCACATTGCGATGAAATTAGAAATTCTTTTAACAAAAGTCTGTTGCACACATACTACATGCCAGACGTTGTTCTGAGTATTCAGTGTACATTAATGAAAAACAGAAATAAGTTTTGACCTGCATGGAATTTAATTCTTTAAGGGGGAGGGAAAAGAGATATACAATAAACATAATAAATATAAGTATATGGTATGTGAGAAGGTTGTCAGTAATATGGGAGAAAAAAGAGTGAGCAGGATCAAGAATGCTAGTGGGAAAGGAGATGTAATTTTAAATAAGAGGTCAGGGTAAAGCTTATTGGGAATGTAACGTGAGTAAAGGCTTGGAAGAGATGACGACAAGTTATGGAAGAGATGACGACAAGTTAGCCGTGTGCGTAGCTGGGGAAAGAACATTGCAAGCAGATGCAACAGCCAGTCCTGAGAGTGCAGAGTGTGTGTTGTCTTCAAGGAATAGCAAGGAGGCCGGTTTAGCTAGAACCCCATGATTGAGGAGTCAAGTAGTAGGAGGTGAGATAAAAGAGGCAGTCCTCTTGCCACTCCCATCTCCCAAATCTATATATTTGGATACTAAATCAGACAAAAAACTTCCTAAATTAACTCAGGATCAGAGAAGAGAACATAATGGAAATTAGAATCAAACAAAATGAAAACACTGTTAAATTTGTGGGATGCAGCTATAACAGTTTTATAGGGAAATGTATAGCCTTAAATATATTTGTAAGAAAATAAGAAAGAGTACAAATTTATGAGCCAAACATTCTTCACCTCGAGAAGTTAGAAAAACAAAACAAAGAGAAATTAATGAAAGAAAAATAGTGAAGAAGTTTAACAAAAACAAAAGCTGGTTTTTTTGAAGTGACTAATAAAATACATAAATTCTGGAGATATTGATCAGGAAAGAAAAAGAATATGTTAAATGAAAAGGAGGACATAATCACGAATTCAGTGGAAATTTGAAAATCATAGAGAATAGCTCTAGGAAAACAAATTTGAAAACTTAGATGAAATGAGCAATCTTCTTGAAAAATATAAATTTCTAAAAAGTGATGTAGGAATAATAGAAAACATGAAAAGATATATTACCATGAAAGAAATTCGATCAGTAGTCAAAAAGATTCTGATAAAAGAATGAGTGAGAAAAAGAAAAAATGATGGTTGAATTTCAAAGGCAAGTTTTACCCAACTTAGTGAACAAACAACTCTCCTGGAATAATACTTATTTGATGAAATATATATATGTTATATGAATATATACGTATATGTGCGTATGTGTATTTTTTTTTACTGAATTCAATTTAACATGGTTTAATTTGAGATTTCTGCATATATGTTTATAAGTGAGATTCGTTTGTAATTTTCTTTTCTTATGTTCTTCTTGTCTATTTGGTATCAAAATTATATAAGTCTCAAGAGAAGTTGGGTACTTTTCTTTTTCATACTCTGAAATAGTTTATATAGCATAGGAGTTATTTGAGAGCATGAGAAAAATTTATAAACTTTATAAACTGATCTCACAAGCATATATGCAGAACCACCAAATTAAATATGTTCATATTGAATGCAGCAAAAAAAATAATATGTGCCTATATATACATATATATATATACCTATATATACATATATAGATTTTGATCAGAGCAGAAATTTTTCATGACCACTACTACATGATGCTATTGTCAAATATTGGCAATATAAAATATTTTGGTTTTATTTGTTTTACAATTAATCTTTCCTATATCTTAAACTTTCTTATCAATATGTTGTTTTCAGTATTAATATGAAAAAACTTTATGAAAGAGAAAGTGAGGATTTTCTACTTTTTTTTCACTATCCATTGCCTAACCTGAATGTCAGAGCAATGCTCCATGAATGTAGTAACATTCCCTTTCGCTGAACCATCTTTTCCTCTTCCTTGGCTCTTGCAAGGCTAACGACTGCAGACCAAACCCAGCAAAGAGCATGAGGGAAGTAGTCACAATTGGAGCAACGGCAGCAACATTACCAGGTCCTCAGTAACACTAGGAATTGTCCTCACTGAAGGCCAAGGGGAAAAAGCGGAAACCGGCAACTCAGTCGAATGGGCTCTGTAGTGGACATCTATTTTTTCTGCCTGGCATCCATATCTTCTTCTTGCGGCCACAGTATCCAGATTTTGCTTGGGAGACCAACCTGCCCCTGTACTTCTGATGAAGTGACTTTATTGCAAAGCCCTGGAATTAAATCTCATGGGTCCTAACTAGCCAGTTCTGGGGTTTTGGTTGTAGCACTCAGGACACTGTGTTCCTTTTTCCCACAGCACTCAGAGCTGCTGAAAACTATCTGGCAACTAGGAGGGAAGAGTCTACCTGGGAATAAAGCCAAATTTGGGAAACAAACCTGAGAAATGGAGAAGGAGAACTGGTTGCTAGTGACATGGGTTGAGGCCTGGATTAATGAGTACCTGAAGCTACCTCTGTACTAACTGTTGTGTTACAAAAGCCAATAAATTCCCTTGTGTTGCTTAAGCCAGTTAATGTTGGAAATTCTGTCACTTGCAACCAAAGTATCCTGATTCCAACACCACTCTGAAATTTAAGCTATGCCCCCATCACCTGCTCACCCCAGTTAAGTTATCCTTTAGAGTCAATTGGTGTTTTTACCCCTACCAAAACACTGAATGGCTCTCCTTTACACTGGGTTGGGGAGTGACGGGGAGTAGAAGAGGGGCAACACGTGGAGCAGTTATGCTGTTCTTGCTTTCTCTTTGCTGAAATTTCCACTGGTTATCTCCGCCTAACCTAGTCTGATGGATGTTCAGAGTGCCTTGGGGCTGGGAAAGGGCCTTGAGGAGGGAGCCCTGCTGTTGGAGATGAAACTCACCGTTACTGCCAGCCCCAGCATTGCAGCGGTGACTTCTTCTTGTTACCCTTCAGCACCCTCTGCACCCTCATTGCCCCATTTTCAGAAAAGCATAATGGAAGAATTTCGTGTGTAAATTAAATAAAACACCAGAATATCTTCCATCCACAGTGAAAATAAATTCAACAGAAACTACTCAAATTTATAGTAATTATCATTATACAGTTCAGCAGTTTTACCTCAAAAATATTGAGTATAAATGGTTACAAGTAAGGTGGAATTAGTTTAGTATTAATAAACAGCCTAGTACCTTTACTCAATAGGAGTTCTAATTTTTAATCTGTCGTTTTTTTATCTTATGTTTTTCTCTCTTATGTTTACAAGTTCTCACCTAATTTTAACCTGTTAGCACCATTAAGGACATGTAATGGCTGTCATAAGCCATTATGGTAAACATATAAAGTTTATTCATTTCTCTGAAAAATTAAATAGATCTTTTTCTACTTTCACAGAGTTGCATATAATCCTTTACCTTAGGGCGGAGGACTCAGGAGGAAGTATTAAAAAGAAATAAAGTCTTATGTTAGATGGGAAGAAGTTATACTTTTATGTTGGGGAGGCTGTGGGACCATTCCTTTAAGTAGACCTAATTCTGATGGGGATTTGTTTGACTTTGGGTTAATCACCTGCAGTTACTGCCAGAGGCAGGCCCCAATTATAAATTGATGATGGGATCTGCAGAGAAAGTAGATAGAGATTCCTGAATACACACCGAATGGAGCAGCATCTCCTGAGGAATAGTCAGAGGAAAGTTGCCACTGGAGTATGTAGTATTTGTATTTAATTTGTCTTTACTGCAGTTACTCTGTTTATGTAGTTATTCTATACTCTGTTGTGCTCAGAGATCTCTTTGGGCTACCACACCTATGCCAATCTTGGATAGACAGTTACCCTGATGGCACTGGAAAGGCCATGAGGGTAGCTACTGCTTTTTCTAAGGTATAAATTCAGAATGAACTCTTTTAGGCAACAGTTTTTCTGTTAAACACTACTATATTTCAGCAGGGCATACTAAAATAGAATGTGATCATCAAGGATCTTATCATTCTTGCTTTTTTTGTTGGGCTTGGAGACAAGGACATTTTTGCAGCAGTAAAGTGGGGAGGGAAGTTGGCTGTTTCCCTAGGAGCAAGAAGGGCCTTTCCCAGGACTTTCTTGGGACATCACTTTGTTGCACAAAATTGGCAATATGAACTCTGTGTTGATAAGAAAATATTAGATTCACATCTTATTATCTGACAGTAGGTTAATGTGAAAAATACTATATCATGAAGAATGTATTTCACAATATTCTAACAGATGCTGCTAGTATAATAGCCTAATGCAGCAAATGCACCAAATGTGCTTGAGCATGTTTTTGACACTGTTTTCATAAGTGATGATATATCCTAATTGAAATTACTAAAATTATGTTTTCTCCTCCAACTGTCATGAAAACATACCAAACTATGTCTTTTGTGTACCCATGATTTAGGAATATAAGATGTATATTCCTTTTGACTTTCTCCTCTGTGGTTTAGAGTTAGATTTGAAAATATGAGATTTTTCCCTCTGAATATTTGTCCAGTGAGTTAATTCAGTGCCCAGCTATGTATGAATTCTCCTTAAACACTTACATAGCCAACAGTAGGTTCAAACTTGAAGATTTGGAGAAAACATTTTTAGATTTTGTGAATCTAAATATCTAAATCTAAAATTTTTCAAGTCTGAAAATCTGTTATAGAAAATAGTGTTATAGTCTTTTTTTTTTTTAAACTCATGGAGTGAATCCCTTTAGGAATCTTCAAAGAAAGTCCTAAATATTTATTTTTATCATTGAATATTAATTAGTGTATATTGTATCCTTGTATTATGTAATTCTTACATTAAACCTTGTTTCTTGTGAAACCCAGCACACATTAGAAAAGTGTAAAAAACAGAAATGTACAACTCATGTAACTACCATCCATGTCAAGAAACAAAATGTTACCAGTACCCCCAGAAGCCCCCATCCTGCCCTTCCCAATCACTATTCTTCTTCTCCTCACCCTAGAGTTAACCACAATTTTGACTTTTATATTATTCACTTTCTTGCTTTCTTTATAGTTTTACCACTATTCATGCATCTGAAATACTTTGGCTTAGTTGTTTTTTTTTTTTTAATAATTTTATTTATTTATTTATTTATTTATTTTTTCCCCCAAAGCCCCAGTAGATAGTTGTATGTCATAGCTGCACATCCTTCCAGTTGCTGTATGTGGGCCGCAACTCCAGCATGGCAGGAGAAGTGGTGCGTCGGTACACGTCCGGGATCCGAACCCGGGCCGCCAGCAGCAGAGCGCGCGCACTCAACCGCTAAGCCACAGGGCCGGCCCACTTTAGCTTAGTTTTGCCTGGTCTTTGTTTGGTTTTTGTTTTGTTGTTGTTGTTAGTTTTGAAATTTACGTAAATGGAATCATACCACTAAGTATCCTTTTACCTTCAGCATTTTTCACTCAAAGTCATGGTTGTAAATGTAGTTATAATTAGTTTTAATTGCTGTATAGTATATATATACTGTATGTACAGCATAGTTGCTGTATTGTATTAACTCACCACAAATTATCCGTTCTGCTGTTTGGGGCCATTATGAATAATGCAGCTATGGACATTCTTTCATATGTCTCTTGATAAACACTGCACATATTTCTGATAGATATATACATAGGAATGGAATTGCCAGGTCATAAGATATATGTATTTTTAATGTCTTTAAAAGCCGTATCACTTTACACTCCAACCAGAGGAATATGATAGTTCCCATTGTTCTGTGTCCTCACCATACTATTGTTTTAGCCCGTCTGTTTGTTGAGTAGTGTTACCTCATGGTTTTAATTTCCATTTCCTTGATTACTAATGAAGTTGAGCATCATTTCATATATTTATTGGTCATTTTTTTGTGAAATTACTGGTTCAAGTGTCTGGCTGTTTTTATATTGTGTCATCTTTTTCTTATTGATTTATAGGTGCTCTTTACATATTCTAAATTAGAGATAAATATGGACTGTATGTGTTGCAGACCTCTTCTCCCACTTGTTTGGTTGCCTTTTCGCCATCATAAAAGTCTCCGTGAAGCTCAGAAATTCGTAATTTTAATGTTGTTGGATTCACCAAACTTTTCCTTTACAATTAATGCTTTTGTGTCCTTTTTAGGAAGTCTTTCCCTACCCTGAGATCATGACTATAGTCCCTTATGTTAACGTATAGATTTATCATTTTAGCTTTTATATTTAGATCCAGAATTGAGTTTTTGGTGTGTTTTGAGGCAGGGGTTAATTTTTATTTATTTCTGTATGAATAACCAGTTGTCCTAGCACTACTTATTAAAAATATTATCCTTTCCTTACTGCTTTCTAGTTCCACGTTTGTTGTAAATTAAGTGTCTATATATGCATAGGTGGGTTCTCTATTCTCTTAGTCTGTTTTACATTGTTTTTGTCTCATTGTCTTAAATAATGTAGCTTTATAATAAATTTTGATACTCAGTAGAGCAGGCCCTCCTACTTTGTATTTTATTTTATTTTGTTATTTTTATTGTGGTAAAAACATTTAATGTGATAACTACCCTTTAACAAATTTTTAAGTGTACAATACAGTATTGTTAACTATAGGCGCTATGTTGTACCGCAGATCCCTAGTGCTTATTTATCTTACATAACTGAAACCTGATTCCCATTGAACAACAATGCTTCATTCCCCACTCCTCCCAGCCCCTAGCAACCACCACTCTACTCTCTGCTTCTGTGAGTGTGACTGTTTTAGATATCTCATACAAGTGGAATCGTGCAATATTTGTCTGTGACTGGCTTATTTTACTTAGCACAATGTCCTCCAGGTTCATCCATATTGTCACATATGGCAGGATTTCCTTCTTTTTTAAGGCTGAATAATATTTCATTGTGTGTGTATGTGTGTGTATATATATATATGTATACCACATACATTTTAGAATTAGCTTGTCAAGCTCTATAGAGAAACCTGTTGAGATTTTGATTGTGATTGCATTTAATCTATAGATCAATTTGGGGAGAATATTACAAAATTAAGCCTTCTATTACATTAACATAGTATATCTATGTAGTACTTTTAAATTTCTTTCCATAATAGTCATAGTCTTCTGTATAGAGGTTTTGCATATCATTTGTTACATTTATTCCTAGATATTTTATATTTTATGCTTTAATAAATGCTATTTTATATAAATTTTATTTAGATTTGTTACTGGAATATAGCAATGTATGAATTTTAAAATTTTACCTTTGTATGCAACTGTAATTCATCTGTGGACTTGTTTCGATGTCATGTGTATGTAATTATATGACCTGCACATAAGGACAGTTTTATCTCCTCCCCTTCCAAATCATTATACCTTTTATTTCATTTTCTTGCCTTTAGTAAGGCTAGGACTTTGACTGGCTGGGATCTCCACTACAGTGTTGACTAGAAGTGATAACAGATGGTATCATTGGCACATCCCCAATTTCAAAGGGGAAACATTAAAAAAATTTTTTCTATTATATGTAATGTTACATGTCACTAGATTTGGTTTGCTATTCATTTAGAGTTTTGAATCTAAGTTCATAAATAAGAAAATCCTATAAATTTTTTATAATGTCCTTGTCAGGTTGTGGTTTTAAGGTTTTGCTAGATTCTTAAAGGAAACTGGAGAATGTTTCCTTTTTCCCTACTGTCTAGGAGGGTTTGCATAAGACTAGCATTATTAATTAGAATTCACTAGTGAAACTATGTAGCTAAAGTTTTTAGTCTTGTTTCTTATTTGTTTTGGAAAAGTTTTTAATTACAAATTGAATTTCCTTAATAAGATTTCAGATATTCTATTTCTTCTTGTGTCAGTTTTGCTTAGTTGTAGTGTTCAAGGAATATGTCCATTTCATCAAAGTTTCAAATTTGTTGGAAGAAAGCCATTCATACTATCCTTTTATCTTTTCATGGTCTATATAATATAGACCATCGCCTTTTTCATTCCTGATATTTATTACTTGTGCCTTCTCTCTTTTTTTCTTAATTGGACTCTTCAATGTTTATCTATTTGTATTAGATAAACATTTGTATTAGTCATTCAAATAACTTATTTTCATTATCAATTACCCTTGGGTTACTTAGAAACGTATCCTTAATTTCCAAATATATAGGGATCTTTTTTCTTCAATAGAAGATAGTTTGGATTTCTAGCTGATTAAAAAGCATATTATGAGTGATTTCCATCATATGAAATTCATTGCTATTTGCTTTATTTTCGTAAATATTTTTGTAAAAATTCCACCGCGTGCTTGAGAACAATGTATGTTCTGTAGTTGTAGGGTATGGTGTTCTACATATTACCATTAGGTCAATTTTGTTTATTGTGATATTCAAATCGTTTACATTCTTACTGTATTTATATGTCTGCTTGTTTGGTCAGTTAGTGAAAGAAGTGTGCTGAAGTCCCCACTGGTTGTGGACTATTTCTCTTTCTAGTTATGGCAGTTTTTCCTTTTGATATTTTGAGCCCATGTTCATGTTATTATTAAATGCATGCAAATTTGGAATTATTTTATCTTCCTGGTAAATTGAAAGTTTTATCATTACTGAGTGTACCACTTTATCTCTAGTAATGGTTATTGCCTTAGAGCTAACCTTGACTGATAGTCATGTAGCTACACTAATTTCTTTTTGGTTGTTATTTGTATGGTAAATATTTTCTCATCCTTTTCTTTTCAACTTTCTGTATCTCATTGTTTTACAACTTTCTGTATCACAGTGTTTTACATATTGATTTATAAATGGCAGATAGTTTTGTCTTGTTTATTTAATCAAAGTGTGTTCATCTTTGTCTTTGAAGGCACAGTTAATACATTTACATTTAATGTAATTGAGGCTAAATCTGTGTCAGTATTTTAAGAATAAGTCTTTAAATGACAATTTTTCACATTTAGAGAATAGTTCATTACCATCTATGAGTTTAAGAAATTTATCTTCTCTGATTTGTATATAAATATGCAGGGATATATGGAACCTTCTCATCTCCTATTATTTCTTTGACTGCTGTATAATGCAAAGAGATCCAGGAACTAAAATATGCTAAGAACAACATTTCTAATCTAGTGTTTTGGGAATTTTGCTTGCAAGTCTTGTCTTTATTATGATTCACCTACCTACTTCCAATAAACACAGCATTAACAATGTATCTCTTAATATATCTTTTTTACAAAATACTATCAAGATTTCATTTTTGATTACAGGGCTGTGGCTCCCAAATGAGCATGTCAGAAATGTCCTGTAGTGAAAGTACATCCTCATGTCAGTCTCTTGAACATGGCTCGGTTCCAGAAATTCTCATTGGCCTGCTTTATAATGCCACAACTGGAAGACTATCAGCAGAAGTGATAAAAGGCAGCCACTTCAAAAACTTGGCAGCAAACAGACCACCCAGTGAGTGAAAAAAATTTTTTTAATTCTAATGCTTTCTGTATTTACGAGACTCTTAGTGTTAAGGGCTTCAATTCTATCAGTTAGTCTTAACCAATCAAAATGAAATGGTGTAATCGTCAGCTAATCTGTTTCATGTTTTCTATTTCCAGTCATTTGGAAAGTAGAAAAATTTGAAATTCAAGATATTAATTGTAAGGTGACAAGACGTTTAATTTTTCTTAGTGTCTGCAGAATAAATTATCCTTACCATAGCCATTATCTTCTAATGCTGGAAAATGTTACAGGGTTTTTTAAAGTTAATAGTATTCCGCAAATATGATCAGGAATATGTATAGCTATTGTTGTTAACTGAAGGTGCTGTTGTGTTTTCTGTCTGCATGCAGTACTATGAACTAATGTATATACTTCTGTTATTTTTCCTTTTCTCCCTTAACAATTTAAGAAACTGTTTCTTCACATTTTTCCTCCTTTAAAATTATAAATCAGTACTGCCAGCAGTCTTTTCTTAAATGGACTGTGCTTTGCCTTTACCAGGACAAACAGAATAAGTAATAGTTTGATATTTATCCTAGATGTGAAGAGGAGAGAGCTAGATGGTATCCCTCTGCCCTGTCTGTGCTTCTCCTTCTCTCTCCTCTCTCTCCCAGCTCAGGGAGGTAGGGGTAGGTTATAGGAGTACAGAGAAGTTATTGCCCAATATACCTCCAAAACTGTTGTTGGGAAGGTAGCAGCTTCTTTATACTTCTCTAAAATTATAGCTGTTAATGCCCTAAACTAAAAATTTGAAAGGAAATCTTGAGTAATAATGGCCACCTTAAATTTGTTTAAAGATTTCTCACAGACTTGCTTGATAGAACTTTTACTTCAAGTATCAATTTATTAAAGGAGGGGAAACTTTTTCCACCCTTGAGTTAAATTAACTTTACTTCTAAATGTCCTAAAAATTCTTTTTTCAATCAAAATGAAAAGTCATAACAATATATTTGGTTTGCCCTAACTAGTCTTAGAAACCTTGCTTCTTACATCATGGAATATTATCTATCCCTGAATTAAAAGCAGAAGGCCAAGATTATGTTTATATTTCTACCCTTGGATAAGTGACCTAACTCCCCTAAGTCTGTTTCCTTATGCATAAAATTAAGGTGTCTCTCTCACAGGGTAACTGTGAGACTCAAATCAGATAAAGGTGCATAAAAGAAGGATGGAATTATGGATGGATGGAATTTCTCCTTTCAGAAGGAAAAATACAGAGGGAGGAAGGAGCAATTACTAGAGTAAACAGCTTTGGAAGTATAACTTGGTTATCTTCATTAATACACACTTATAATGCAAACTCAAATGGCCTGGGAAGTAACTTAAATGAGCAAAATTTGTAGGTGAAAGACAAGGAGCATGGTGAGGCCTGTGACAAATGCAAGTGCGTGCCCTGCGTTAGACATTCAGATTCAAAAATTTTGGAACACTGTAACAGATAAACAAAATATTATTTGGGGTTACATTTAGCCACAGGCTATCAGTTTGCCATTCCTGCTTTAGCTAATCATTTAGTTTTTTGACAGCTATTTAATTTGAGGTGCTAAAAAGTAGCAGAATGAAATATGTTTGATTTTCTGTCCTTGCTGTACCCACTCTGATAGAAACAGAGAAACACTAATCAGAACTAAACTGAAGAGAGAGAGTGGAGGCAGGGGCAGATAATAAACAGGTTAAAAGAGATTAGCATCCACAACGTAGAGTAGATCTTTTAGGTTAAAAAATAGGTTATAGCAATTTCCATTATTTTATAATTGGATCTTCAGTATCAGGATGGTTAATGGTGTTAGCTGGGAGGTAGCATTAAAATTAATTCTATGAAGTGGAGTATTTATAAAGTAAAATATAAGACAGTTTTATCAGTTTGTCTTATACTGTTTATGTTATATAAGATTGTGACCCTTCGTAAATACCTAGATTCTAAGCTTTGAACTGTGATACAGACTGAATTATCCAGTTTTTATCTAAAGAAACAATGGCAACATTCATGAGCAAAAATTTTGATAGTTCTATTTTAGTTTGCATAACTTAATTTTCCATTACATTGGAAGTAATAAAAATATTTGAAATATTAAATATTGCGTGGATAAACTTAAAAATGTAGCATAACAATAATGATCCTGTAATGACTTCTGTTCAATCTTTTATAATCTGATAATTTGCATGATTCTATGTTCAATGTGCTTTAGACCAAGAGGATATCATTATAAAGATGTCCCCTTTAAAACAGTATAATATTTGTTTAAGATTGCACAATGACCTTAAAAATTCTCATTCCATGAAATTTACCCAACAACCTTTTTGTTCAATCCTCTACCTGAATTAAAATGCGAAAGTTTTGTGTTCTTCCACTCCAGTGAACAGTGTTTCCTCTTTAATTCTAACCTTTGACCCTCTTTCACCCAACAATTGACATCTGGTCATTATTTCTTTTACTGCTTTCCACCCCCTGTTGTCAGATGGACTGTTCTGTTGTCTAAAACACTTGATAGGTGGACAGGTTTATATAATCCGAGGTGAGTTCCTGTAGAGGCTAATTGGATGTTGTCTTTTCATGCAAAAACAAAATACCCTAAAACTTGCCAGCAGTGAAGCTGTCCACCATGTTGGTTTCCAAAAAAATGCACATTTATTATCTGTGGTACTTGAAATAAAACTAACTTAGAATTTATCTCTGATTATGGATGATGGTATTCAGAGTATCTATAAAATAAGCAAAAGTTTTTTAAATCAAAGGTTTTATTTTTTCATTCATTGTGTTTTGATTCATACAACAGAATTAGATATTTTATGCAAAATATTGCAATTTTTGTTAAAATTAATTGAAATTTTGATCTGAAGTACACATGATGGATCAACATGCTGAAGATCATTTGCATGAGTCTAAAGAACTTGAAAACAGTTGTTTGAAGAGAGGGTTTATCTCCCAAATAATCAGGCGATGACTGTTATGTTTCACTTTGTACACTAAACATCACATCGATTTTTTTTATAATTCATGAAAACAGTTGATACCATACTTAAAATTTCACATTAAATTGTGCCAAAAGGGAATCCTATAGTATTTATTTTAACTATCCAAAAAGCACATTAAATGTACTCTTGCATGAAACCAGGAGAAAGTTGTACTTGATTTGCTAAACTCTGAGCCCTTAATGCATTTGGCTTCATTATGGCCCTTAAATGTTTTAAAAATATATTTAAAAACCACATCCATGCAGAGATTTTTTTGACATTTCATCCTAAGCTGTTTTGATGTCATCTTTGCATTCTTGTCTTCTTTTCCTCTTTACCATTTGCCTTCATTTCTATTTGTTTGTTTATTCTTATTCTCTGAAAACACAGTGGAATGCTTTACAGTGTTGTGGCTAATTGAGCTTGCTAAGTGTTTATTAATGCTATGACGTCCTGCTTAGTGAAGCTAAATGGGGATGGGGATGGGCGAGGGGGCGGGGGAGTGGGAGGTCAAGGATGGGGGTGGGAGGGTGGAGGAAGGATTATGAGGTATACCTTTAAATTCTAACTGTAATGTAGAAATAGTGAGGTTAAGATATTATTACCCCCAAAAGATTTTCTGCCTGCTTAGTATTCTCTTTACTTGTCACATTTTATAAGCATCTACCTCAAAATGGAATTAGTTGAATTTCCATTAAACATGGTATACACCATATCCTTATAGAGTATACTTAATCTTCTCAGCAGATGTTACAAGAAAGATGTTTTGAGTTTGTTTCAAATGATATGTGTGGTATGTTGTTGTTTTTTTCTGTAGATACATATGTTAAATTAACTCTACTGAATTCCATGGGTCAAGAGATGTCCAAATGCAAGACATCCATCCGCAGAGGGCAGCCAAATCCAGTGTACAAGGAAACTTTTGTTTTTCAAGTGGCCCTATTTCAACTTTCTGACGTGACACTCATACTGTCTGTGTATAACAAACGAAGCATGAAAAGAAAAGAGATGATAGGCTGGATTTCTTTAGGTCTGAACAGCTCTGGAGAAGAGGAGCTCAATCACTGGACTGAAATGAAAGAGTCGAAAGGACAGCAAGTGTGTAGATGGCACGCGTTGCTAGAGTCGTGATGGATAGGATAAACGAGCAATTACCAGCCAAGGCAGCGTTATTTCTGATCACAACATTACTGTTTTTACCTAGTCACCGTTAGAAGAGCTGTTCTTTGAAGAATCGTCTTCAACATTCTATAAAAAAGCTTTAAATTCTGTGGAAATAACGTCTAATACTGACATAAATGAAGGAAAAAAATGTCTCTGGTAGAGCTTGTTTGGGAAAATGAGAAATGTGTCTCATCCTTGTTAAACCAACAATCCTCCAGAGCTTTAAGAACACGCTTTTGGTTTGAAGTTAGTTTTACTTTAGCAAAAGAGCCAGTAATTTCATGAAAAACAAAAATTAAAAATGATTTTTAAAAAATCAGAATTTTTAGTTGCAACACTATTTATCACCCCACAAATTATCCATAAAACGTATTTCGACTGGCTCGTCCCTGGTGTTTGTAATGTTCTTTCATACAGGAAAGTAGTTCTCCAGCTCTATCATAAGTCATATCTATGCTGAAGGGTTTCAGTCACATTGAAAATTGTTTTATGTCAGATATTTCCCCCTTGTGCACTTAGTTTCATTGTGCCTCAGTTCTTCTCAGCACTAAATCTAAGTGCAAGCAAGTATTCATTTTCATACAGGAATTTCTTTTATATGTTATTTTTAAAAAAGGCTCATTTCTTCATTTGCCTCTGCTTTTGCCTGATCCAAAGAGACCGAGTCACTGGGCTGGTCCTTTGCAAGTCTTTTAGACAGGTTGTACTGTAGAACTCTGTAACTTTCTGTTGAAAGCACTTCCTGTATCCTCGTATTCCAATGTAGGAAGCTAATAGAGCAGGACTTTACTTTAAAATTTCTTTGAATGATTGACTCCTTACAATTGTAGTAATGTGAAAATACATTTTTTACAAACTAAAAAATATAGTAGATAAGCTGTTGAAAATTGAAAACAACTCAAGTTAAAGACTGTTTTAATTATCTGCTCCGAGTATTTAGTAACCAACACTGCATAAAGCAGGTAGCATTCACATAAGAAACTGTGCTCTCTCTAAATCTTCTTCACTCTTACTTCAATTTGTATTTGTAATATAAAGACTCTCCAGTACTCAGTTTGAATCAGAACATCATGTTCAAAACAGTTTTGAGATTCCTTATGAAGTTTCTAGTGACTTGTGACTAGATTTTATGAAATTTAAGGATACGTTCTTCAACGTGGTGTCATCCTGTGCCTTTCATGTAAGTTAAATTTGCTTATACAGCTTGAAAGTTGTATTTGCAAAATTAGGCCTTCGATTTTTATAAATGTAAAGATTCCTCAGAACAGTGTCACAACATCTTTATTTCCTCTGAAGTATGTAAAAGTTGTATAATGTGCTAATTCTTTAAAATGGCAAGGCATTTTCATTTGTTGTTTTTATATTTAGGAACTCTGATTAATCAGGAAAATTATAAGCTGTCTTCTTTTTAATTTTGCTTCTTACCCAATATATAATTTTATGCATATACTTTATTAAATAGAATGTTTTGTATATATGAAACATATTTTTTTCTTTCTAATTTCTAGTTAAACTAGAGAAAAACATACTATTTACCAATTACTAAAAAGCATATCATTGTTCCTAGTCCCAACTAAGTACTATACATTATTGTATGCTAGCAAAGCTAGAACTTGTCATTACTGTAATAACAAAACCAGGCACAGCTATTATTACTTCAGCTTGGCTGTACTGAAAGGCCTTAAAGGAAATCCAAAAGTGAACTCCTAATATTTTTTAGTTTAAAAAGTGGCAGCTCTATGCATTCATACACATGAATTACAAGACAAAACACAAATGCTATCTTGGGTGATGTGAGGTTTAAGAATGTATGTTTATAGAGTTATGTTAAAGGGAAGAATGCATTCTTTTATTGTTACATTAATGAGCTTTTCCCAGGGTTTTTTATAAATGAGTTAGGTTATTAAGGTAGAACATGAATCAAATGGCAAAATATCTCATGTAAGTATTTTCGGCAACAGTATGTATGTAGTATGGAAAGAGATTTAAAGGGAGGATGTAGATTTTACTGAGAAATTGGATTTATGCATTTGATGCTACAAGTATCTTTTCTGGCTTTGAAACAACTGACTGCATTGCTAACAACTGGGATCTTCCTAATAAAAAGAGTCATCAGTCTTATTTGTAGCTGTAACAAAGCCTAATCAAACACATTACAAGACCAGCTTGGTGCTTTCTCCTTCAGTGAAGAAAACTAGCTGCTGTTTGTTAAGTGTTTCTTCAGACTATGCCTAGAATTGTGGGTGTGCTGTAATACATCTTTAATGGTTTATCTAAGTATCAAATCCACTATGGCCTAAAGATTAATCAATGATTTTTAAAAAATTTCAAGAAAGACCCTACCTCCACCCCAGCTGCCAAATCCTCAAAGATTATGAATTATGTGTATGTGTACCTGTATACACACACATGCCTACACACACACACCCCATATATATATATATATGTATTGTGTACACAATATATACACACACACAATACATATATATATATACACACACACACACATATATGTACACACACATATATATATATATGTAAAGGTGAAGGTGCCCTGGCTTTTTCAGATAACTAAATAGAAAAGCATTTGTCAAGTTTATGGATTATTTTTCTCCTCTATATATGTACTAGAGATTATATTTGGTTTTGGGTGCTGTTTGTGGCCATTCTCTTCCATACACAGCAAAATATATATCTTTTTATTCTGTGGATTGACACAACTAAGAGTAATTACTCTCCAAAATTTGTCTATTCTTTTAGAACCAGATTAAATAGGGCTCAAGAGACCCACTTCACTCGACTAAATCTAATGTACAAGACAATACTACTGCTCTTTTGTGTGCTTGAATTTGCATGAAAGCTTACAGGCAAAATCTTACATCTCAGTAATTATAGCAAATAAGGGCCCACTGGTGGGCAGCAGGTGTTGTCTCAGAAACTTGAGAAAGACAACACACTTTCTTATTCTCTTAAAATCCCCTAAGTTTTATAATAAAATGAGATAGTCCAAATATGGCAATTGACTGGCATTCATGGGAGCTCCTGAGCCTGGAATTACAGGCTTTATTTGTCTCCCAAATGAGCTGCAAAATGTAGTTGTTTATTACTCTCCAAGAAACAAAGTGTATTTCCAATCTGTAAAGAATTTGTTTAGTATAATACCTTCTTACCTTTCAGAAACTTTCCTCTATAATCTTGTCTTCTGTACTATCCACATTTTACGTGAAATCCATTTGCATATTTTCCTACTATGCATTCAGTGAATTCTCAAGAATGTTGTATTTAATGACAAAAATAATAAATTGGACCACAATTTAAAACAAGAAAAACCAATGAGAAAATATCTAAACTACCCTTATTAATATACACATATTTAAGTATAGGGCCTGGTATAGCGGTTTCATCCCACTTAGTGCAGAAACCCAGGGCTATATGTTAAATCATTTTCTTGACACCATCATCATTTTCATTTCACTCATCAAGTCAACCAGAAGCGTAATCAATGATTGCAAAATAAGATAGCAGTAGGCGAGGAGGTCATAGAATTGAGAGTGTTCTTCAAGATGAAGATGGAGACCAAATGATATCAGAGTTTTTCAAGTGAACTGAGAGATAGGCTATTTGAAGGCGTAAATTTTAGATGAAGTAAGAACAGTATTCACCAACAAATTTTTTTCAAGGTCTCTATCCAAATATGAATTGAAATGACACAAATCCACTTGCATAAAATTGCCATTAACTAGATAGTTAATTCATAGAGATTTTTCTCATTGATAGTTATTATTTCACATGGATAGTTATTATTCGAAAGTTTTCATTTCTATTTTTTTTACATTCACCATCCCCAACTCACCAATGGCCTACACTAGAGGTGGCCATCAGTATCATCATCACCAGCCAAACTCAATATTGAGCCACGGTTAAACATGCTACGAAGAATTTTTTTCAATTAACTCAAAAAAACATCATCTGTGCCCACCAAAATGTGTAATAATGATGATGCTAACTACTACAATTTACTAAGATCTAGCACAAGAATTTACAATTTTGATTGATTCTCACAGCACTATGAAGTAAGTAATATTATCAACATTTTATAGATGAAAAAACTGCAGCATAGATGCTAAGCAGACTTGCCCAAGGTCATCCAGTAAGTAAGTAGTAGAACTGGGATTAGAACCCAGGTATAAATTACTCTAAAACCTATACTATGCATATTGCAGCTGCATCCCTCTTTACTGGTTGCAAGAAAAACAGTCAAAATATTATATTCATTAATAATCCCAGCCACCTTAATTGAATGACAGAACTAGAAAAAGAAAAGGAAAAAACAATCAGAGCTTGGGAAAGAGAAATAACAAGACAAAGAAGATCAGAGATTTTTTTTCTCTTCAGGACACAAATGGTACTTTTGTGCCATACTTTGTAGATGACTTTGATTTTCAAAGATGTGGGGATTAATTTACTCTGCCAGTTTAGCCCATACTTACTTATATTCTGGTAGTGTGTTAATAAATTTGTTCTGCTCCTTGTCCACTTTTGGGAATCCAAGATATTTTAGCTATATATGATCACCTTTCTACCCTGTGAAGTGGATAGCCTGTATCCATTAGCACATACTTTGCCCATGTCGGTGTGAGAGGCAAGACTCATCTTCCTCTCTGCTCTCATTGCAATTTATTTGTGTTTCTTCTATACCATTTTTTAAGGTTTAACTAGATTACAGCTAGTTTTATTATATGTGTTTCTCTTTCCCCCTTGGTAGTAATTAATGCCTTGTCTTATTACCTTTATGTGCCCCTTGCTCATTGCAGGCATACAATAAACATTGAATTGAATTAAATTCCCTATGGAAGAAATCAATAATACTAATATATGTCTCACTTTTTATGAATCTTGTGTTATGCATGGATTTATTTATTCCTTCATTTCATATATATTTATAAGAGTACCTACCATGTGGCATGTGTTGTTCTAAGTGCTACAGATGCAGAGATAATAAATTGGATAGACCATGTCTTTGCCCTCATGGAGCTTGCGTTCTACAGTGGGAAGATAGCCACAGAATGATATCAATTTAGTGGAGGAGAACAACATGGAATTGAGAAAAATCTTCCTGGCAAAGATAACCCCTGAGTTGGATCTTAAAAAACAAATACAGATTAGACTCCCATCAAGGAACATTACTCTCCAAGAGCAAAATTTAAAACTGGTTCCCAAACTATAGGGTGTTTAAGAATTATTTTGAGAGCTTAATTTGTATTCCAGAGCCCCACCTCCAGAGATTCTCTTTCATTTGGTTTAGGGTGGAGCCCGAGAATCTACATTTTATTAAGCTCCCCAGGAAATTCTGTCTGAGATACACTGGTATAGAATATTGAGCTCGTTATATAGAATTATTGATAGCAGTGTTTCAGTGCCCATAGATTAGATCTTTAAGTGTGGTAGTGATAAATAAGAGTGAGATTAAGACTAGGATTAGTGCTATTGATCTTTTACTTGTGCATCCTTAAAAAGAAAGATATTTAATGAAAAAATTAAAAGTGATATTTAATGATGAGTTCCTGTACATTCACATTCAACATAACTTTTTCAAAGTGTTCCTTAGTGTAATAAATAAATTGTATTATGTTGGCTTTATGATTGCTGAAAATTCCTTTGGATTGAAATATTGGTTCAAATATTTCCAAGCTGTCTTTACAATGATAGCTATAAGGCAAAGAGAGAGTCTGAGGAGATATCTCTCTCTCAGTATTCTAAAGGAAATAAGACTGACCTTTAGGTAAATGTATGGTAGCAGCCATGGGAGGTGGCATTTTTTCATTCTCGTGTATAGTAATTTTTCTTGCCTTTTATCATCATCCTAAGTGGCTTCCTTGTCGTCACGCTCATCAGATGAACCTCATTCCTGGATTCTTCACTAGGAACAGCAGTGAATCTGTTACCTCTGCTCTAACCTCCATTTCCTTGATTGCTTTGCTCTGTCTTAGGGTCTTTTATTTCAAATAGCAAGTTAATACAGCAGCCTCAGGTCCTCCTCTTTCTCTAAAAATAAATGCTGTGGACAGGGTTCATCTAAGTTTCTATTTTCCATTTAAAATGTGGCCTTACCTCCTTCTCTGGTTTAATATTTTGCATGAATATATTTTACATTTAGAAAGTTTTTTTTCCCAACAAAGATCTGTGATTAACCCACTGAAAAATGAGGTTATCTGAATATTTGAAAAAAAAATGGTTATGGAATTAGGCTGTTTTTGTGACTGCTGCTCTATCATTGTGTTTGGTCTGGTTATAGCTTGAGATCTGGTTAATAGAATCTGGTGAGAGAGTTTGATAGACTGGAATTATTAGTCCATTATAAAAAATGAATGTAAGAATTTTGCTCTTTTCTCTTCCTGTTTAGACAAGTTTGTATCTTTTTTAAAATGTTCCTTCTTTCTTCTTCCGTGCCTTTTTCCCCACTCCTATTCATATACATTCACACTAGATACCAGAGTTCATCAAAGCTGAATAATATCTATCAAAAAGTGATACCCTGACTTTTTTCCTCTTCATCTCATGGACTGAACAGTAGGAAGGACCATACAGGTTTCCTCACAGACCAGAGAGAGCACAAAGCATGATCCTCTTTAGTCGTGAGGGTGTGTTGTTGCTCTTGTGATTGTTGTTGTCATTGTACACATGTCTGGAATAGTGTGAAGCACCCTAATCTCATGTTGTATGGGTTGGGAGAAGAGAAAGAAACTTGATCATTAATCTAACAAAAGTCTGGTTTAATTTTGTTGTAGAATTTCAACCCCTTAGTACATAAAAATTTCTAAATAATTAATTGTGAGAAGAAAGTCACTGATGTGGCAATAGTTTCGCAAGATTTTTGACACTATTTCAATGTCAGGTTGACAGTCTGTATCTTAAATTGTCCTATTATTTTAGGGCCCTTCTTCACCCTTTTCTTTATTATTCTGATTACTATTTGATATTTGAGTTTGTCTTTTGAATATTCAAGACTACTTTAAAAAGAAAAACCTTAACACATTCTGTTTATTCCTTTAACATGTGATCTCTCACCTGCCACTTATTGTGTTTAAAATGAATAACCAATAGATGAAATATAATACTCCGTTATACACTGAAACAATAATTTTCTGAAATTTATTTATATATTCAGATATTGCTAGAATGCTTGTTTCCATAAATCTAAGCAGTTCATATTAAACATGACTATTTTGTTTAATGAGAAAACAGGAATTTTCCCTTATCTCAGATTAAGCATTTCCTTTGCCTTTCCTTTCTGAAGGGTGGTGGCTGTGAACCTCTTACCAACACCTCATTTGTCAATTTCTGAGTGTGCTCACCTCCTTCAGATAGTAGTATTTTCAGTAACAGCCAAAACTTTTATACCCTCAGGTAGGTCCTCACCAGTAATTCCTGTTCATAGCCCCCATTAATGTTGATGAAAGTAATACATAAGCACCAATAGGAGAAAAAAACCCTAAAGCATAAAGGATGAGTATCTTAGAGCCCTGGTAGAGGATAGCATCTTTAATACCTAAATGTGGTTTCAGTCGTAATGGAGTAGAAGCCAACTTCTTGGAAATAGTTTAGGTCATTATGTCCTAAATTCTCTCCTTTTGATCTTCTCTCTTTCCCCTCTAGCTTGCACAGTCTTTTATTTTAAATTTTGTGAGAAAGCCTTTAAAAAACCCTGGTTTTAAAAATTTCAAATATTGACTTAACCAGGCAATTTCATAAAAAAGGAAAACTGAAGTAAATACCATAAAGTCATAGGAAGGCTTTTTGGGGAGGGTGGGGGGAGATGGTGCTTGGTTTTATTTGGTGTAGTCATTTTGGAGAAGTATTGAGAATATTTACAACATTCTCCGACTATGTCACATTGGTTTTGTGAGGGGAGACCAGGTTAGCTTTTGCATATAAAATGTCTTTCTCAATATTTAAGTATATTTAAACAATTATTTGAAGCACAGCTAGAAAATAATGCTGATATTTCCAACAGTATTTTGAAATTATGAATATTACTTTAAATTTATTAAGAGAAAATTTCCAGTAGTGGCTTGCATTACAAAATTAATTTATAATGTTTCTGCTTAATTTTATTGAGATGACTTTTGTTTTTGTGGTGAAAATAATATAGTGGCAACAATTTTGAGGAATCTTTAAAGCTGTCATAGAGAGGACAGCCAATCTTTGGCTAGATTTTTACTAGAATTTTGAAATAAGAAAGTGTATCAATGTTAGTTTTCAGTTCAATTAGTCTTGATGAAGAACAGTTATTATATGAGTTTTAAGGTTCTTGATAAATTTGAGATCTATTCTTTTTTAAAACTCATGATGTTCATCACTGCTCAGTACTCTTGCATTGTGTTTTATTTCTCAAAATAATGTAATTTTTATGAAAAACTTAATTAATGGAATCTTTTATTCAATATTCCCTCACTTTGCTTCTTTCCTTCCTCCTCCCTTATTCCTTCCTACTTCTTTCATTTTTTGAGGCAAGAAGCTTCCTTAATAGTATAGTTTCTACAGAGCTTTCTTACTTATTTTTCTAACAATGGATGTAACAGTGTGATGAAGTTTAAATGCTCTGTGAGCAAAACTCGATTAAACAACCTGAAGAAATGCACTGCTGATTAGCATTTCCCTTGGTCTTAAATTGTCTCCAGCATATTTTGTAGTGACTCTACACCATTAATGGATCTTATTAATATACACAAGTGTCTGTATGGTTATCAACAGTGTTTATTATTGTCACATTAATTTGCACTTTCGGTCAAAAATACAAACAGGTGTGTGTATGTGAAACAACCCATTTTATGGAATGAGCATCTATATAATCATTTTCATGTAATTGAAAATGTGCTAAAAAAAAAAAAAAAGAAAATGTGCTATATGTCGCATTTTATTCTCATATCTACTTTTCTACTGTCTGTACACCGATTGTCTCGGTGCCTTTTTCCTTTTGTATAATTGTATTACGTAAAGAAATTACTGACCTCTGTGTAAACAACATAAAAACTGTTAAAATTATTACTCCAAGGATATTTTAATGGCAGTTTAATTTTCAAGAGAATAAATTTTTGTGTGGGTTGAAAGTTACTTTTCTTCACCTTTCTATAAGAAATGTCTCACATTTTAGTACTCACTTGGAATGGGTAAGCATCTGACTTCTCTGATGATGAAACACAAAAATCAGCCCTAATTCTTATCATTGACAAATAAGTGTTAATATGACTGTTACACAAAATAAAATAATGGTGATTGCATAAGCAAATATCAAATAGATATATGTAAATGTTAAGATCTTAAGTTTGAAAGGAATCTCATTTAAATGTGCTATAAAATATTGCTATCAAAATGTTTGGGTCATATTATTTTCTTTAATTCTAAGTCCAATCTGACCTCCAAAGAAAATAGACTACAAACAAATTTAAACATTTTAAAGTAATCTCCTTTAAAGTTCATAAATAAATCAAGAATGAAACTAAGTAGCTTTAAAATGATCTTCATATCTTTAGCTGGAATATGCATATGTATACGCTGTTACCTAGTTTATTCTTTCATTTAATGTGAATTTGTCATAATTTATATCAATATTGGCATTCTGTCTAACAAAATCATTTTCTATTTGGCAATAGTAGCTTGTTGATTTTTAATTCTTTTTTATTAGATGTTTCTTGTATTATTTCCCAAAGACCTTGAGTTTAGATATTTTTCATATTTCATTCCCTTGTCCATTTTATTTCCAGCGACAAAGATTATAAGAACAGACTTAACAAGTACTATTTTCCATATTAAAAGGAATTTAAATTTTTGGTGCTCTAAAATTGACAGAAATTAAAGTTGCTACTTTCTGTAATCTCTGATTGTCTTTGAATCCTGAGTTCCTTAAATTAACCAGAAGCCTTTTTTAGTTAACTTTTTTAAAGAGTAGAACACCAGTGCCCAATTGGTCTGGTTTAATCTTTTTTCGTTTTGTAAGAATTGCCTCTACGGAGACACGACGAAAACGTGAAACACTTCTGCTTAATTTCATCTCCGACTAAGTTTAAGGAATTTGTATCTCTTCTCAGCACTTGCTGCTGAATTCGTCCCACTCTTTCAAACATCTTGGGCTTCCATTATTAAGACATTTAAGGTTGAAGAAGCAAAAATAATAGACCTGCTTATGAGTTTACTCCAAAAAAGAAAAAAATATTTCATCTGGGTCCTGGCTTATTGTCTTTCACAAAATTAGGATTGATAAAAAGTGAAATTTCAGCAGAAAATACACACATCTACATTCTAACTAGCAAATCATGAAATTACCATTTTTTTTAATTGTTACAGAGGGATTTAGGTATTTATTCATCATACCTTATTATATACTTAAGATTATGTTTTAATTGCAAATTGATTTACAATTTTCAAATTTGATCTCCAATATGCAAAAAAAATTTGTCAGTTTATTTCCAAGGTTATCAAGATATTCCATGATGTTTCCCATTTGAAAATAAAATCATTCCCAATTTAAAAATAAAAGGTCTCAGTAACATATGTGAAATATTTTGATTAGTATTTTATAATGAATTATAATAGTGTAATAATACATCAAATGCTTCCACATAATTAAATGCCAAATAAGTGGGGACAATTTATATAAGGATCTCATAAACTTAATTAGTAAGAGAAACAAAGGAAAACATATTATTCTCTGTTGGCATAAGGAAAATATATCTAAGGGAATGTTTTCCAAACATGACTTTTAATATGTAGTAGAAACTGCCCACTCTTTACCAAAATCCATGTTTTTCTCTTTTTCTTGGTCACATGGCTAGATTACATTTCTCTGCCTTCCTTGAAATTAGATATGGCCATTTGACTGAGTTCTAGCTAATGGAATATGAGCAGGGGTGATGTGCACCAATTTCAAGGAGCCTTTTTAAACAACAAATAGGCCTTCTCCATGCCTTCTTTCACCTTCCACTGTCTGGATACAGAGGAAAATGAAAGCCAAAGGAATGGCCGATCCACAAGTTGGAAAGTTCCTGGGTCACTGAGTCACCTCACAGAAAAGAGACAACCAGATATATTTGCCTTGGACTGTTAACATAAATGAGAAGAAAAACTTCTATTGTATTTGAGCCATTACACATTTTAGAGTCCATTTGTTACTGCAAGCAATTGAAACTAAAACAAATATTGAGACCTTCCAGTGGGGTTCTGTGAGAATGTAAACCTGTGGTGTGTCACACTGGCTTAGCCAAGCAGCCAGCAGTGAGGAAACAGATACAGCAGGCTGACAAACTAACCCACATTATGCAGTGGCAAAACATTTGCTAAGAGAGTTGCCTGTTATGCTTGTAAGGGTGTCCGTGCAACTACTGAACCTGTAGTTTAAGGGAAATGGATGGAAAGAGCCAGAGTAACAGTGTATTTGAGATGTTTTTTGCTAAAAGATATTACAATAAAGCAGTAAGCTTGGGCAAGAAATATGGTTTTCAAGGAGAGATTGAAGGGAATGGAGGGAGCCCAGAGATTAAGTGCCTTAGGGGTTTGAAAAGTCTACCTATTAAGACTGCACAACTAAACAAGAGACTCAACCATGTGGTAAAGATCAGAATTTCAAAAGTATTGCCTCTTATTTCAGAGGAGCTCACGGTAGACTTGTGTGCTCATGAAGCATGCTATGAAAGTTGTGTAACCCCCCACAAAGGAAATAATTCTCAACACCTACTTCAAATGAAACCATAGCATATAGTGGAAAAAGAAAACATTCCCAGAAGTAAAAGCCAGAGACCACTGAAAATAAGGGATAAGGGAGTTCCTCTTAGACAATAGATCCAGAGTAAATCAAAAACTCCTCTACCAAGAGGGAAGTAGTGGTTTCCACTGCTATGAATCAATGATTGCAGTATGTTTCTCATTCTTCCCCTTTTCAAATGAGAATTTAAATTGCAGCTACCCATTTCCTGCTTTCCACTGTATATTTGGTGGAAGCTGGGGGGCAGGTAACTTGTCTTTAAATTCCCAGGTCACAGGACTTGATGGAAAGGAGAGTGAATCACCAGAGATGGAGGACTTCGAAAAGATTGCAACAACTGGTTGGGACTTGAGGTTGTCTTCCTTAAGGCAAATGTAAGCTATTTAACAAAATCTTTGTTCTCTTCCTCCTGGATGTGGATGCACACTAGACTACATTTCCCAGCCTCTCTCACAAATATTTGTGGCTGTGTGACTGAGTTCTAGCAACTGGAATATGAGTGGAAGTGATAAACATCATTTCTAGGCCAAATGCCTCCTTCACGGTCTCTTCCCCATCCAATTAGTTGGTTACAGATAATGACGAGTGCCCAAGGGGATGGTGGGGCCACGAGATGATAGGAGCTTAGGTCCTTGAATCACTGCTTGAGATCATCTTCTCACCAGCCAATAATATCTTCTTCAGCATTGTTCCCTGAGCAAGAAATAAACTCCTGTGTGTTTTAACTATTATACATTTCAGGCCTATTTTGTCCTGCAGCACATACCTTACACTACTAGGTAAGTTCATGGATTCCAAGCTAGCAGCTGAGTGAAGTCTAGATGGCACTATAGCCAAAAAGACAAAGCTTCTATACAGTATGAGGAAGGACAAGTTCTGACATCTGATTGTTTGAGGGCCAAAACCAAAGAACGGAGTCAGTCTCAGGAACACTGCCGGACAGCACTGCCCAAAGGAGTTATTTTTAGAAACAAGGCAGTTAGAGAGATTCAAAATACTTGTCTCTCCAACTTGACCAAACTAAGAGAAGCAAGTTCAACTGTGACCCAAGAGATGAGATGAAGTGATGGGTTGAAAGCCAGAGAAGCAACTAATACCTAGGCATCAAACCTCAAGACAGAACTGAAGCAATAAGAACATTGGAGAAACATAGGGTGAGGAGAGGATGAAATCAAGCAGAGAACAGATAAGTCAGCAGCGTAAAGGCAGGGACACCAGAACCATTATGAGGGACAAGATGAGAGCCAGATTGTTAAAAAACCTCGAATCCAGTCTAGGGACTTTTGGACTTAACCCTGGAGGTTTAGAGTAGGTGAGTGTGTTTAAGAAAAGTTGTCTAATAGGGAATAAATTAGGAAGCTAATTTTAAAATCCGGATGTTTTAAAAATGTTAAGTAACTACATATGAGGTAATACCAGCATCCTAGATTAGGTAGGTGGAGAATGTTTTTAAAAAATGAGATTGATGTGGGCCGGCCCCGTGGCTTAGCGGTTAAGTGCTCGCGATCCGCTGCTGGCGGCCAGGTTCGGATTCCGGGCGCGCACCGACACACCGCTTCTCTGGCCATGCTGAGGCCACGTCCCACATACAGCAACTGGAAGGATGTGCAGCTGTGACATACAACTATCTACTGGGGCTTTGGGGGAAAAATAAATAAATAAATAAAATTATTAAAAAAAATAATATTGATGAGACATTGTAAAGGTAGAGTTTCTGGGACTTGATGACTAACTGAATGGAGTGGGGCAGGGGGAGAAGTGCCTGAGAGAGGATAGAATTAATAAAGTGGTTTTGAGTAGCAGGTGAGTGAGAAATGGAGCCACCAAATAAAGAAGTCCAGAGAAGAAGTTGGGTTTTTAAAGGTTAGTTTTAGGTTTGTTAACTTTCAAATGACATTTTGTGGAAAATGTCCATGAATTGGAAATGAAGGACTGGAATTTAGGAGAGAGGTAAAGACTAGAGTGAGTTTTGGGATTCATGCAAAGTGCGAGAATGACTAAGTCACAGGAGCCACGAGCCAACACATCCTCTCACTAGGATTTGAGTTCCTGATGGCAGAAACTGTTTGTTCACACCAGCACTCCCACTGCCTAGAACAGTATCTAGAGCGTAACAGATATTAATGAATCTTTGTTTCTGACTGAGTTTGGGACCTTGGGAAGTTTGAGCAAGGGAATTTTTGGGGTTTTGGTTTTTTGTCTCTTTTTATGTAGTTATTTAATTGAATAGAATCATTCAAGAAAGGTTATATTTAATGTGCATTATTTACTAAGGCAAGAAAAATACACAAATACGTTTTAGAAATATTTGCATAACACCTGAAAGGAAAAGATTCCTTGTTTAACCATGAAATTTGATTTATGAAACCCGATAGCCTCTGTGAGTTCTGGTTCATTAATTGATAAAAACTTTATTTCTAACATAGTTATAGTTGTTAATAGGAAAACAATATTAAGCTAATACTAAGCTTAGTTTTTTAAATAAACTTTATTTTAGAGCAGTTTTAGATTTACAAAAAAAATGAGACGATTATACAGAGATTCCGTGTACCTCCATCCAGTTTCCCCTACTATTAGCATCTTAAATTAGTGTGCTACCTTTGTCACAGTTCATAAACCAATATTGATATGTTATAATTAAAGTCTATCATTTAATCAGATTTCCTTAGTTTTTACTTACTGTTCTTTTTCTGTTCCAAGACCACATTACATTTAGTTATCCTGTGTCCTTAGGCTCTACTTGACCGACAGTTTCCCAGACTCTCCTTGCTTTTGATGACCTTGACAGTTTCGAGGAGTACTGGTGAGGCATTTTGTAGAAGGCCCCTCAATTGGAATTTGTCTGATGTTTTTCTCACGATTAGACGGAGGTTAGGGGTTTTAGGAGAAAGACCACAGAGGTAAAGTGCCACCTTTGGCATTCGGGAACGCTTTCATTTGACTCCCAAGTCCTTTTGACAGACCTCCATCATCGCAGGTGGATTATTTGCTTTTCTTGCTTGCTTGCTTTGCTTTGCTTCTTTTTTTTTAGCAATTCCTTTCTTTCTGGCACTGTAAGATGCTCCAGGCTCAGCTCATCTTGTATATTTCTGGCCCCATCCTAGAATCAGCCATTTCTCCAAGAAGTCCTGGTTCCTCTTATTGGGAAAGGTATTAGAAATCAATATCTGGGCACCAGGTATGCTCTTTGGTACTGGGGTGTCATTGGTTCTAGGTACTCTCAGCTGACAGGCAGGAAATATATACAGTGTATACTAACCCATGTATATACATGTTTCTACAAATATGTATATCTAACAGTCTGTATCTATGTTAAGCTAAACATGAGTTCATACTAATGTCTTCAACTCTAATCCATTAACACATGGATCATTCTAGTCTCCTCTCCTTTCTTATCTGTAATGTCCACTCCAACAGTGAGAAGCGTGGCTTCACCATCCCCCAGCCCTTTACTGGAACTGTTCAATTCCAGCATACATGTATAACAATATCATAATTGTTAACCCATAGCCCATGAGAAATCACTTGATCAACTAGAGAACCGTACAGTTTCTTTTGCCTTTATTCTTACAAACTCCACTCATTTTCAAAGTTACTTAGGTGAGCACCTTTCCCGTACTTCCTTCAGTGAGGTTGTTTTATACATTTGTAATAGTTAGATTATTTTGTCACATTCTGCATTCCATCCTGGGATTCCTTGACCTCCTAAATGACTTTTTAAATTTTTCATACATTAAGGTTCATTCTTTGTGTTAAAACTTCTATAGGTTTTGGTTTTTGTTTTTATCCTGAAAAGAGTAATTTAATATAGTACAGTGATGGTGATTGATATTAGGAGAAAAGGATGCCTTATTACGCACAAACAAGGTTTATGTCCATATCAGGAGATCCCACACATGTCCTTCTAAGACTACCTAATTATTTTTTTTTAATTTTTTGTTTATTGCAGTATCATTGGTTTAGAACATTGTATATATTTCAGGTGTACATCATTATACCTCTATTTCTGCATGGATTACGTCATGTTCTCATGTTCACCACCCAAATACTAGTTACAATCCATCCCCACACATGTGCCTAATTATCCCTTTTGCCCTCCTCCCTCCCCCCTTCCCCTCTGGTAACCACCAATCCAATCTCTGTGTCTATGTGTTTGTTTGTTGTTGTTATTATCTACTACTTAATGAGTGAGATCATATGGTATTTGACCTTCTCCCTCTGACTTATTTCACTTTGCATAATACCCTCAATGTCCATCCATGTTGTCACAAATGGCTGGATTTCATCGTTTCTTATGGCTGAGTAGTATTCCATTGTGTATATATACCACATCTTCTTTATCCATTCGTCCCTTGATGGGCACTTAGGTTGCTTCCAAGTCTTGGCTATTGTAAATAACACTGCAATGAACAGGGGTGCATGTAGCTTTACGCATTGGTGTTTTCAAGTTCTTTGGATAAATACCCAGCAGTGGGTATAGCTGGATCCAGCTGAATAGTTGAATCATATGGTAGTTCTATCCTTGATTTTTTGAGGAATCTCCATACTGTTTTCCATAGTGGCTGCATGAGTTTGCACTCCCACCAGCAGTGTATGAGAGTTCCCTTCTCTCCACATCCTCTCCAACACTTGTTCTTTCCTGTCTTGTTAATTATTAAACTTCTATAGGTTTTAACAAATACATAGTGTCATGTATCCACCATTATAGGATCATACAGAATAATTTCACCACTCCAAAAAAAAAAAAATTCTATGTTTAACTATTCAACCCTCCTCTTCTGCCCTTAAGCCCCAGGCAGTCACTGATTTTTGTGTGTGTTTGTGTGTGTGTGTGTGAGGAGGACTAGCCCTGAGCTAACATCTGATGCCAATCCTCCCCTTTTTTCTTGAGGAAGATTGGCCCTGGGCTAACATCTGTGCCCATCTTCCTCTACTTTATATGGGACACCGCCACAGCATGGCTTAACAAGCCGTGCGTTGGTTCATGCCTGGGATCCGAACCTGCGAAACCCGGGCCGCAGCAGCGGAGCGCGAGCACTTAACTGCTTGTGCCACCGAGTCAGCCCCAGAGACAGAAACTGCCAAACTGTCTCCCAAAGTGGCTGCAGCATTTTGCATTCCCACCAGCAATGAATGAAAGTTCCTGTTGCTCCACATCACTGCAAGCAATTGGCAATTTTTTGGATTTTAGTCATTGTATGTAGTGGTATCGCACTGTTGTTTTAACTTGCAGTTCCCTACAGATGGAATATACAGTTTCCATCTGTGTATTTTCTTTGATGAAATATCTGTTCAGATCTTTGCCCATTTTTTAATCAGTTTGTTTGTTTTCTCAATGCTGAATTTTAAGGGTTGTTTGTATATTTTGAACATAGACCCTTTTGCAGATATGTGCTTTACAAATATTTTCTCCCAGCCTGTGGCATGTCTTTTCCTTCCCTTAATAGTCTTTCATGGACCAGAAGTGTTTAATTTTAATAAAGTTCTTTTTATTTTTTAATTCTTTATTTTATTTTATTTATTTTATTTTTTTGAGGAAGATCAGCCCTGAGCTAACATCTGCCAATCCTCCTCTTTTTGCTGAGGAAGACTGGCCCTGGGCTAACATCTGTGCCCATCTTCCTCCACTTTATATGGGACGCCTGCCACAGCATGGCCTGACAAGCGATGCATCGGTGCGCACCCGGGATCCAAACCTGCGAACCCTGCGCTGCCGCAGCAGAGCGCACGCACTTAACCGCTTGCGCCACCGGGCCGGCCCCTTAATAAAGTTCTTATTAGCCATTTTTTTAGCCGTTTTTTTCCTCCATGGATTGTGCTTTTGGTTTTGTATCTAAAAACTCATCACCAAACCCATGGTCACCTAGATTTTCTCTTTATTGTCTTCCAGAAATTTTATAGTTTTGCATTTTACATTTATGTCTATGACCTATTTTGAATAAAAAAGTTTTGAAAGGTATAAGGTCTGTGTCTAGGTTTATTTTTTTGCATATGGGTGTCCAGTTATTCCACCACCATTTGTTGAAAAGACTCTCCTTTCTCCATTGAATTGCCTTTGCTCCTTTGTCAAAGATGAATTGACTATATTTATATGGGCCTATTTCTGGGCTCTCTATTCTTTTCCATTGATCTATATGTCTATTCTTTCACAGTACCATGCTGTCTTGATTACTATAGCCTTATAATAAGTCTTGATATTAGGTACTGTGAATACTCTTTGTTCTTCTTCAGTATTGTGTTGGCTATTCTAGGTCTTTTGCTTTTCTATAAAAACTTTAGAATCAGTTTGTCAATATCTGCAAAATAGTTTGTTGCAATTTTGATTGTGATTGGGTTAAATCTCTAGATCAATTTGGGAAGAAATGACATCTTAATAATAGTGAGTCTTTTAATCCAGGAACACAAAATCTCTCTTCATTTATTTAGACCTTTAGATGACTTTTTTCATCAGAGTTTTGTAGTTTTTCATATATAGATTCTGTGCATACTTTGTTAGGTTTATACCTAATATTTCTCTTCTTTTTAGTGCTATTATAAATGGTATTTTTTTTATTTCAAATTCCAACTGTTCATTACCGGTATGTTGAAAAGCAATTGACTTGTATATTAATCTTGTGTCCTGTGACCTTGGTATACTCACTTATTAGTTTCAGGAGGTTTCTTTGTTGTTGTTAATTCTTTGGGATTTTCTACATAGACTCATGTCATTTACAAACAAAGACAGTTTTATTTCTTCCTTCTCAATGTGTATATTTCATTTCTTTCTCTTCACTTATTGGACTAGCTAGGACTTCCAGTACAACATTGAAAAAGAGTGTTGACAGAGGACATCATTGCCTTGTTCCTGATCTTAGGGAGACGGCATCCCTTCTCTTACCATGTAGGTATGTTAGCTCTAGGTTTTTTGTAGGTGTTCTTTATCAAGTTGAGGAAGTTCTCCTTAGTTCCTAGTTTGCTAGGAGTTTTTATCATGAATAGGTGTTGGATTTTGTCAAATGTTTTTTCTGCATCGATTGATAATCATCATATAATTTTTCTTCTTTAGCCTCTTGTAGTAGACTACACTGATTGATTTTCTACTGGTGATCCAGCCTTGCGTACCTGAAACAAATCTCACTTGGTCATGGTGTATAATTCTTGTTATATATTATTGCATTCAATTTGCTAATAATATTTTGTTGAGGATTTTTGCATCTATGTTATGAGAAATATTGGTCTGTAGTTTCCTTCTTTGTAATGTCTTTTGTTATTGGGGTAATGTTGGCCTTATAAACGTTTGGTAAAATTCCATCTGTAAAACCATCTGTGCCTGGTTCTTTCTTTTTTTGAAGGTTATTAATTATTGATTTAATTTTTAATAGATTAAGGCCTATTCAGATGATCTGTTTCTTTTTGTATGAGTTTTGGTACTTCGTGTCTTTCAAGGAATTTGTCCATTTCATCTAAGTTATCAAATTTGTGGGCACAGAGTTGTTAATAATATTCCATATTATCCTTTTAATGTGCATGGGATCTGTAGTGATGTCCCTTCTTTCATTTTTTGGTATTAGTAATTTGTGTCTTTTTTGTTTGTTTGTTTGTTTGTTTTTTGTTTCTATGCTAGCCTGGCTAGAAGTTTATCAATTTTACTGATATTTTCTAGGACCATCTTTTGGTTTTATTGATTTTCTCTATTGATTTCCTGTTTTCAGTTTCATTGATTTCAGCTCAATTTTTATCATTTCCTTTATTCTACTTGCTTTAGGTATAAATTGGTCTTCTTTCTCTAATTTTCTAAGGTGGAAACTTACATGATTGATTTTAGATCTTTCTGCTTGTCTAGTACATGCATTTAAAGCTGTAAATTTCCCTCTAAGCACTGCTGTTGCTGTATCCCACAAATTTTAAGTTGTATTTTTCATTTTCATTTAGTTTAAATATTTTTCTAATTTCTCTTAAGACTTCTTTTTTAACCCATGTGTTATTAGAAGCATGTTGTTTAATTTCCAAATCAAGAAAAATAGTTGCTTTCCAGTTTGTTCAGCATTTTCTTGTTTTAAGGATATGAGTGACAATTCCGAAGCTCTACATGTTAGAGCTGAAACCAGAAGTCCTTGGAAAAGTTTTTAACCAGTGAGCTTATTTTCTCATCTGGCAATATGACTTAGCACAGAGTTATAGAGTTTAAAGTGGCTTCACTGGGGTTAGGTTATCTAGCACTTACGGAAGTGTTTATGTAATTTTATTTCTTTATTTCCATCTTTTCATGCATAATGAAAGGAAACTCATGAGCTTTAGCATGGTAACTTCATATGCTTGAGGGACCTTATTAAATCAGTCATCTCTATACTAAATAATACTAAAACCTTCAATAAATCCTGTTTCCCAGCTTTTACATCCTCTAGATCCTTTTGAACTATCTTATTCTCTCAATCTGTGAAATCTGAGCCTCTACTCAATTATCTATTGAGGGTCACAACATGATAAGGGTTTACTTTATGACTCTACATTTTATACCTCTTATCTTACTTTATTTTTGAATCACAAAATGACTATGAAGATTCAATTTAAATTATTTACAGACTTCTAAGAAAAAGTTTTTCTTAAATAAAACAAAAATTTAAGAATTATGTTTAACCACTAGGCAACCTTGCTATAGTTGTTCTTAAACTATACAATACAGATGTTCAGCCAAATTAGTTTCACATTTTGCTAACTGGAAGTTGCCATATATTGCATACCATACATGCATATAGATATCCAGAGAATTTGAAAGCAACAAAAAATATGTTAAAACTGCAGTGGAGATATTTTTTAAATGAATCAGAAACAGTACCCTAGAACATTTATTATGAATACCAGCTTTACAAGTGATAGGATTTCAGACTAGATGTGTGAATATGAAAGAGACAGAGAGAGAGAGAAAGAGAGAGTGTGTGTGTATGTGTAAAATTTTTGGAAATCTTCATACTTTTTCAGAGGACATTAACCATTTATAATCTGAATCTATACTATAGATTTTGTGATATCAGTTTTTTCTTATTTGATAAAAGTAGAATATCAAAGGAAACCATTTTTACTTGAGCTTTGATTCATTTAATAATTATTAAACACTTACTATGTGTTAGGGACTGTATTCGTCTCAGGGATATAAATACAAATAAGATATGGTTCTTTCCCAAATGAAGCATGTGGTCTGGTAGAGGGAAACAGACCTGCAAACAAAGCAAGGCAAAAAATTATTAAAAGTGCAAGGACAGAAGTCTGTAAATAGTACCACAGGCTCACAAATGCTATAATGGCTGGTTCTTCTTTAGGATGGGGGCACATCAGAAAGGATTCAACATGAGTACAACCTAGAAAAAGAAGTACATATGTACATAATTCTAGGGAATTGTGATGAAGAGACTGGACACAGGCATGAAGACTTAGGCGGCATATGCTTCTTTACACTCAAGTGCCCTAAGTCATTTATCATGGCTGGAGCATAACATGTGAGGACAGTAGGATGAAAGATAATGCTGAGGAGATAGGCAAGGCATGGATCATAGAGGGCTTTGTTTGCCTTGCTAAGAGTTTCACATTAATCAGTAGACAGTGGAGAATCTCAGAAGAATTTTAAGCTAGACAATGACACGATGAGATTTTCATTTTATTAAGACGATTCTTGCAGCAATTTGGAGGATGAGTTCGAGCAAAGGGAAAAACTGGAAGCAGAACCTCCTCTAAAAAGGCCGTTGCAGTAATCTAGGTGAGAAATTTTGGGAGCTTGACCTAAGGTAGTAGCAGAGGGAATGCAGAAAAAGAGAAAGAGGAAACACTCAAGAAGACAGAACAGGCCTTGGTGACTGACTAGACACGGAGAATTAGAGAGAGGGAGAGGTCTGGGAAGATACTCAGTTCTGGTTTAGACAGTTGAAGAGAGGATGTTGCTGTCTACTAAGTGGAGGAAAAGATGGTGAACCTCTCTGAAGGAAGAGATATGGAGTAAGTTTATTTCAGATGTCTGTGGGGATATCCCGGAGAAGATTTCCAATAGGTTGTTGCATCTGCACATCTGAAGCTCAGAAGAAAAATCTGAGCTGAAGATATGAATGCATGGTTCATAAAATTTCAAATTATTTGGCATCTGGATAAATGGGGTTTGTTATATGCCCATAGTATATAGTATAACTACTATATGTTACCTAGATGAACATTAAAAGATCATTTAGGCAATATTAAACCCAATGGGAAGATGGCACAGCGGCTGTCGAATACTTCCACCACTCATTAAAAAGGGTGATTATAAAATAATGAGAAGAGATTTCAAACAAATTAAATGACACCTAAAAAGCTCTCTCTAGAATGTAAAGAGCCACCATTGGGGCTGGCCCGGTGTTGTAGTGGTTAAGTTCTTGTGCTCCGCTTTGGTGGCCCGGGGTTCGCGGGTTCAGATGCTGGGCGTGGACCTACAACACCGCTCATCAAGCCATGCTGATGACAACAAAAAAAGAGCTGCCATAATTAATGTTATGCTTACTTAAGTTGCTGTTGTCCCTCTGCCAATTAGATCATTAGAAACCAGTCCTTTTTCTTTCTTTCCTTGTTTTTTTGTTTTATTTTGTTTTTTCGGTGAGGAAGATTGGCCCTGACCTAACATCTGTTGCCAGTCTTCCTCTTTTTTTTTTTTGCTTGAGGAATATTGTCGCTGAGCTAACATCTGTGACAATCTTCCTCTATTTTGTGTGTGGCATGCCGCCACAGCGTGGCTTGATGAGTGGTGTGTAGGTCCACGCCCAGGATCCGAACCTGCAAACCCCAGGCTACCAAAGTGGAGCACACGAACTTAACCGCTATGTCACTGGGCCAGCCCCTGTTTTATTTGTGTTTTTGATTTTGTTTGGAACTAGTTTCTACCACTGATGTTCTATAAATCTTGGATGGATGGACAGTAACTACTAAATAAATAATGAAAATTTTATGAGCTGCTTGAAGTAAAAGGTTGAACCACATAAAATAATAAACCTGATTTTAAAAACAAATATATACACATTGCAATGAGCTTTGTGCTTTGGTAGTCTTAAAACATGGTGTGCCACTCATCTGTTTAAACAATACTGCCTTATTCAAAACATTTTATAAACATGTTCTTTTGGGATTATTTTCAGAGCCTCCCTAGCTACCATATAAGAAAAATACTTCATTGCTTTATACTCAAATCTCAATTTTGACAAAAGTCACTACTGTTCTTTCTCTTTTTTTAACTTTATATTATGGGAAATTTAAAACATATACAAAGTAAATAGAATAGAAAAATGAACTTTTATGTTCTGCTCACCCAGATTTAATAGTTACCAACATTTTGTCATACGTACATCATCTATATCTTCACATTCTCCCCACTCCCACTTAGTTTTTATTTACTATTTTTTCTTTTTCAGGGTAAATTTCACACAAATTGAGATGTACAAATGTTAGCTGTACAATTTTGACAAAAGGACACACCTTTATAACCCACACCTCTATCATGATATAGACCATTTTCATCTACCAAGAGTATTTCCTTGTGTTTCTTCTTAGTCAGTTGCAGCCAAAAGCAACCATTATTTAATCTATTCATCATACATTAATTGTGTCTGTTCTAGAATGTCAAATAAGTAGAATCACACGGTATATGCTCTTCATGGCCAGCTTCTTTAATAAAGGTCTTTTCCCCCAGCTCCAATAACATTTTCTTTAATTTCTTTTCAGCCCTCACTGACAGCCTCCTCAAGGTCCTTTAGCCCCTGCTATTACTCTCCTGGAGGCCCGTCTAGCTTCGGCCCACTACCCAGTCTCAAAACCAATGCCACACATTTTGTTTCTGTTTCAGCAGCACTCTACCTCCAGGTACCATGATCTGTTCCGGTTCTCCATTGCTGAGAAACAAACCACCCCACACTTAGTGGCTTAAAAGACCAATAATCTCTCCTCTTTCATGTCTAATTTTATTTATTTGAGCCTTCTCTCTGTTTTTCTTGGTGAGTATGGCTAAGAGTTTGTCAATTTTGTTTATCTTCTCAAAGAACCAGCTCTTAGTTTCATTAATCCTTTCTACTGTTTTTTTAGTCTCTATTTCATTTATTTCTGCTCTGATTTTTATTATTTCTCTCCTTTTGCTGACTTTGGGCTTTGTTTGTTCTTCTTTTTCTAGTTCTGTTAAGTGCAGTTTAAGCTTATTTATTTGAGATTTTTCTTGTTTGTTGAGGTGAGCCGGTATTGCTGTGAATTTCCCTCTTAGGACTGCTTTTGCTGCATCCAATAAGAGTTGGTATGTTGTATTTTCATTTTTGTTTGTCTTCAGGTATTTTTTAATTTCTCCTTTGATTTCTTCATTGATCCAATGGTTGTTAAGTAGCGTGTTGTTTAGTCTCCATGTATTTCTGACTTTCCCAGTTTTTTTCTTGTAGTTGATTTCTAGTTTCATAGCACTATGACTGGAAAAGATGCTTGGTTTCAATCTTAAATTTATTGAGGCCTGCCTTGTTTCCCAACATGTGGTCTATCTTTGAGAATGTTCCATGTGCACTTGAAAAGAATGTGTCTTCTGCTGTTTTTGGATGGAATTATATATATATATATATATATATATATATATATATATATGTTAAGCCCATCTGATCAAGTGTTTCATTTAAATCCACTATTTCCTTGCTTACTTTCTGTCTGGATGATCTATGCATTGATGTAAGTGGGGTGTTGAGGTCCCTTACTATTATTGTGTTGCTGTTAATTTCTCCCTTTAGGTCTGTTAATAGTTGCTTTATGTACTTTGGTGCCCCTGTGTTAGGTGCATATATATTAATAAGTGTTATGTCCTCTTGGTGGAATATCCCTTTTTTCCTTATATACTGCCCCACTTTGTCTCTCATTGTCTTTTTTAACTTGAAGTCTGCTTTGTCTGATATAAGTATGGCAACACCAATCACAAGTAAAGAGATTGAAACACTAATTAAAAACCTCCCAAAAAACAAAATTCCAGGACCAGATGGCTTCTCTGGAGGATTCTACCAAATATTCAAAGAAGATTTAATACCTATCCTTCTCAAATATTCCAAAAAATTGAAGAAGATGGAACACTTCCTATCTCGTTCTATGAGGCCAACATTACACTCATGCCAAAACTAGAAGAGGACAACACAAAGAAGGAAAATTACATGCCAATATCACTAATGAACATAGATGCAAAAATCATCGACAAAATATTGGCAAATTAAATTAAATACAGCAATACATTAAAAGGATCATGCACCATGATCAAGTGGGATTTATTCCAGGGGCACAGGGATGGTTCAACATCCACGAAGCAATCAATGTGATACACTACATTAGCAAAATGAGGAAAAAGAATCACACGATCATCTCAATAGATGCAGAGAAAGCATTTGACAATATCCAACATCCATTTATGATGAAAACTCTCAATAAAATGGGTATAGAAGGAAAGTACCTCAACATAATAAAGGCCATCTATGACAAACCCACAGCCAACATCATACTTAATGGTGAAAAACTGAAAGCCATCCCTATAAGAACAGGAACAAGAAAAGGGTGCCCACTCTCACCATTCCTGTTCAACATAGTTCTGGAGGTTTTGGCCAGAGCAATTAGGTGAGAAAAAGAAATAAAAGGAATCAAAATTGGAAAAGAAGAAGTGAAACTCACTGTTTGCAGATGACATGATTCTATATATAGAAAACCCTAAAGAATCCATCAGAAAACTATTAGAAATAATCAACAACTACAGCAAAGTTGCAGGATACAAAATCAACTTACAACAATCAGTTGCATTTCTAAACACTAACAATGAACTAGCAGAAAGAAAAATCAAGAATACAATCCCATTTACAATCGCAACAAAAATAATAAAGTATCTAGGAATACACTTAACCAAAGAGGTGAAAGACCTATACACTGAAAACTATAAGACATTATTGAAACAAATTGAAGAAGACATAAAGAAATAGAAAGATATTCCATGCTCATGGGTCGAGAGAATCAACATAGTTAAAATGGCCATACTACCTAAAACAATCTACAGATTCAATGCAATCCCAACCGAATCCCAATGACATTCTTCATGGAAGTAGCACAAAGAATCTTAAAATTTATATGGAACAACAAAAGACCCCAAATAGCCAAAGCAGTCCTGAGAAAAAAGAATGAAGTGGAGGCATCACAATCCATGACTTCAAAATATACTACAAAGCTGTAGTAATCAAAACAGCATGGTACTGGCACAAAAACAGACACATAGATCAATGGAACAGAAGTGAAAGCCCAGAAATAAAACCGCAGATCTATGGACAGTTAATCTTCTACAAAGGAGCCAAGAACATACAATGGAGAAAGGAAAGTCTCCAATAAATAGTGTTGGGAAAACTGGACAGCCACATGCAAAAGAATGAAAGTAGACCATTATCTTACACCGTACACAAAAATTAACTCAAAATGGATTAAAGACTTGAATGTAAGACCTGAAACCATAAAACTCATAGAAGAAATTATAGGCAGTACACTATTTGACACTGGTCTTAGCAGCATCTTTTCAAATACCATGTCTACTTGGGCAAGGGAAATAAAAGAAAAAGTTAACAAATGGGACTACATCAGACTAAAAATCTTCTGCAAAGTAAAGGAAACAATCAACAAAACAAAAAGACAACCCACCAACTGGGAGAAAATATTTGCAAATCATTTATCCAACAAGGGGTTGATCTCCAAAATATATAAAGAACTCATACAACTCAACAACAAAAAACTAACCCAATAAAAAAAGAGGCAGAGGATATGAACATTTTTCCAAAGAAGATATACAGATGGCCAACAGATGTATGAAACGATGTTCCACATCACTAATTATTAGGGAAATGCAAATCAAAACTACTATGAGATATCACCTTATACTGGTAAAATGGCTATAATTACCAAGACAAAAAACAACAAATGTTGGAGAGGATGTGGAGAAAAGGAAACACTCATGCACTGCTGGTGGGACTGCAAACTGGTGCAGCCACCATGGAAAACAGTATGGAGATTTCTCGAAAAACTAAACGTAGAAATACCATATGATCCAGCTATCCCACTACTGAGTATTTATCCAAAGAACTTGAAATCAATGATCCAAAGAGATTTATGCACTCCTGTGTTCATTGCAGCATTATTTCCAATAGCCATGATGTGAAAGCAACCCAAGTGCTCTTCTACAGATGAATGGATAAAGGTGACGTGGTATAGGTATACAATGGAATACTACTTAGCCATAAAAAAAGACAAAATCATCCCATTTGCAAAAACATGGATGGACCTTGAGGGTATGATGTTAAGCAAAATAAGCCAGACAGAGAAAGACAAATACTGCCTGATTTCACTCATATGTGGAAGATAACAAATACATGGATAAAGAGAACAGATTAGTGGTTACCAGAGGGGAAGAGGGTTGGGGGGAGGGTGAAAGGGGTAAGAGACCTATGTACTGTTACAGACAATAATTAGACTACTGGGGGTGAGCACGATGAATTCTACTCAGAAATTGATTAATAATAATGTACACCCGAAATTACACAATGTTATAAACCATTATGATTTCAATAAAATTACTGGGGGAAGAAAAAAACGGGACAGAAAACCATGGCCACAACCAAAATCCCATTTGCTGTTTTTGTAAATAAAGTTTTATTGAAACACACACATGAAAAAAAAAGACCAACAATGGTTTATTTTGCTCATGAATTTGCAATTTGGGCAGAGCTTGGTGGAGACATCTCATCTCTGCTCCACACAGCCTCTACTGGGGTAACTCCCAGGATGGAAATGATTCCACGGGGTGGGGGGCGGGGGAGCTGAAATCCTCTGAAGGCTCACTCACGTGTTTCGTGGTCCATACTGGGCTGTCAGCTGGGACTCCTATGCATGAACTCTCTTTGTTAGTTTCCTAGCAGCCTAGTGGCTGGGTTCTAAGAACAAGTGTCCCAAGAGAAAAAGGCAGAAGTGTGTGGCATTTGTATGACCTAGCCTCAGAAGTAAAAGAGTGTCACTTTCCCCATCCTCTGTTGGTTGACATAGTTACAAAGGTCTATCTAGGTACAAGTGGAGGGAAGGTAGGACATGTGGCATAAGGTGGCTGCCATCTTTGGGAAATAAAATCTTCCACACTACTGTTGAGGGATATTACTTAGCTTTAACCTATAGTTTTAACTTGTATCTTTTTCACAAGTCTAGGTTCTAAATGATATTTTTATATTTCTGAAGATCAAACCCATTTTTAAGGAATTATAATTGAGATATTGGGAAGAATGTAGTAGAGGCTTTCAAATTCTAAAAGAGTTTTTAAAATATTTTGAACAAAGGCATCATCATTGGAAAGACTGTTTGAACCCATAAATAATTCTATGTCCTTTAAAATAGATTGTTTATATGTGCAATTGAATGCATTGTCTACTTTGAGTATCAGTTACAATAGTTAGATTATAACTATCAAGAAGAAAATTAAACTTTGCCGGCAAGAGGCAAACTAGTTAATTTCTGAAGCACCCCCCCAACAACTGCCCATAATTTTATGAGAACTTTAGTGTTGCTAATTACTAGCATGCTTGATTTTTCTTTCCCACTACCACTTTGTGTGTGTGTGTGTGTGTGTTTTTCTTGCTGAGGAAGATTAGCGCTGAGCTACCATCTGTGCCAATCTTCCTCTACTTTATATATGGGTCGCTGCTACAGTGTGACTGATGAGTGGTGTAGGTCCACGCCAGGGATCCGAACCCATGAACCTGGGCTGCCAAAGCAGAACATGCCAAACTTAACCACTATGCCATGGGGCCAGCCTTACCCACTAGCATATTTTTATGAAGAAAATCAACTACCGTATACTTTCTGTAAATATAACCCGAGTGTATACAATCTAATTGTATGTTTAATTCTTCCAAGAGGTAGCCTTTTAAAAGTTGGTCGTAGGATCTCTTTTGCTAAACTCTGTATCCAAAGGAGGACATAACTGATACAGACTTCTAGGGAAATCTCTGGGAAGTACTTAATATATAATCCTTTCTGCTATATTTGAGACACCCAACTGCACAGAGAATATTCTATAGGTATAGGGAAGATGCCTCTTCTCTTGAAAACCTCTATAAATAAACCATCAATTCTGAGTATATACATTCTTGTCACCCCTCTGACATTTATTGGGAGAAAAGTAAGAAAGAAAAAATTTATGGAAATATCAGTTATAATTGTTTAGTCTTATTAGTTGGGACCAGTTGGAGAGGAATAGTGTCACTAAGAGAGTGACAGCCACACTGGCTACAGAAGAAAAACAAGCACAGAGAGGTAGATACTTGAGAGGCTCCAGAGGTTCTGGAGCATTGTATGTGCTCACCCCAAATAGGGCTTTTGACTTAAAAGTAAGAGAAGCAGAATGAGTAATAGAAAAGTCTCTTACTCAAAGTTTATTAATAAATGATGTTATGTATTGGTGAAAAATTAGCAGGTTTTACTTGGGTGTTTTTCTTTTTTTTTTTTATTTATTTTTTTGTGAGGAAGATCAGCCCTGAGCTAACATCCCTGCTAATCCTCCTCTTTTTGCTGAGGAAGACTGGCCCTGAGCTAACATCTATTGCCAATCCTCCTCTTTTTTTTTTCCCCAAAGCCGCAGTAGATAGTTGTATGTCATAGTTGCACATCCTTCTAGTTGCTGTATGTGGGACGTGGCCTCAGTATGGCCGGAGAAGCGGTGCATTGGTGCGCGCCCGGGATCCGAACCTGGGCCGCCAGTAGCAGAGCGCGTGCACTTAACTGCCAAGCCACGGGGCCGGCCCTTGGGTGTTTTCTTTACATACTTGCTGTATAGGTATAATAGTTTAAATCATGTTAGTGGTAGTTACACGTTCAACTTTTAAAACAGATTTTAAAAGAACATCTTCATATCTACATGTCAAATAAAAGTGACCAGAATGACAGCCTTCAGTTGGGACCATGTAGCTATTACCAAGACCTCGCTGCCAGTCACTGTTGCTCTACCCTAATTACACACAGCCCTCTGTGTATCAGACTTGCAAATATAATCATAGAAATGTTCATGGGAAATATTGTTTTGGAAAATAGTTTAAGTATGATTTTAGAAAAAAACTGACAGAAGATTTTCCTCCTATGTACATTATGTGAACTCCTCACCTTCTCTCCTAGTTTTAAGCATTAACCTATTTTTTAAAGTCATATGATCTCTTTTCATTGATTCTTTGGTTGACTGTTTTGTTATTGAGAATATTTTCTAGATAATAAACCTTCTGTAACACTGTACAGATTATCAGTAAGCTGTAGGAAATCTTAAAAGGTGAAAATAAATTTGGTTATTCATATTATTCAAGGTAGCCAGCCCTGGTGGTCTAGTGGTTAAGATTCGGTGCTTCTCACCACCGTTGCCGGGGTTCCTGTCCCAGTCAGGGAACCACACCACCTGTCTGTCGGTTGTCATACTGTGATGGCTGCATGTTGCTGTGACACTGAAAGCCATGCCACTGTATTTCAGATACCAGCAGGGTCACCCAGGGTGGACAGGTTTCAGCGGAGCTTCCAGACTAAGACAGACTAAGAAGAAAAAGGACCTGGCCACACACTTCCACAAAAATTGGCCATGAAAACCCTATGAATAGCAGCAGAGCATTGTCTGACATAGCACTGGAAGGTGAGAGGATGGTGCAAAAAGATCAGGAGGGTTCCATTCTGCTGTACACAGGGTTGCTAGGAGTTGGAATCAACATGACGGCGCTAACAACAAATTATTCAAGGTTTTTCGGTCTTTATTTCTCAAAAACCCTTAGTGGATGGTTGTCATTGCCTTCTCATTGCCACTACAAACACAATCACTTTGCTCTCAATAAAATTATTTCTGGTTCTCTCTTGTTTTTTATTTCGTTCTAAATGGGTCTCTCTTTGACAGCAACAGAGTGAAATGTCTTGAAGGGGAAATTGCTCCACATAATAGTTTGAAATAAAATGCCTGCCAAATTGGATTGATTAGGGCTCTGAATGCAGCAATATTAATATTAAGTGAAGAAGATATCTTCCATGAAAACCTTTGGGTGAAATAATATATGAGTCACAGGGCTATATTCCAAGAGGCCAAATGGGGGTTCATGGTATGAAAATGAAATGCTAACTGAAATGATGCCAAATGCACTAGAAACTATAGAAATGTGCCTAGGGCTTGAGGCATAAAAAAGACAGAAAAATCATTGGGATTATCCAAGGCTTTTTAGTCTTTATTCCTTGAAACCCATCAGTGGATGGTCATCATTACCTATTCATGGCCACTACGAACACAGTCACTTAGTTCCCCATAAAGTTATTTCAGAGTCTCTCCTTGGTTTTGATTTTGTTCTAAATGGGTCCCTCTTTGACAGCAAGAGAGTGCAATGTCCTGAAGGGCATTTAGGAGGTTAGATGATGGAGGGACAAATAGGAAAAAGACTCAGGCTTCTAAGTTCTTATATCAGTGGTTCTCAAACTCTCATGTGCTTAAGAATCATCTGGGAAGGGAAGCATGTTAAAAATACAGATTTTCAGGCATCTTCCTCACAGTCACATCTTGAGGCACCCCAAAGATCAACTAGATTTACTTCTGGGGCCAACTGGATAACTCTTGACTGGATCTATGCATCAGTTGCTCTCAACCTTGTAGAATTACCCTTCCCTGTTCCTTCCTCTGAAAACTTTAAATGTTTCTTCTGAAGTGGCCTGAACCTGGGACTAAATCCTCATGTAACCTAGAAACTTCAGGTGCAGAATCTACTCTCAAGCATTTTCAGGCTTTGAATGAATGTGTGTCTCTGGAGGTCTAAAAATGTTACCTGGCTTTAATGTTTATGGTAGACCTAAAATATATTTATTATACATTGAATATCATTTTAAAATTGCTCAGTAATTTATGTGTTCATTGGATATGTTTGTTCCTACCAGGACATTTTATTTGGTCAGGAACTTCTCTTTACCTTCTCACTGCTAGAATCTTTTTTGGGCTGAGCCGAGTTAAAAGATACTAAAGTATGGATTCAGTCAGCTTAACTTCCATTGAATTGCTTTACATCCACTGATTTACATAGGAACTGAGGACTCCCCTTGATGGGAGAAGGGGCAAGAATACAATTGCCATCCAGTGAGGCTTAAGAATAAAATATCATTTCTGATAAACTAAGGTAGGACCAAACCAAGTCTGGCTCACAGGAAATGGCAATGGGATCCTTAAGAGTGAAGGGGATGTTTTAATTATCTATTGCTAAATAACAAACAACCCCCAAATTTAATGCCTTATAACAAAAAAATCATTTATTTTGCTCATGAATCTGTGAATTGAGACAAGAAATAAAGGGAATGGCTCATCTATGCTCCATGATGTCTGAGGTCTCAGCTGGGATGATCCCAAAGTTTTGGAGCTGGAATACCTAGCTGCCCAGACCCCGCCCCCTTTCTCTCTCTCTCTCTCTCTGTCTCTCTCTGCACACAGCCTCTCCACATAGCTAGCTTGAGCATCCTCAAAGAATGACAGCCTCCTCGTTGTCAGGCTTCTCACATGGCAGTCAGGGCTCCAAAGGCAAGGTTTCCAAGAGGCCTGGGTGGAAGCTGCAAAGCTTCTTATGACCTAGCCTCAGAAGTTCCAGAACACCACTTCTACCACATTCTGTTAGTCAAGTAAGTCACTAGGACCAGCCCAGATTCATGGAGAAGGAAATAGACTCCACCTATCAAGGGGAGCAGTAGCAAGGAATTTACAACCATCTTCAGTCATCTGTAGTTTGTCCTCTGGCCGCAATTATTTACATTCATCCCACATGCAAAATACTTTTACCCCCTCCAAAGGCTTCCAAAAGTCTCATCCCATTTCAGCACTAACCCAAAGTTCAGCATCTTACCATGCAAATCAGAATGAGGCTCCTGGATGCAGTTCATTAAATATAATTCCTCTTGATCTGAAGACCCGTGAAATAGATACGTGTTAGCTGCCTTCTCCACACACCCAATATCCAAGAGTAACTGCAGTAAACATTGCCATTCCAAAAAGGGGAGGATGGCATAAAAGGTTCGTAAAAGTCACTGATCCACAATATTTATTAAATCCCTCTAGACCCATATCAGGAGTTCCCAGATCCTCAAGATCTTTCTCTTTCTCACATGACCACAGGAAATAGTTTGGCTAACTAGTCTGCCAAGACATAACTTGCGTGCCCTTTCCTCCCGCCTCTGACATTTTCCTCACCATCCTTCGAGGCCTCACTAAGAGTTGCATGAGGCTCTTCTAGTTTTCATAAGCAGTCTCCTGAGGGCCCTTCCAGTTAATACCCACCACCCAGTTCCAAACCAATGTCATGTTTTAAGTTTTGTAAAGGCAGCACTATTCCTGTTATCTACGCTGTGTAAAAACTCAAAACAATAATCATTTGTTTTGCCCACAAAACCATGGGTCTGGAACTCAGACACTGCACGGCAGGGATGGTTCGTGTCTACTCCGTGATGTCTGGGCCTCAGCTGGTAGGACTTGAATGGTTGGAGGCTAGAACAGGGAGGAGCTAGCTTGGTGTCTTTACAGCAGGGTGGCCTCAAGTAGTCAGACTTTTTAAATTGGTAGCTCAGGGCTCCAAGAATGAGCAAGCAGAAGCTGCAAAGCTTCTTATGATATAGCCTCAGAAGTCCTAGAATGTCACTTCTGCCACGTTCTATTTGTCAAGCAAGTCACGACAGCCAGCCTAGATTCAAGGGAGTGAAATTAGACTCCATCTTGTAACGGGAGGAGTAGCAAAGAATTTGCAGCCATCCTTAATCCATCATAAGAGATATTGTAGGGCCGGCCCTGTGGCGTAGCGGTTAAGTGCGCACGCTCCGCTGCTGGCGGCCCGGATCCTGGGTGCACACCGACGCACCGCTTGTCAGGCCATGCTATGGCGGCGTCCCACATAAAGTGGAGGAAGGTCGGCACAGATGTTAGCTCAGGGCCAGACTTCCTCTGCAAAAAGAGGAGGATTGGCATGGATGTTAGCTCAGGGCTGATCTTCCTCACAAAAGCAAAAAAAAAAAAAAAAGAGAGATATTGTAGATATCAAGAATTGGTTCACTTGACATACATTTCAACTTCATTTTATTATTATTGCAGAGGCTGAAAAGCTAAAAGCTACATTTTCCCCACTTTCTTGCAGTTGGGTTTACAGATGAGAAACCAAGTTTAGTAAGTGGAGAGACAAGATATAAGGCATCCATTTTGCTGGTGTACACATGCAGAGACAGTGAGGTTCTATAGTTAGCAGCTAAAGTGGCAGGGAGGTAGTCAGAATTCTAAGATAGCCCCTAAGATTCTCTCCCCTTGGTGTACGCACCTTATCTTGGGCAGTCAATAAAACACTAATCTATTAAAGTTCCTCTTCAGTTGACTTTGTTATGGAAATTATCCCAATTGGACCTGACCTGATAATCAGGTGAGTCCTTGGAAGAAGTCAGAGAGACATTCTCCTCTTGACCTTGAAGGAACCAACTGCCATGTGGTGGCAGGGAATGGCAGGCAGCCTCTAGAGCTGAGGACAGCCCAGACTGACAGCCAGCAAGGAAGCAGGGACCTCAGTCCTACAACTGGAGCTAAATTCTTCCAACAACCAGTGAGCTTGGAAGAGAATCTCGAACCTCAGACGGATCGCTGCCACAGCCAACGCCTTGACCCTGAGCGGAGAACCCACTTGAGCTACCTGACTTCTGATCGATAGAACTGTAAGACAATAAATGGATGTGGTTTTAAGCCACTAAGTTTATGGTACTTTGTTACACAACAATAGAAACCTAATCTAGGTAGCATTGCAGTTTGGCAGAAAGCTTCTTGATTATCACAAGGCAGAGTGATTCTAGAGCCAAAAGATGTAGCACAGAAGGTTCCTGATTCTACAATTTCTTCATCATGGCAGAGGCTAGCAGTCCCTTGGAAACTAGTTTTGTGGTGGATTTGGGAATCATTCTTGAAAACCAGCCTAGAGTTTCTTCAGTTCTTTCAAGAGTTCAGAAGCAAGAGTGGAGTCTGTTCTCTGCATTTCACTAATATAACATTGTTTGAACATATAAGCCACACTCAGTATCAAGACCTGAAGTTCAATGGAAGGGCTGCTGGTTCCTATGGCTGGTAAAGGAATTCACCCCAAACCAATTCTTCTTGGCATTTGATCCCACCTTAGGGTGAACGTGTCTAGATATTTATAAACTGAAAGAACTGTACCATTAAAGACATATTCTTCAGGGCACACGCCACTTTGTTGTAGGACTATCTCAGTATAACAAAACAGAGAGCAGTCTTTCTTTCATCTCATGGAACTATTGATGTCCAGATGACTCACAGACGACTTATAATGACAACAGTGGATTCAGTGACACTACGTCATCAGCAGAATTCTATCGAATTCTTTCAACAACCAGTGAACTTGGAAGAGGGCATCAGGTGGGTAGTAGATGTAAAATTGGGCTTCCAGAAGGACATTGGCATTCCCCCTCTACACCTAGATAAGAGAAAACCAAGACTATGTTGCTGACATGTATATATTATCACTCTTAAGGATTCTCGAGAACATTTAGAGAATGGAAACCTCAGCAAAGATTTAGTGGTGTCAAAGACCTCAAACAGAGATAGGTCAGGACTCTTTGTTCCTTCTGGATTAGCTCAAAAAGTGGCAAAAAGGTACAGACAGGTTCTGGTGCCTGGTGGAAGATTGATGGATGGACCTTCACATGATGATTCTATGTGATATGAATCTTGTTTATTAAATGATAAAGTCTGTAAAGTGCGTTGAACAGTGCCTGGCATGTGGGAAGTGCTCAGTAAATGGTAGTTCTCTGAATCCTTTCTACAAAAGTAACTATATACCTATGAAACTTTGCTAAATTTTGTACAGAATTACGGTAAAAGGTGTGGCTCCTACTCTCAATGAGCTTCTAACCCAACAGATGAACATTTAACATGGTTCTTTCCCAAATAATTAACGAGTTAAAAAGAGAAAGAAAAGTGACGGGTGTTTTGTAACATCTTTTATAATATGATTTCATTACTCGGAACATGGACATTTTTCTATATCACAACTCCAAACAATAGCACACAGTGTGGGAGTAAATGGAAAGTGAAATAGGTGATGGAATATAACCAAGAAAAAATTCAAACTATGGGAATGTTGAAGCAGATAAAGCTACACATGAGGATTCATATTTGGGTTATTTTAACTTTGCAAAACTTTTCTCGAATATACTTAGGCACAAGGTGTCAGCACAACCTTGAGTTCAATTAATTCTCATTAAAATATCCAGATAATTGAAGGAAGATTTGGTCTAAAGACGGCAATGTAGCTTAGTTTCTCTATTTTGTGTTAGGCATTCTGCTTAGTTATTTAGTACTGATGAATTCTAAATGCTGTAATATAAACTCAGAGGGGTGCTCAAAAATAATATTAAGACAGAGCAAGCCATAGGAAGGCAATAAAATTTATCCAATGGAATCGCATAATAAATCACATAGATTTTACGGAAACAATTTATATGGTAATAAAGCGTAATATGATTATGAACAATGTGTAAAGTTTACTGTTGTTTGTTTCATGCCTAATTAGAAGTCATGCATCTCAGACTATTAATAATAGAAAGCTATTTCTACAGACATGTCATCACTAACATGTACCTGCTGAGGCTCGAGCAGAAGCCAAGCAACTGTTTTCAACAATAAGTTAAAGACTACATTTTTCCGAATTTCCACGTTTTAAACAGGAATTTATTTATTTGTATCCCTCCATTGACTGACAGTGGGAATCTTACTCTGCTTGGGAATAAAGCAAGACATTACGTCATGATAAAAGGGTCAATTCACCAAAAAGACATAACAATCCTAAATGTGTATGCACTAATAGCTGAATATTTGCATTCGTGCTCAGTAATTTTCTTAGGATAAATTTGCTGAATCCAAGTATGTAACATTTTTAAATCTTCTCTTAAATCATGTCATACTGCTCTCCAGAAAGTTTGTACCAATTTTCACTCTTAGCCAGAAATGTATGAAAAATGCCTGCCTCTCTTCAGTGCACCAAAACCAGATGACCATTCCATTTAAATCGTTTTTAAATATGGCTTTATTACTTTCAATTTCTCCTACTATCAGCAACCACAAAAGCATAGGGATTTTTTTTTAAGTATGGATTCTTGTATCTGCTTTCAAAAACAATCAACGATATTATTTGTATGTAAACCTAGTGCTTTGAAATGCTTAAGAGTCGTTCAAAGGTTTTCTTTAACATTTGATACACAATGGTTATTTAAAACAAATGTGTGTGTGTGACAGTGCCAACTTCAGTAAATTCTCCCCTCATAGCCTGTGTGTATGTCTATCACTAAACTGTCACATCATTTTATAGTTATCAAATTATATGTTTTGCCTGATAGATTGTGACCCTCCTTAAGGACAGAGATTTTTGTTTTATACGTTTTTGAGTGTCTTGCAAATACAGAGTCTCATACAGTAACTATTCAATAAATGTTTGGTGAAGGAAGGCGGGAATGATGAAGAAATTTAGGAGGGAGATATAAACTTCAACTTGGTCCTTATCCACAGTATCATAAATTTCAGTAGCATAATCAATCCTATTAAAAAGATTAATTGTATTCCTTTTTTTAAATTAATTTGTGGACTTCTAAATCGATAAACTATAACAAAATCCACATAGAATGCATTGCAGATGCCTACCTAGAACCCATCGGAAAATTCTTTCTTGTCTAAATTTTTTATAAACACCAGCTGATAATCTGCATTTCACATTAGTGAAAGGGTCTGGACTGGTTGACAACTGTCAGAGTGTTATATGTGAACTACCTGAACCCACGTATAAGGGATTTACATTTCTTTCTTTCCTGATTAATTGCAGAATTAGGTTTTGTTTTATTCAAATAAAGATAAAATTTTCATTACAATTAGAATTTTATATTTGTGTAAAACACTTGTAAAAGCTAATCTAATGAGGATTCCATTAGTCTCAAACTTCTGTTTAACCAAAATTTTTCTAGGCTGTTTCATAGTGATGACTCTAAAGTATGCAATGTTTTGAAATGCATTCTGAATTATCAAGGATTTAATTACATTTACTATGTTTATACATCATATTCAAATAATTTGAAAATTGATGTTGTATGCAGAATCAGCAATGATCTCAGAACCACAGTTGATTTTAGAGATTATCAAATTCAACCGCATCATTGTACATATAGGAAAACTGAGGCCCCGGATTGGTTAAGTCACTTGACCAAAGTCACACAGCTAGTTAATGTCACAGTGGAGCTGGATCCCAAGGGTCAATTCCTTACCTAGAGAATAAAGAGATGTTTCTTTTTTTGTTTGTTTTTGTTTTTGTTTTGTTTTTTTTGTGAGGAAGATCAGCCCTGAGCTAACATCTGCCAATCTTCCTCTTTTCTTTTTTTTTTTTTTTTTTTTTGCTGAGGAAGACTGACCCTGGGCTAACATCCATGCCTGAAGATCTTCCTCCACTTTATATGGGATGCCGCCACAGCAAGGCCCGACAAGCGGTGCATTGGTGTGCACCCGGGATCCGAACCGGCGAAACCCGGGCTGCCGCAGCCAAGTGCACGCATTTAACCACTTGCGCCGTCAGGCCAGCCCCGTGAGATGTTTCTGTAATAATATGTCAAAAAATGATAGGCCAAATGGCCAATCACATAAAAGATATCAGATCTTTATGATGATGAAAAATTAAGTTAATTTCCTAAGGTCTGAATTTTGAAATGGAGTCACTCAGAATTAACTCTTCAGCCTAGGATCCTCCTTATCTTTTTATAACTCTAGTTTTGGCACAACACTAAGCATCTGGTATGTACTTGTTAGCTAACAATGAAGAACGATAAGAATTAATAAGAAGGAACTCAATTCTCTTTCTTCTCTCCCTTAATGATCAAGTTGAGCATCTTTATCTCATTAATATCTGACTGTGAAATCCCTTGACACCTGAAAAGACTAGAATTTATTTATAAGGATATGGTACCTGATTGTGAAGCTTTCTGTTGGCAGAGATTTTTCAAAGATTTATCTTTCTCCTGGAGTAAATATCATATTTTTAATTATTCATAATGTTTCTCCTGTTTTACCACAAGCTTCCTCAGAGGACAGAAGTGCATTAAGACAGAAGTGCTGTTACTATAAGAGTGTGAAGTGTGAATAGAATATGTATATATATATATTTTAGCATTTCATTGTTATTCTGGGCAAACAAAATTAAACATGATTTGCAAACGCTGCAGTCAGAAACAACAAAAGGTGTAAAGCAATGCAGCAGAATTTATACTGTGTGCACACCAGCAAACTTAAATGAAAAATGCTTGTGGCTGAAGTGGAAACTGGAAAGATTTCATTTTCTTAACAGCTATATCAGGGAGGTAGAAATGTGAGCATGCCGATAAATATAACCAGAAAAGCTTTATTCAGATTTATGCTAAAGAGGTACTCTACAATTGTGAGTGTCTTCTATACAAGCTAAATTTGATAACCTTTCTTTTCTCACATTGATACTTAATAATTAGTAAAAAAAGATACTTTCTGCATATTGTAAGGTTACCTGGAACCATTAGGTTACTATCTTGTAAATGCTAAAGTTGAAAGCAGTCCTACAAGGCTTTTCTTTCAGGTTCATTGAGGAATAATCTACATACAGTAGAATTCATCATTTTTAGTGTACAAAGTCCTATGAGTTTCAAGAAAGACTAAGAATTACAGTCATATAACCACCACCACAATCAAGATACAGAGCATCTCCCTCTCCCCAGAAGCTTCCTCACACTTCTTTATATTCAACCTTTTCCCCCTCTTTCCGTACCCCTGTGCCACCAATCTTTTTTCTGTGGTTTTGCCTTTTTGAGAATGTCACATAAATGGAATCAGGCAGCATTTAACCTTTGAGTCTGATTTCTTTCACTTAGCATAATGCATTTGAGATTCATCCATGTCGTGTTAATCAGCAGTGTGTTCCTTTCTATTGCTGAGTAGTATTCCACAGCGTGGACCTACCAGTTTGTGTACCCATCCACCAGTTCATGGACATTTGTTTTTGTTTTTTTGTTTGTTTTTGTGAGGAAGATCAGCCCTGAGCTAACATCCGATGCCAATCCTCCTCTTTCTTAGCTAAGGAAGATTGGCCCTGAGCTAACATCCGTGCCCATCTTCCTCTACTTTATATGGGATGCTGCCACAGCATGGCTTGATGAGTGGTGCGTTGGTGCGCGCCTGGGATCTGAACCCAGGAACCCCGGGGTGCCGAAGCAGAATGCGTGCACTTAACCACTTGTGCCACCGGGCTGGCCCCATGGACATTTGTTTTGTTTCCAGTTTTTGGTGATTATAAATAACACAGCTATAAGCATTCACATGCAATTTTTTGTGTGTGTGAACAAAAGTTTTTATTTCTCTTGGGTAAATACCTCAAAGTGCAGTTTCTGTATCATATGGTAAGTATATGTTCAACTTTCTTAGAAACTGCCAAACTGTTTTCCAAAGGGTCTGTAACATTTTGCATTCCCACCAGCATTGTATGAAAGATCAAGTTGCTTTGCATCCTTGCCAGCACTTGATATCGAAAGATTACATCATGTTCACCACCAAAATACTAAATGTTAGCCATTCTAATGGGTGTGTAGTGGTCACATGTTATGATTTTAGTTTGCATTTTCCTAATGACTAATAATGTTGTACATCTTTTAATGTGCTTATGTGCTATCTGTATATCTTCTTTGGTGTGGGGTCTGTTCAAATCTTTTGCCTATCTTTTTGTTTTTTGGTGAGGAAGATTCACCCTAAGCTAACATCCATGCCAGTCTGCCTCTTTTTTGTATGTGAGTCACTGCCACAGCATGGCGGACAAGTGGTGTAGGTCCGCACCTGGGATCCAAACCTGCAAACCTGGGCCAATGAAATGGAGTGTGCCAAACTTAAGCATGATGCCACGGGGCCAGCCCCCCATTTTCTTATTGGGTTATTTGTTTCTTTATTATTGAGGGTTTTTTCTTAAGTTCTTTATATATGTAATGTGGTTACCAGTCCTTTAGGGGATATGTGTTTTGCAAATATTTTCTCCCAGTCTGTGGCTTTCTTTTCATTTTCTTAACAGTGTTTTTGAGGAGCAGAGGTACTTAGTTTTTTTGTTTACTTTTTGTAGGTTTTTTGCATATAGTATCCAGCTGTTCTAGCACCGTTTCTTGAAAAGACTGTCTTTTCTCCATTGAATTGCCTTTGCACTTTTGTCAAAAATCAATTGACCACATAAGAGTAGGTCTATTTCCAGACTCTCTGTTCTGTTCTAATGATCTATATGTCCATTCTTTCACCAAATACTATACTGTCTTAATTACTATAACTTGATGGTAAGCCTTGAAATCAGGTAGTGTGAGTCCTCCAACTTGGTTCTTAATGTTAGTCTATAGTGAGTAGTGAGAAATGTGGGTAATGGAGAATACACGACCAAAATAGAAACACTCTAATTTTTAAAACTTCGTGTAGACCAACATGAATAATACCTGTAGGCTGAATTCCATCTGTAGACTGCCAGTTTGTCTAGAAGGAGAAGACTTCCTGGTGGATCTCTTCCAGAGCGCTAGCTCTTGCAGAAGACTTCTTCAGCCTTCACAGCTACTGAAAAAGGAAAAAGACTTTAAATTCACATTCAAAGACGAGGCTTAAAATGCAAGTAGCTGTTTCTTAAAAAGTTAAACTTACCATATGACCCAGCAATTCTACTCTTAAATATCTATTCAAGAGAAATGAAAACATATGTCCACCCAGAGATCAGCAGGTGAATGTGCACAGCAGCGTTATTCATAATAGCCAAAAAGTGGAAACAACCCAAATGTCCACCAACTAGTGAATGGATAAATACCATGTAGTATATCCACACAATGGAATACTATTCAGCAATAAAAAAGAATGAATTGGTGAATGTTACATCTCAAAAATATTGTGCCAAGTGAAAGAAGCCATACACAAGAGACCACATACTGGATGATTTCATTTCTATGAAACATCTCGAAAAGATGAAAACATCTGTCTATAGAGACAGAACATAGATCAGTGGTTGTTGGGGTTGAGGGTGGCTACAGGGATATACTGTAAATGGACATGAGAGAATTTGAGGGGTGATGAAAATATGCTAAAACTGGATTACAGGTATGGCTGCACAGCTCAGTAAACTTACTAAAAATTGTCGAATTGGACACATAAAATAGGTGAATTTTACAACATGTAGATTATACTTCAATAAAGTTAAAAAATACTTGAGTGCCTGGTTGAGGTAACAGTTTAATGTGAATGAGTTTCAAGTTCGCTGCAATTGGTCAAACCCTGAACTAGTATAGATGGTTAGTTATAGAATTTACCCTCTTTTATTTGGGGAGAGGATGAGAACAGCAGAAAGGCTGTGAGTCAGGAGAGAGTTGAAGAGGAGGGCAGAGGAGAAAGGCAGCACTACAGAGGGATTAAGAGCTCGGACATGGGGCCGGCCCAGTGGCACAAGCAGTTCAGTGCATGCACTCTGCTGCGGCGGCCCAGGGTTCGCCGGTTCGGATCCCGGGCACGCACCGACGCACAGCTTGGCAAGCCATGCTGTGGCGGTGTCCCATATAAAGTGGAAGAAGATGGGCATGGATGTTAGCCCAGGGCCAGTCTTCCTCAGCAAAAAAGGAGGAGGATTGGTGGATGTTAGCTCAGGGCCAATCTTCCTCACAAACAAAAAAAAAAAGAGTTTGGACAGCTGGATCTTAGTTCCTATCCTGACTCCACCACTTACTAACAAGTCATCGTGGGCAAGATATTTATCTTCTTTAAATCTCCATTGCCCCTGTGTGAAATAGTGTCTCTTATAGGACTTCAGTGAAAAAACAATGAGATAATCCATGTAAAGTACTTAGCATAGCGCCCAGCCCATAAAAAGAGTTTTTTAAAAATTACCTATTATTATTTAAAACAGCAGTTCATGAATAGAAGACAAGACTGCAAGGTGCCACTAATCTGCAGATGGTATTCCTTATTTACTTTCAGCTGGGAAGAGACTGATCTTTATCCTTCACAACTCAAAGGGCAAGCCTGGATGTTATCAGAGTCTCCTTCAATCCATTGGAAGTTTCCCGGGGGGTTTCTATGATCTCACCTGCACACGCTCACCTTTACAGAGGCAGAGGAGCATGATCGCTGCATCTCTTTCTCGGGGATCTAGTGTCTCCTCTCTTGTCCTGCACCTCCTGAATCTTCCTCTTTCTCCCGTTCCCTCCTTCAGCTGGAAGTGCCATCCACTTCCTCTCCAGGCCAGGAGATATGGCTTTATTTCATATTCCAAGTTCTCTGCTGCAGAACCTTATGTTCAGATCTCCAAGCTTTGGTGTTGATACATGAAGGGAAGGCTTGACATTTTCTCTCTCAACCAAGTCTGGCTTTTAAGACTTTTCGCTCATTCCTGATGCAAAAAAAAGTTGAGTCAGAACTGAGCAACAGCTCATATCTGCCCTCTCTAGCTGATATCTGCCCTCTCTCCAAAACAACAAAATATTGATTCAGTGAGTAAAGACATCATTCAGTGAGCTTCACATTTTTAAGAGAAAGTTAAAACTACATTGGTTTAAAAATTACAAAATTATTATATCTGTTACAAATATACAAAGAAAAAAGCCATTTTAAATAAAAAGGATTAAGGAATTTAAAATTATTTTTAGATTATTGGTGAGAGTGAAGAGAAGCAGACATTTTTGTACATTATTTTCACACATTACGGGTGGCTGTATAAATTCACTGATGAGTAAATCTAAAGGTCCTAGTGGACGTCTACTATAGCCTGTAACCTGTTCCCCTCTGCTCATCTCTACCCAGCCCCCTTCTCTCCTTCTCTGAAAATTAAGAGAAGTGACAAGAGATAGGAAATCTCTAAATATGGAGAATACTGAAAAAGAAAGAAATTAATGAGCCAATTTTCTCTTTTATAAATAATTTAGATTGCAAACCAATTTAGAGACATCAAGGGCATAACTTTCTGTTTCCAACTATTATCTTTCAGGATTTGGGACAGATTATCTAGTCCATTGATATCAAGAAGCATGTTATTGTGAAAGGTACAGATTGCATTTAATTTTGGCAATCTTTTTTTTTTGCTGAGGAAGATTTGCCCTGAGCTAACATCTGTTGCCAATCTTCCTCTATTTTGTGTATGGGTTGCTGTCACAGCATGGCTGTCGATGAATGGTGTAGGTCCGTGCCTGGGAACCAAACCCAGGCCACTGAAGCTAATTTAAACACTGGGCCACAGGTCCATCCCCTAATTTTGGCAATCGTGATAGTATTTTTTTATCTATTAATTCAGGGAATTTCTAGTTTGCTGTAAATGTTGATGCTTGAGGTCTTAAAGGTTTATATTTACATGGGATATCTTGATTAAAATTTTCTGTTCTCCCAGTAGTAAGCTTTGCATTTGGAAAATACAGCATTTCCATCTAGATAAACCCCACAGCCCAATGGGAGAAAGTTTTTCCTACCCCATATCTCTTAGAATGAAACTTTAAAAAGTAAAAGAGACTTCTGATCAAACATGACAGATTAAACACATATGCTTACTTCCACCTCCTTCCAGAACCTCACAACCTGAAATAAAGAGATTTCCTAAAAGACATAAATCCATAAAGGCAATGAGAAAGAGAAAGGAGATGACAGCATAACGTGTTAGAATTTAGAAAGTAAATAGATAAGTGGTACATTACTTACTAGAGAAGAGAACACTGAAACTTAAATCGGCACTGAGGCAAGTAGGGTAACCCAGAAGCAAGACAATTAACTCCACAGGACCCTAGAAAGGCTCAGACATTATGGGCACCATACACTTCAAAGTGCTGGTCAGCGGGGCCAAAAACAGAAGGATAGGGTAAGTCAGGACAGGAAACAGAACACTCAGATCCCCTCCTCCACCCCACATAGCGACTACCTTTTCCCCACTCCAGTAGAAGACTGGTTTGCCCTCTGAAGAAGCTGCAGCAATGGCTCAGGACACAGGATGTCAGGAAGCCAAGGGCAGGGCTACTGTGCTGAAAATGAAAGTCTACGTATGAAAGGTGAGAAATTAATTGCTCTTTTATAATTTGGCTCTCAAAATGCTGGCATCCGGGAAGATACCCCCAAGCAGAAGATTGTAAGAATATTCTCTGGGAAAGCTGACCAACCTAAGAGACTCACAGGTACTAACCGCTGAGGGCACATATGACACTGTCCACCCCTGCCACCCTGTGATGAAGGCCACCATTCCAAAAGCCCCCGCGCCACTCACACAAGGGCTTCTATACAGCCTCTTAGAGTCTCGCTCTTATATTAAGTATACAAGAGCAGAGAAAGATTGTGAGATACAGTTGACTTAATCTCCTGGGGCGGGGGGGGGGGGTGGGAAGACAGAGATGGAAAATGGGAGAGAAAATTAGAGGACCAGTGTAGAGTGTCCAATATCCATGTAACAGGAAATCCTGAAAGAATGGGTAGAGAAAATGAAGAGGAGGATATTATTACAGAAATAATCCAAGAGAATGTCCTAGAACTCAATGACATGAGTTTCCAGATTACACCCAACACTTTACCTATTCCAAGACACATCATGAAATTTCGGAACCCTGGTAATAAAGAGAAGATCCTAAAGCTTCCAAAGATTTCTTAAAATATCATATACAACAGATCAGGAACCAGAATAGCACCAAACGTCTCAATAATAACAATGGAAACCAGAAAAAAAAAAGTAATAGTATTCAAAATTCTGAGGGAAATTATTTTCAACCCAGAATTTGTTACTAGCCAAGCATTCAATCAAATAAAAGGAAAAAGACATTTCCAGATGTGCAAAGTGTATGAGTCCGACTCCAGTCAATATTCTGACTGATACAGGGAAAATTTAATATGAAGAATTATTAATTAGTAGAGGATGATTAACTACTAAATATGGTAAAAGAGAATACAGGAATGCCAGGTGGAGGGAGCATCTATTTCTTCTAGGGCTGAGGCAGAGTAGTACAAACCAATGAAAAAATAAACTCAGAAGAATGTCCTCTCCCAAAGGCAGAGATTTAGACCTCATCATAGAGGGTGCGGCTGAGACCCATAAGGTGGTGGAGAATTTCACTGGGGTACCGTGGGTCAGAGCTGGTCCTCAGGAAGATGGCCACTGGGGTGGTGGACTGGAGCCGGTGTGCAGGAGGCCCCACTGGAGCGAGCTGGAGCGGGCTCACCAGATGTTGCTTGCTGAACTGGAGGAACTCACTGGACGTGAGTGGAGAAACTTGCTGGAAGGCAAGTGCCGCTGGGTTCCCTGCACACCTGTTGGCAGCCGCAGTTGGAAACTAGGACGAGAAGCCCTTTTCTCTGCCATGCCTTGCAATGTCTTTCCAGAGACTTCTATTGACTAAACTTAACATTGCTCCAGCTGGCAAAGGAGAAATGTTTACAGGGTCAAGCTCCAGTACCCTAAAGAAAGACAATCGAGCTGAGACGCAATAATTGATAACTGGCATGAAAAATTTTGGGAAATTTACCTCCTATGTGCCTTCTCTTGGGAAGCTACTCAAAAATATGATCTACCAAAAGGAAGTAATTAGAAAGAAGGATATGTGGGATCCAAGAAACAAGAGTCAGAGGGTTGATCACAGGAATGAGGTAAAGTGAATCCCAGGGTGATGATAACGGAAGACCCAGAATGACAGCTAGAGGCAGCAGGCTTAGGGAGCGACCAAGATCTCTGATGCCTCAAAAGAGAGAAAGTGTGTGTGGGAGAGAGAGAGCTTAAGATAAGGAGTAGGGGGTGAGATTAGGAGAGAAGGGGAGGAGGAGGAGGGATGGAAGAAAAAAAAGAAAGAAAAAAGAAAAGAGAATGTATTTGAACATACTGAAAGGAGATTTATACTCTGGCAGTGAGTTTGCAGGTGACTTAATGATAGATACATAGAAAACTAAGCAAAAACAAAATATCTGACAATTATTAATCCAAGAGGGAAAGAAAAGTTTTTCAAAAAAGGAAATGTAATTGTAGCTCACTACACGGCTAGTTGTGAAAAGTATTTACATGGTCATAAGAATCTAGACAAATATTCAACTAACCAAAAATCATGATATAACTATATTGGGAAGATGAAATAAGAAGAGGAAAGAGTAAGGAGAGATATGAGAGAACTAAAGCCTCACCTTACACAATGGGAAGCTAATAAAAGATGATAACTAAAATGAAAAATGTAAGGAAGGAGCATTATAAAAGTGTTGTTTAGAAATATGAAGGCAAACACCAAAAGAAAGACCTAAAAGTGTTATTAGTGGCAGCAATAATTGGGGATGGAGAGAGGTGGGATGGAAATTGTTGGTTTTAGTTATGAGACTTATAGAATTTTGACATTTTAAACTATGTATATGGGTATCTTCAATAAAAAGTGGAGGGAAAATAAGTCATAAAGGGAAAGTTCTTAAGTTTGAATTGGATCTTAGGTCTGGGTTAAACAGATTCCTTCAATGTATTTCAGTTGAAGACTGGTCCCAAGGTCTATCTCCCTGCTTTGGACATATCCTCAGAAGCATAAAGTCCTTACGCAGTAAGGACGCCCTCCTCAAATTGTGTGATAAGCAAAACCAACGTGCTCCAGAGGAAATGAGAAACTACAGTGTAAGTATGACCCATCTTTACAGTAGAGGGTCAAGTTTACCCAAGGGTAACTCATGTCAAGCTTCTTTTTCTGCCTTAGAAAACATGCCTGTGTTATGGAGGGTGGTGGAACATTCAAATACCTTTTTTAGATAAAACCCCAGAGATGTGTTCATTCTTTGGTGTTAGAGATACTCCAGAATAAAAATTAAGAAATGCTGCTAGAAGTAACTTTAAGGATGGATAGAGATTTGGATTAATTTAGCTGCTGAGTTATATACACAGTTACGCTGTCATCAGAGCTTGTTGGGTGTGTCTCCTTTCAAGAAGTGCATGCCCTTCCAGCTCTTCACGAGTATATTACCTTTCAATTCAGTGTGTCAAATATATATTGAACACTTAATGTGTGTGTGTTATGGGTTGAATTGTGACTCCCCAATATTCATATGTTGAAGTCCTAACCCCAGTATCTCAGAATGTGACCTTATTCCGAAATAGGGCTGTCGCAGATATAATTAGTTAAGATGAGGTCATTAGAGTGGGCCCTAATCCAATATGACTGGTGTCCTTATAAACAGGGGAAATTTTGACATAGAGACACACACTCAGGGAGAACACCTTGTGATGATGGAGGCAGACATCCACGTGATGCTTCTACAAGTCAAGGAATGCCAACGATTGCCAGCCAACCACCAGAAGCTAAGGGCCTGGTATGGAATACATTCTCCCTCACGGCCCACGGAAGGAATCAATCCTGCCAACTCCTTGATCTCAGACTTCTAGCCTCCAGAACTGTAAGAAAATATTTTCTAGTGCTTAAGCCACCGGGTTGGTGGTGCTGCTTCATGGCAGCCCTGGCAAACTAATACAGTGTGCAACGTGCTTCGCTATTAAGTGATGGTCTATTCCCCAGATGATTTTCTTTTTGTTGCAAATCTTTTCCGGAGAGTCAATATAGTTAGAGTGTATCTTCTCAACATAACTGCATCATCAATTGAATCAAATTCCTTTTACGAGTTACATTCATATGGTGGTGTATGAAAAGTTGTGAGGGGAGATAGCAGAGAAAGAAAATGTAATCACTGATTTCTTTAGACTGAATGAATAAATTAACTTTTATATCAGAAGGTAGAAGGGATCAGACGCACTAAGACTTTCCAGTTGCATTTTTTATTTAATTTTCTAACTAATTCAAGAACTTTCAGTTTACATTTGGTTTGTAAGTATTCCTAAAATACGAACGCACATAGTTGTGTATAGATTGCTTGGGATCTATACACTGTAAGGCAAGAGTAAGCCTGCCTTTCCATTTTAAATGTTCCCCGCTGGCACTCTACTGAGGGTCTTTCTAGACAACAGTGTCCTAAGACATATGTATTACCCAGAAGTTCAAGTGGTTTAGGGATCTGTGAATACAAATGGGATTGAAAATGTTTACACAGAATAAATTTCTAATTAATGGTATGTACATGTCTTGATGCACAGTCAACCATGGATGTCTCTAGAACACATGAGCCATCTCAAGAGCACATTTGGAGTATCTCTAGAACAGGGGCCTGAAAAAAATTCTATTCCTCTTAGTATTAAGAACTTCAGTTCTGTCGCTTGAATCCATACATTCGAAGTAGAGTTGAGAATTGTGATATAGCTATGCTGATAATTCAAGTTAAAAACACATTTTCTTTGATTATCTGGATGTTGCAGGAAAATGTAGGAACCTAATAGGATAAATTATTGTTCCAAGAATTCATTCAGTTTTCCATTTCATTTTTCTCATGGAAGCCCGGTCTAAATCATTGCGTGAGAAATATTCCTAGCAATGAGTTGCATTTAAAACCTTGGTAAAAAGTCATTTTTATCAAATGGCCAAACCTAACAAATAATAAGAACGATTCCTTACACTTATATGGTTTTGCAATTTATAGGCATTTCTCTATGCGTTATCTGATTCGATCTGCTCGGCTTTTTTTTTCTTTTTTTTGAGGTGGCACTGGTGAGAAAAATGAGGAACCTAGACGTCAAGGGATTTGATAGAGATTACACAATTTAGGACTCATGCGTTCTAGTTCAGTGTTCTTTCCACTACATCAAGGGTTCTTAACTTTTTTGATGCCATTTGAAGCTTCTTTGGGAATCTGTGGAAGGCTTTAGACCCTTTCTCGGAAAAATGTTTTTAAATGTATTTTTAAAGCACGATAGGATTACAAAGGAAACCAACTATATTAAAATACAATTATCAAAATATTTTAAATGTTTGATACAGTAATATGTGTGTTTATTTATTAATGCATTAAGTAGCAAGATATAGTAGCAAATCTAATAACTACCATAATTTCAAAGTAGTGATGAGTGTAAATGATATTTCGAGATATCTACAACAATTGTCATGTGATGTGCAAATATCTGTGATTTCTACTGGTGACAACATCACTGGTACTGCTACATATAAGACATTGGGAGTTCCCAATAAATAGTAAGCCAAACAGGAAGTGGCATTAGAGTTTTGAGTTGAAATAATCATTTGATCAGTTTCTGGAGTGATCAAGAAACTCTTGTTGGGTTCCGAAGAACAAGAGTAAGACCTTGGTGTAGCTCGATATTGGACCAGCGTTCTGGGTGCCATCACTGAACGGTCTAGAACTCAAGCTGAGTTATATGCATCCCAGGGCCAGAAAAGCTCCATAGGTGTATGTTGCAATGGCATTTATTCATTCAACAAGGATTATCTGCTGGGAACCAGGAACTGAGTGGACCCTTCCTCAGCAGCTGATCCTATCTTCAGATATTCAAAAGCCAGTAATAAAAATCCAGAGACAGCAGGAAACAAAATGGATTAATTCAAGAAAAAGCTATTCATCTTGATTGTTGGATTAGGCCTTAAAGACAGGGGCATATGTTCTACTTCTAGTCAAACCATTGGTTCTCTCAATAATCTTGGTCAATTCACATTGTCTGTGTGTGTGTAAATATTTTTATAGACTTTATTTTTTAGAACAGTTTTAGATTTACAGAAAAATTGAGAAGATAGTACAAAGAGTTGCCATGTACCCTGCACTCAGTTTCCCCAATTGTTAACATCTTACATTAGTATGGTACATTTGCTACAATTAATGGACCAATATTGATACGTTATAATTAACTGAAGTACATACTTTATTCAGATTTCCTTAGTTTCCACTTAACGTCCTTTTTCTGTTCAAGGATACCACATTACATTTAGTCATCCTGTCTCCTTAGGCTCCTCTTGACTGTGACAGTTTCTCAGACTTTTCTTGTTTTTGATGACCTTGACAGTTTCGAGGAGTACTGGTGAGGCGTTTTGTAGAATGTCCCTCAATTGGAATTTGTCTGATGTTTTTCTCGAAATTAGACTGAAGTTATGGATTTTTGGGAGGAAGACCAGATGTAAAGTGCCATTTTCAACACATTGTATCACAAGTACATGCTATCAACTTGACTAATTACTGTTGATGTTGACCTTGATCACCCGGTGGAGATAGTGTCTGTCAGTCAATCCATGGTAGAGTTACTCTTTTTTCCTCCTGCCAACTCACTTTTTACATTTCTGTAATTAATTACTAAAACGAAAATAATTCCCCAAAAGCATGGTAATAAAGAAGCACAAGCCTAGAAGAGATTTTGGGAGATCAGTTAGTCCAGTCTCTGGTTCTTGTATCCAAGCCATTGTGCACAGATGGGTTTCTGGGTGGCCTACTTTTAAAGATAAAAAAGGAAGGGGACTCCACAGTGAAAGAATTCTGAACTCTTGACAGTTGATGTTCTATGGCTCAATCAACAAATAAGTAGAATGTCCTAAGCATAGGCAAGCTGCTTAGATATGTGTATAGCTTCAAGGTGTTTACACCATCTTAAATCATTTCTGGAACTAGGTGGTATAGACGTAAATAAATGTATGAGTGGAGAGACAAATGGCTGAATAAAATACAACGCAATATAACACAGTGGGAGTCAGTAGGAAAAAATTGCTGTGGTCATGAGAGTTTTTGGACTCATAAGATCTGTTTGGGACCGGCCCAGTGGCATAGCGGTTAAGTTGACGTGCTCACTTGGGCAGCCCCCGGGTTCGGATCCTGGGTGCAGACCGAGACACCGCTTGTCAAGCCACGCTGTGGTGGCGTCCCATATAAAGTAGAGGAAGAGGGGCACAGATGTTAGCCCGGGGCCAATCTTCCTCAGCAAAAAGAGGGGGATTGGCATCGGATGTTAGCTCAGGGCTAATCTTCCTCAAAAAAAAAAGAGAGAGAATATCTAAGTTTATGTTCCAGGTCCACCCAAGGGAGGCATACAACTTTAGATAAGTCACTTAGCCTTTCTAAGCCTCAGTTTCCTTAACTGTAAAAAGGGGATCATCACACCCTCCATTAGAAGTTTTACAAATCAAATAACACATAGAAAGCATCTGGCATGTAGTAGGCCTTCAGGGCCTTGTAGCTATTGTTACTATAGAGGGAATAATTACACAATTCCACTTCAGAGTCACTGTAAACTAAATGGGATCTGTTTTAGAAGGGTTTTCCCTGCCCAAACTGAGTTTAAGGAATGCACACTGTGTATTCTTCTTAATTTTCTTCCCACTTCCCACCATCCTCCACTTTCTCTTTCTCCCTTGTTTTTTTGTTTTTTTTCCCCCTAGATTTCATTACCTCCTTCTTGTTTCCGTGGATTGCTGGTGCCTTCACATCATTCCCCACCCCCAAGCCCCTCTGTTACGTGGTGTTTCTGAAGCAGCAGAGCTTCTTAGTGACTGATAAGAACTCCTTCTCCCGCAGGTAGTGAGAGACGGACAGAGAGCAGGAGAGAGTGGGGGGGGGGGTCTCTGTAAGCAGGACTTGGATTCTGCATTTGTTTGTTTTGTTTTAAGTGGTTGCTTTGCTGATCCTATTACTGTAAAGGGTAATGATATTTGGGAATAAAAGTCTATGAATAAGTAATGATAATAGAAGTAAGAACTAGAACTGTGGGATATAAAGATTGTGTTAAAAATAGTCTGTCATTTTCAACTCTGCCTACTAAGCCTTTTCCTAGACTCAAAGACTCAGATGGTGCTTCAGTGAGAGGAGAGACAGGATAGGAGCCATTCTACAAGCAAAGGGAAACCACACTCCAGAGCAAACCCCCTTCTCTGTTGTGGTCAAGCTCTATCACCACCACCACCACCACCGGCTTCCTGCGATGCAGGCAAAGAAACTTTTTTTTTCAAAGCCAAGTAACCAGAGTAATAAATATGAAATGTATTGATTTAAGAATGGAAACTACAAAATGAGAACATTTTAGGGTCTGCTTTGAGAACTTCATGTTTCTTGAGACACAGTTATACTTCCACGGAGCATCCATTGTTAGGTACACTGCTGTATAGGCCACCCAGGAATCCAATTAAAGCACAGACATGAGCAAGGCTGAACCATAAGGAAATATGAGAAGAGACTGCAGCTCAGGATGCGAATTCAAACCCTCACATCTGAGACATCATGCATTTCATTATCTAAAAGACTGGTCAAACTGAAGTCCTGGAACCTCAGCACAAATGGCTGCCAAACCCTGGTTCTAGTGAACTAAGAGGAAATAGACAACTATATGCCAGCAAGGACTCTGTACTCAAGACGCCCAGCCTTTGGTCCAGGAAGACCAGATCCTTGGACTGCAAGCCAAGACATTACAACCGATGTGAGCAATTGCTCTGGTGCCAATCGTGGCCTCAGATTTATTGCTTTAATGGCTAAGGTCACAGGCTAAGGCGTTCTCCAGATTCTGCTATGGAACGCAGACACCACCGCCCCTCCCATCTCCCCCCATCAAACGCCAGGAGTCTGTTAGGGCAGAACTGCACAAATGGGAAACACCCATCAAATGCAGCAGGAATATTAACTTCACGAGGAAGCCTTTATATGCCATTACTTTAGAAAGGATTCCTTGTTAGTCCTACCATTAAACAATTAAACTGTCAGAGATGAATTCTGTGCGTGTGTGTGCAGAGCGTGCGTGTGTGTGCAGGATGTGTAATTTCCCGCTCAGGTGATGTCTGTGGCAGGTCTCTCTCTCTCCTGTCTCTCTCTCTCTCCCCACCCCAATTGTATGCTTTTCTCTTTAATTGTTGAAAATAAATACATCTTCCTGATGGCATAAGCAGTTTTTGTTATGAACTTTGATATGCCTACACATTTTATACCACTCAGAAGACAGGAATACAAAATGAAATGCTCAAAGATGAATTTGTCTTCAGTATCCTCGTGCCATAACACGATTCTGTATTCTCCTTTCCCGACACGAGTTAGTGGCACAGTCAGTTTACTCTATTGGCATTGTGTACATGGACATCATATGACATAGCTTTAAATTAAGTCAAAGCTAATGCCTACAGATGGGAAGAATCACTACTACATGCGATATTTCCCTATTTTCATCTTAATTAGAGCTTTATGCCTTCTAATACTGACTTACTTTTCCTAGGTCTCTATTATAAAACGTTCAACCTACGAAAATCAAACATACTTGTGAAAAGTGCACACATTTCACTTAAACCCAGTATTGATTATTTTAGCAGAGAGCACACTACTTAAAACAAATTGAATAATATTTAATAAATATAATTAGGATCACACTTAAATCTCTATAGTTTTTATATATTTAAATTTTTACTTAATCAGATTATATTCTTGCCTTGTCAGCTACCAAAACTCTTCTTTGAGACTTTAATCTTTTAAAAAATGCTAAAAACAAAAATAGCATAGCTATATACTAAGATGAAAAGACTTCTGGAAATTGCATGTATATAAGGCAAAGGGTGAGCCGATACCTACAAACCCTCTAGCTCTTGAAAGAACCATGTTGGATTAATTCTTTATGTGCCAATGCAACTCTTAGTCACTTAATAAATATCATCAGTATCATAAATATATCCTGCTGTTCTAATATTAAGCCTTATAAAACGTTTAGCTATCTGTTTTGTAACAATGTACAGATAAGGCAAATTGGGAAGGAAAAGGATTTTGAAATCAAATTACAAGTAGCTACATTACTCCACAGACTGCCCCTCTTGGGGTCTCATTCCTCTTGGCTTATGTCTTTTTTAACAGGATGACAAAATTATGAATTTTGGAGCCTACCCTGTCACATGTGAGATTTATATTTAGGCTTAAGATTAGTTGGCGTGCGTTCTGCTGTCTAGCTCTGGATTCTTTCACACAACTTTGCAGAGCCTCTCCCTGGCCTCACCAACATCTGTCTTCAGGTTTTAGATGAAACTCTGCACCTCTTTATTCAGTAATTCATCCTTCTGAGCTAGTACTCTGGCACAGTAGGGACCTATATGTTTAGGTTTTTGATCAAGAAAAAACTGTATAGGCCCTTCCTCCCAAAGGAAGGAAAAGAATGTGGGTGGGAAAATCTCATTGTAAGAAGAAAAGGAAAACAGAACAGAAAAAGGTGATATTCTCAGAAAATATTCATATCACCATTTTTCTTATTCATTTATTTATTATCTCATTTCATTTTGTAAAAACTTTAAACCCGCCCCACCCCCAATACATACACATACACACACACACAATTTCACCAGCTCTTGCTCAGATAGTTCTTCCTTCTACTTTCTGTGCTTCTGACAACAGCACTGCCATCTTTCCAAATATGAAGATTTAAACCTTAGAGTCAGCTTGGATTCATCCAGTCCCTCATCCTTTGACCACTCCATCCTCTTCCCCAAGTGTGCGACTAAGGATTGTCATCCCTTAACCTTCGTGAGGGTTCCTCCCACCTCCTCTCTGGTTATCCAGGTCCCACCCAACTTGCATGCCTAACTTATGACCTGTTTTTTCCTTGAACTCTTGGGATGAATGTTGGGGTTGATGTACATCCGATCACCACACTCTTTTAGCTAATACAATACTAACAGCATTAAAAGTATTTCAATGGAAATTTTTCTTTTTTTTTTTGGGTGAGGAAGACTAGCCCTAAGCTAACATCTGTTGCCAATCCTCCCCTTTTTGCTGAGGAAGATTTATCCTGGGCTAATATCCGTGCCCATCTTCCTCTAGCCTGTATGGGACGCTGCCACAAGCGGTGCGTCTGTCCACACCTGGGATCCGAACCCGTGAACCCTGGGCCGCTGAAGCAGAGGGTGGGAACTTCACCGCTACGCCACGGGGCCGGCCCCTCAAAGGAAATTTTTTAATTGCAAAAATTACCAAGTATGTTAGAAGAACATCTCTTTACAAATAATTGACATGTTTACTGTAAACTGCTCCTACCTATTCATTAATAAAAGTCCCCCCAAATAGTACCTTGAGCAAAGGACTATATATGTTGTGTGATTTCCATTCAGAAATAATACTTATTGGCTTATATTACATCTGAAATCATGTCATTAATTATTAATTGCTTTGATTAAAGTTTTTGTGGCATTTAGGAGAGTCCCATTAAAATACAAATATTCCTGAGAGAGATAACACTCCAAGCTCATTATCAATGATTTACATCTTTTCAGGGATTATTTCAGGATTCTCTGATGCAACATCAAATCCCTTTCCGCCTGTGATGGGAAATCAGTAGATTCAGCCACACGAGGAAGCACAATGTGCAACCACATCTACATTGTGATGTCAGGAGAGTTCGCAGAGACTCTCCCAACATCATTTTGCTACCCAAAATCCACCATCTCATCCCAAATTTCTTCTTTTGAGTTTAAGCCAAAAGGGTCTTTGTACACCATTACATAAATACCTCTGAAAGAGGTCACACATTAAGCGAAAACATCATTTTCAACTCTGAATAAATGCATTTATCAGATTCATCAAGGTGCTGATCTAAGTCCTTTGCTCTTAAATGCTCTGTAATGTCTTCAGTTATCTCATGAAGTCCTAAGACTTCAACCTCAATAGTTATTGAAATCTTCCTAAATTTTTCTACTTTGCTGTTAAATTCTATCCTCAGCTAGACCAGAACATTGAGCTGTCTATTGGACATCTCCGTCTGTCTGTTCCACGAACATCTCACACTCCACATAACCGGAATCAACACGTTATATTCCCTTCAAACTTGCCTCTTCTCATGTGTTATGGGTTCACTTAACCACACAGCAACTCATGTAGAAAACTCAGTCATCTCTCACCCTTCCCTTCCCCACAACCCATCAATGATTATGTCCTAAAGATTCCAGCTCTGTAATATCTCACACCTGTCTCCTTCTTCCCATTAGGGACCACCACTCTAACACAGACCCGCATTTCTGCTCACCTGGACTGCTGAAAGAGCTTCCCAACTCCAGCTTCCACCGCAAGTTACTCTTCCTAAAGCTGAACTTTCATCGTGTCATTCTCCAGTTCAAAAACCTTTAATGCTCTCCATTGCTTATAAATTAAAACCAAATTCATCTTGTTTTTCAATGTTTATTATCATATGGCCTCATCTACCTTCTACTTTCACACACCTTACCCCTCTAGTAAAAGTGGAATACTCACTGTTGTCTAAAGATGCCCTTTGCTTTCCAACCTATGTGCCTCAAATGGTTTCCTCTACTTGAAATGCTTTTCATCCAGTCCCCATTTCCACCCACGGAAGGCCTACCTATCCTTCAGGGTCAATTTCAGATTTTACTTTTAAATAAGCCTTTCTGGCTCGCCCTAGCTGGATGTGATCTGTCCCACCATTGAACTCCCATGGCACCTACCGTGCCCCAAATTACTAAATAGTACCGCGATTTCTATGCTTGTCTTATGCTACTCACTATATTGACAATTCCATAAGTCCAGGAACAGTGTCTTATTCATCTCTACTTCACCTGCAGGGCCTAGCTCAATGCTCATATAGAAAATGCACATAATTATTGAAGTATTTCTTCAATAATTTTGAAGGAGGATGAGAAAGACAATGGAGGAGTTCCTGGCTTCTGGAAGGGTGGTTTTGCCAAGAAGTGTCATTACAGGGTCCTGGAGAGCAACTTTACACACTTTGTAATTTTAAGACTCCAGCTTAGGACAAGCATCTTGGCAATGAATGGAAATCTACGTTGGGGGAAAGGAGGGCTGGTCCAGAGCACCAGCATCCACTTGGATGAAATATTGTATTGAGGACTCTTAGGCAGGGCAGCATGAAACCATTGGGCACCTGGGGATCTTGGGAATGTCTTCAGGTCCTGGAATGCTGCAAAGGCAGATAAGAGCACTTGGCCAGAGAATTCCACAAGAGGCAAACGAGTTGGTGATAAAATGAACTGCCTATTTTCACTATTCTACATACACTAGAGGAGCTACATCCATGCATACACTAGACTAGACTAGAGCAGCTCCAGGAGCCTTGTTTGGGTTTCTGTACATATGTGAGAATCTTAGTCAATTGTCAGTCAATGAACACATATTTATTGAGTGCTTTCTGTGTGCCAGGCACTGTGCTAGGTTCTGGAGATATAGAAGTGAATAAAAAGACAAAAAGTCCCTGCCCTCAGTGACCGTGTTTTCTAGTGGAAGGAGATAAGTGATAAATAGAATAAATAAGTAAAATATAGAGCTTATTAGAAAGTAATAAGTCCTCTGGATAAAAACAAAATAAGATATGGAGATGAAGTATTAGGATTTTAAGAGTTAGAAATATCACCTTGTTAAGAAGGTGATATTTGAGCAAAGACTTGGAAAAAATGAAGCACTGATATGTGCAGTTATCTGGGGTACGAGCATTCCAGGCAAAGGGAATAGCCAGTACAAATGTCCTGAGGTAAGCACAGGCCTGACACATTGAAGCCAGAGTAGCTGGAGACAGAGTCAGGTCAGAGAAGTAAAGGGAGACCTCCAGCCTTTGTAGGCCCTTGTGAGGATGTGGCTTTTACAATGAGCGAAATGGGATCCCTAGGAAAAGTCTTAGCAAAAATTGACATCATTGGCTGTTGAGCCGAGAATGAACTGTAGAAGGGGCCAAAGACTGAATGAGGGAGACCAGTTGGGAGCATATTGCAATATCCCAGGCAAGAGATGATGATGGTGGCTTAGACCAGGGTGGCGGCAGTAGAGGTGATGAGAAGTGATCAGAGTCTAGAAAAATGTTAAAGGTAGAGCCTTAAGGATTTTCTGATGTATTAGATGTAGGGTGTAGAGGAAAAAAAGAGTCAAGGATGACTCCAAAGGTTTTGCATGAGCAACTTAAAAAATAGTGTGGTTTATTAACTGGAATGGAGAATATTAAGGGTGGCATAGTTGGGGCAGCAGAGACCATTAGCGGTTCGATTTGGGATCTGTAAAGCTTATGATGTCAAAGTTCTAAGTGGAGTCTGGAGGTCAGGAGAGAGGTCTGAAGTGGAGATCTAAATTTGAGAGTCATCAGAATATAAATGGTATTTGAAGCCATGAAACTGAATGAGATCCACGAGAGCATGGCTAACAGGAAGAGACAAGGTTCAAGGACTGAGCTTGAGGGCCTCTAACATTCAGAGGTCATAGAGAAGGGGAGGAAGCAGTAAAAGAGACTGAGAAGGAAGAACCAGTAAGGAAAGAGGCAAACCAGGTAAGTATGTAGTCCTGGAAGCAGGAGAAAAGGTGTTTCGAGAAAGAGAGAGTCATCAACTTGGTCAAATGCTGCTTACATGTCAAAGAAGATGAGAACCAAGAATAGACTTTCTGGATTTAGCAACATGGAGGTCTTTGGTGACACTGACACCATAACAGTTTCAATGGAATGATGGGATAAGAAAGTCTAATTGGAGAAGGTTTGAGATGGGAGAAGAGGAATTGAGGAGAGTGAATGTAGACACCTCTTTCTGTTGTAAAAAGGTTGCAGTTTTTTTTAAAGCCAGTAATTCAGACTTTTTATTAATCCAAACGAGCATTGTGTCCTCAGCAATGTGAATAATCAAATTTTACTTGAGAAATTCTCCTTTCAAATGACACCAAGTTTTTGTGAAACGGGTTTCAGCAGTTGTAAGTCTGGCACTCTGTTAACTGGAGAAAAACAATCACTGCCTTCAGTGAATTTGCAGCTCAAGGTATTTTAAGTTTTATCACCTAATTTCTATCTGGGAACTTCATACACACACACATACACACACGCACACATATCCAAAAATGGTGACATCATAGTTCTCAGGTTGAATATTGCAATTCATTATAAATTGCACTCATTCCAAATATTTCATTATTGATTTACAGTTAGTTTTTTTCTTGTGCCATAGCCACCACTTACTCACTTTAATGTTTAAATGATGTTTCTCATTCCGTGGACATTTGACTGCCTTTTCTACTTGTAGACATGGGTTCATGTTGTCAACAGTTGGGCACTGAATCTCAGAAAACATTAAGCTTGAGATTAAAAGTAAGGCAGGGAAAGCTGTCAGTAAAACATGCTAACATAACGTATCTGAACAGGACAGGGTCAAGTTCATACTCAGAACCACAAGGGTGCTGTGAAGTACAATGATTTCATACTGCTGTTGTGATGTCCTTTTGTTGTAACATTATAGCCAAAAGTCCTCACCACCCAAGGGTAATGTCAATTTCCCAGAAGGCTCATTTCTCAGAGCCAAAGCTCCAAAGATGCCAATGTAACTCATGCTGATACTTAGTCTCATGTTATTTCTCAATTTTATGCTTAATTTGCTCCTTTTGGTTTTATGTATTTTGACATAGCCAAGTGTATGTGGGGATTTCCCCAAAGTCCTTTAAACGCTATAAAACTTTAATATAAGGAGATAAAAACAATAATAAGCCATGCCTCCAAGCCCTCCCATCTAGTCCTTTATTTGAGTTAGACACTAACCAGTTTTAAATACTGATTTAGATTTTCAAATACTTGCACTACTTTAAATGCCCTTATGCCTTTCCTTACCCACCTCTTCCACCTAACTGAAAATTATATTCTACCCATAACCTGGGCATGCAACACTCATTGATTGCACAAAATGGAATCTTTACAATTCCTAAATTATCATCATTATGGCCTATATCGTGCATGAGCCAATGCAATTTAATGTGGTTCAGAATAAAACCAAGATGGAGGCCCAATTCCCAATTTTAGACAGGCAACCCAAAATGTCTTTTGGAAAAAATGAAATAATGCTCCTGGAAGTCTGTTGAGTTAGTCTGTTTTCAGCATAATTGCCTTCTCGCAGCTTCCTAATACCCTTAAAACCTCTGAGAGTCTTTAATGTACAAAGTTCAACAAAAATACCTTCAAAGCAGATTAGTTCTAATTATGTTTAATATTTGTTTGCTGCTTTATTGAATAAACTACATTTGCTTAAAAAAAATTCACTTAACTGCATGTCAGTCACCCAAATTTTGTGTACAAATGAAATGGAAAACATTTATTACACAAATTTAATTACAATTCTAAGAAATAAACATGCAAATTAGATAGAGTTCAATTTGCGGATGCTAATCCTCATCCTTGATCTTGTTCCTCTCCTCCCCGATTTTCAGTCTGTGCCTCTCCCTGATTCCTAGGGAGCCAGGCAGCGAGAGGTTTGGTTTTTCACAGTCGGAGGATCACTGTTTTAAAGAAGCGTTATATTTAGCACATCTGGCATAGTAGCAGTAAACAAACATTATAGTCTTTGTAACACTTTTGTGCAGGTGCCTTCTCTCGATTTTATTAGGTCTATGCCTTCCAAGCCTCTGCGTTCATTACACCTGAAATGACCCATCTCGACTAGGGAGGGGTCCCTAGATAGAAGTTATGAATTAATGTTTCAAAAAACAAACTCCAATTGAACCCAATACAGGGGAAAATTACTATTTGTAAAATAATGTGATTCCGGGGCTTAAATTACATTCTCTTGACCAAGAACAACCTCTTTTATTACTTTTTATTTCCTGGAGGTTTTCCCTTGAGGCTCCCCATCCAGAAAGAGTTGCCAACTCAAGTTGCAGCAGGACCAAGGTTGCGTTTTTATACATATGCAGCTCCGGAGGGGAACGGGCGGGGGCGGGCGGCGAGGGGAGAATAACTAACTGCTCGGTCCTGCAAAGACATCTGTTTCTCATCTCCGTTTGCCGTGGCAAAGGAGAAGCAAGTCTCTTGCAAAGGGTGGGAAAGGCACGGATTTTTTTTTTTTTTTAATCATACGCACACACAACAACAACAAAACTAAACCAAATAAAAAAAGAGAAGACATCTCAGAAGGTTGCAGAGTGAATACATTATTTGGCTGGAACCGGGCTCCCAGGGCTAGGGCGGGAGCCCGGGAGCGCGTGGGGTCTGGGCTGCGGGCTGGAGCTGGGCCCGCGTGTCCCCGGGCACCGGGAGGGGAGGGGAGGAGAGCGAAGAGGGAGGGCGGGAAGGAGGCAGGGGGCGGGCTGGGGTGGGGGTGAGGGGAAGGCGCCCCGTGTGCTGCCTGAGGAGTGGCGGCGGCGGCGGGAGCAGAGGGAGGGAGGGAGAGCGGGCGCGCTTGTCATGTTCCCTCTCTCACCCTGGGGGCATCCTGCAGAACCTCTCCTCGGAAATCCACGGGGAAATGGCAAACAGGATTGACGGGTTTCACACGCTCCTCGCTAGACAGAGCCGCTAATTACCATAACCGTCTGCAGCGACGGCGGCGCAGCGCCCCAGTCGCGGCGGCGGGACCTGCCGGGACCCTCGCCCGCCGCGCACCAGCGGTCACCGCCGACCGGGCCGCCGGGCCGGGACCGGCGCGAGTGTGCACCGGCGGCCGGGCTGGCGCCGAGCCCAGAGCGGACAAGCTGCAGCGCGAGCGCTGCGGCCGCCGCCTCCCGGCTGACCCCGCGGTAAGAGCCGGGCTGGGCGCGGGCGGCGGGGGCGGAGGGCCAGGGCGGGCGGAGGGCGAGTGCTGGTCCCCCTGGGCGTCTGCTCGCGCGGACTGGCACCCACGCGGCCTCCTGCGCGCCCTCCTGGCACCGGGCCTGCGCTGGGGTCACCGAGTGGACGCGCACCCGCTGGAGCGGGACCGGGGACGGCGCGAGGGCCAGGGCACAGCTGGGCGCAGAGGCGGCGCGGGCTTTTCCCGGGGATGGCGTGCGCCGCGGCGCCTTTACCCGGGCGGGAACCGCCGCCGCCTCTAGGGCTGCTCCGGCTGCCGCCAGCGCGCACCGAGCCGACTGAAAGGGCGAGAGGGGACAGCAGCTCTGGTGAGACCTCAGGGTCTTCGGTGGCCGCGTATTCCTTTATCCTAGGGGACGGGGGTCAGTAGGAGGGATGCCCTAGGTCTGATTGCTGCGGCGCCTGGCAGGTGGGGAGGGAGGGATTGTGGATGTCAGAAGCGCGCGTTTGCAAGAAAAGGGAATAGCTGCAGGAGCTGACACCTTCTGTCCCCCCCCCCCCGCCACCTCCGCCCCCGCACCCTCCTCCCCGGCAGCCGAGCCGCGCTGCGGGCGGCGGCGGCTCCTCTGTCCTCAGCTCACCTCCCCGGCGGGCTCGGCTGCTGCCCGCCTGGTCCACGCCTCCGCCTCTCTCCTCCCTTCCTCCCCTCCCGCCTCCTCGGCCCTAGCAACTTTCCGGAGTGCCCGGCTGGGGCCGCAGAGGCGGGGGGAGAGGCGACCCGGCGGCTGAGGGTGGCGCGGACAGGGCGGACGCCTGCGGGAAGCACCGGCCGTGTCGTCGCCGCCCGCGTCCGACGGATGCGCAGGGCGCTCCCGCAGCCGCGGGCTCCGAGTGGGTTTGGCCGGCGAGGGAGGGAGGGAGGGCCGGGCAGGCATCTGCTGCGGGCTGGAGCGCGGGGCCGGGGCCAGCCTCGCCAGAGCCCTGCCAACCGCCGTGAGTCATTTCCTTGGAATCCTACCTTTGGTGTTTATTTCCCTTAGAAGGAAACTTGGTTAAAAAAAAAAAGAAGAAGAAGAAAAGAAAGAAAGAATAATAATAGCTCTCATTCTTCAGGAGAGGCGCACGGCTCCGGCACCGTGGAAAGACAACTTGCCTTTGTTCCCAGACACTTGGGGTGTTGTTTACTTTCTCCTGCGGCCGGCGGCCGGCAGGGCTCTGCTCGCTACCCCGGGGAGGGGCTCAGGGGCTGTGGCACCGATCCCCGGGGGTGTGTCTTGTGTGGGAGCAGGGATGAGGTGGCTGCTGCGCGGTTCTCCAAACCTCCCACCCTAGTCTTGGGCCTGGGGTGGGGAGACCTTACGCCGGGGCTCGGACACCGGGCCCCCCCCTCGTCCCCCTCAGGCCCAGCATCCTCATTCCCGGCCCCGGGACCCGACCTAAAGCTCTTGGCCTTTAGGAGCTGCAGCTGAGAAATGTACTTCCCAGCGCAGACAGGTGTGCTGCAGGGCCTGGCAGAAAAGCGACATCTGTCTATTTAGAGGGGTTGAAGGATTTTATTCCGCCCACCCGGCCCCTTCCACTACCACGAGCTGCACAAGCTGTCGAGATTCTGTTAGAGACAATGTCAAGGTCAAGGGCTTGATTCCACCTGGGCAGGACATTTAAGACTGGCAGCGTCAAAGGTGCATTGAAAATATCAGGCCTTTACTACTCTGTTTTTCAGTGTTGGAAGCAGACCTGTAACTGCTATAATGCTCTTAATCAGATGTTCTCTAATTTCCAATGATAGCTGGGGGAGGGGTGGGCAAAGAATGACCAGGGGCCCCTGTGAGATTCCAGGTGCCACTGAATCTGTAGCTACCTTGTTCTGTGTACCAGCCGCTCCTATTAGCATCATAATGGATCCCAGGAAAGAACAAGCCCAACTCATCTGGAAAAGCCAAATTGTATAGAAATGCCTGGTAACTTTACTGTGAACATTTGCTGGAAAAGGTTGACATTTTAGCCCTCAGCCTTCTGGGAATGTTTGAGGTGTCATTCCACTACATCCACTTGGCTGACAAAACAGACAGGCAGGAGCCTGAGGATAAAAAGTTAGGGCATTTTATTTTTTATTATTTAAACCCATGTATAAACAAAACACACTTTAACATTTAACACCCTTCTTTTGAATTCAGTCACCTCTGATGTTAAAAAAAATAAATTTTGCCATAAATGATTTAAACTTCTGAATTCAGTAGCAGAATTATAGTGTAAATCTCATCATACAGAGAATAATGACAGTTTGGATCTGTACATATAATACAAATAAAGAATCCGGTGAAATGTTGGTGCTTAGTGCCACACACTCCAATTCTTCATTTATGTTATTTTTGCCTTCTTAATTTGTTAACATCCCAGTGTAAGTTCTAAATAGACTAGGAAGACTCAATTGCAAAATCTCTTCCCTGCTCCCAAATAATCCTCCCTCATTTATATTTTATTCAGACTTACATAAATCACTTGTGGAACTCAGCCTCTCCAGTTTAGGATTTTGTGTGTAAAAGTTTCCAATTCAAAAAAGAAAAGCCTACTGAAATTAGATATCCTAAAGGAAAGAAGCAGCCAAGATAAAAACGATTATGCCATGTTTCAAGTTCAAATGCATAATGATAGACTTTCATTTGCTGGAAACTATACTAACAAATAGAAACACTGAAATCCTTAACAACCAAAAAAGCTACAACAATAAGTCATTAAAATATAAACAAACTCTTAGTAACATAAAACAGCACAGGGCCCATATAATGTCCTATTAAACAAAGGTAATTGCTTCGAGGGGCCTGCAAATGCTTTACTTTCTTACGGGGCATGGGTTTGTCAACCTGCTTTGGTTTGTGTGTAATAAGATTTCGACAGAGGCAAAAAGCTGGGATCTTATTCCCAGAATCCAGCACAAAAGTGAGTATAAATTTCAAGCTGGAAAATACTGTTGCAGTCAATAAGAGAGAGCTGCTGACTCAGAAAAAGCCATAATTCATATGCTCCTGGCAACTGCACTTCCTGATACAATTGTCTCTTAGGTTAAGAAATTGGACCATTACGTGGGAGTCCTCCAGGGAATAAATTATCATGAGGTTTGATACCCTTGTTTGGATGCCGAGTTTGAGGGGTGTTAGACAGAATGGCTTAGTTTGTTAAATCAGTCATCTAAATTTCTTGGTTGATGATTCAAAGAGCAAAATAAAGGGCATGCCCCACCATTTCTTTTTGGAGAATTAATTGAACCTCTTTTTTTTCCTCCTGTAATAAGGTTTTCTGATGAGTACTTGCTGCTGCCTCTTTGGAGGGCATTTTACAAGAGAAGGGCGAGGTGCTTTAGCAGCCCAAATCAGCTGGCTCTGAACTCCAGCCACTGACCTGGACACCTCCCCTGCCTGTCAGAAGGCCTTGCTTCATTCTTCAGTGAGGCTGGGACAGAATTCAGGGTCTCAGAGAGAAGCCTGGGTGAAGGATGAAGTCATTGCTACCAAGAGCTGCTCTGTTAGCCAGAAGGACATTGTCACTTTAATGAAGCTATTTCCCCTTCCCCTGCTGTTTTTCCTCACTTTTACCTGGAAGTGGACCCTTGTTATAACATGTAGGTAATAATAATCCCCCATGAGACAATAGTAGAGTCAACCTTTCCCCAAAACATTACAAGCTGTGTAATTTGGAGAAGAAAGCAAGAACTAGACCCTTAGTGTGTGTTTGAAAGACAATCAATCTTCAGAAAGCAGGTCTGACATCACTCTTTGTGACAGTTCTTTAAACGGCAAAGTGAGATAGTGGAGGTTTGGGTCTCCTAAAGGAATTGTGGTTAATAAGGCTCCGAGGCTGCCCTGCTGTCACCACTGATCTAAGGCCCAAGGTCTTTTTACTTTAGCATCAGAGCCTCTTCTCCCTTGAACTCACTCTTGACCCTGCCTTGAGCCCTACTTAGGACCAAGTGAAGACACTGAGCCCACATGGAAATGGCCCCCACCACCTGAGTTAGGGAGGAGCCCAGGGTGCATCACGGAGCAGAGAGGCTCCCAGTCTCCCTGCAGGCCCTGGGGAAGAACGTGAACTGGAGAGAAGGGCAGTGGTGTGTTGCCTCTTGGGAAGTTCCTGCCTTGTGTCTGGGCTTTGCAGTGTAGAGTTGTCGGCTGCCTCTGGCCCTGAAGCCCTGGCTCCTGTTTAATATTCTGCCTGCTTGGTTGATGTTGTGCTTGGCTCCTGTGGGACTGCAACTCACGGCTTGAAACTGGAGCCAATTTTCTGTCTTCATCTCTCGGTGTTTTGACTGGAGGCAGATCCAGTTCAGGCCGATCAGGGCTGGTGGAAACAACTACCAAGTGTGTCTGTCTGCTTTGCTTTGGGAGAAGAAAGTGGAGGGAGCCCCAGAATGTTGTAGAGGAACTGGCCCTGCGGAAACGGAAGGTGGATGGGGCGGGGGGGGGGCATCGGAACAGACCGACCCTGAGAGCATCAGTGGGGATTACGGTGGAGATTTCTGCCTCCCCCACCCTTTTCCTTTGATTGATTAGCGGATTTCATCAAAGGAGACTCTCGGGGGATTGACTAGAAAATTGATTTTGCCTTATTAATAGAAAGGAAGCGCAAGGGTTTTGGCCTAGACTCTTAGCGGTACATTTTCTGCGGGGAGGTCAGGAGGAAAATGTGTTTAGGAGGCAAAGCAGCTGTCTTGAAGAGGGCTGAGGGGAATCTGAGAACAATAAGAAATGGGGTTTTAGAGATCCGCCCATGAAATGCAGATTGCTGAACACAGAGGCAGAGCTAATAGCAGCAAGAGAGTTTGCTGAGGTTTCCTTTGAAAAAATAATAAAACGTTTCAGGGTGAAGGGGAGAACCGAGCAATAAAAGTTTCCCAAAGCAAAGGAATGAAGATGCCAAGGCCATCCCCTGGCTTGCTCTTGATTAGGGCTGTTTTCTTTTTTTTTCAGATCTGAGGCTGTCAGAGATGACTCTGGTTCTGTCCATGAATAGATTCTGCGAGCCCATTGTCTCGGAAGGAGCTGCTGAAATTGCTGGGTACCAGACACTATGGGAGGCTGACAGCTACGGAGGCCCGAGTTCCCCGGGGCCAGCGCAGGCTCCTCTGCAGGGAGACCGGGGAGCCAGTCCCCCGCTGGCAGGTATTGCCCTTGACCTTCCGCTGCTGCCCTCTGCGGCCAGACTGGTGGGTGGGGGTGCCCTTCTGAGCCCAGAGAGCTCCTGCTCCAGGGACTTCTGGGGCTGCCTGTGCATCTCGCATAACTGAGCCCAGGGCTCCAGGGAGAGGACCAGAGGTGATATTTAAATTGCATTGAAATCTGACTCCACATGTGCTGCTGCTTTGTATATATCATGTGTCTATATTTTTAAGAAAACCAAGCCAGATTTTGAAACTCTTTTGGATTTTGGTTTTCTACCCTGTAGAACTCTATGGTTCTCTCAGAGCTATACAAGCCCCAGTGGGCTTGACAGTGAAATCTTTATCCCATGAGACGTAAAGGAATCTGCACTTTGGGCCAGCAGCTGTATGTCTCTTCTTTTTATTAAACACACAGTTGGTTTTGGTATTTTAGGAAAAAAATTTCTAAGCCCAGAAAATAGAAATATGTTTTTCCTGATTCTTTATTCTTATATTCTAAGGTGAGTTCCTTTGGAATTTTGTGTAGTACTAGCAATTAAATAAAAAAACTAAAATGTAAAACAGGTATTCATTGAAGTCTGTTTTGCTGAAAAGGATTAAAGGCTGTGGTCTTTAAAAATTAGCCCCTGCTTTTATTCATGGTTGACATGTTACATTTTTGAGAGCAAAAGGATTTTGTTACTCAAAATTTTAATTTACAATTTTAAAAATTTGAATATCATGTTTTGAAAGAAGCAATATTATAACTCCAATGTGCAGATAATGATTTGTTTACTTACCTAGAGCCAAAAATATTTCAAAGTCATTTGGTTATTAGTGCTTACAGTTAAATATGTATACATTTGAACAGTGGTGTTATGTTATCGTGGATTTAATTAAACAATTAGAATAAATACTGATATATCTCAGAGTCGTTACACTCCTCCCTTTTATGAATTTTGCTGTTTGCCTGTGCACAGAATTAAGATTCTAAGTATTTAGTCAATGCTGAAATATGTCATTTTCCTGTATAATTGTCTAGAAATCCTTGCCTGGCCTGGGTCATAGGATTCCGTATGATAGCAACTATTAAGACAAATGTTTATTTTTAATCACCACATGTACAGACAAAAACATAGCCAAGTTATCTTCTAGAAGGAAAGGAAAGGAAAGTATTTTGTTTGGAGAACCTCTAGCAAACCACATGTCATTTGTCATATCTGATTTATTACCACAGGATCACATTACAGGGGAATTTCAAATCCTATAACAACATCCAAGATCACATACTTTAAGAGGAAGTATGTGGAAGAAGAGGATTTTCACCCACCACTCAGCAGCTGTAGCCATAAAGTATGTTTTTTTAATAGTCATTATTTTTATTAAGAGTTTAAGATACTTAGTAACAGTTGCTTGATCCATTTCCAGAAATTAAATTGTTCCACCCAAGCAATGAAAATGAGCCACTTCTCAAGCAGAGCGATATTAATCATTGTCACTTTTTTGGGTCCTGTGTTATTTTTCACAAGTATTTTGAAGAAAGAGAGAGCAAGAGCTCCTCTGCCCAGAAATAACAAAATTATATAATCCATGGAACGTCTTTTTTACTAATGATTTAATTTTTCTCAAGTGGCATTAAGGGTTATGGTGGTTCTGCGCTTTCACATGTGCGGAAATGCACTTCTTCCTCTCTGACACGCTCCCCTTCTCTGAGCTCTAGCTCCCGTGGCTGATGCCACTTCTGTGTGTGCCCACATGGGGGTGGTTACCTAGAGCTTTTCCTGGCTTCTTACCAGTGGACTCACCATCCTTTGAATGTGGGCGTGAAAGTAGAAACATGCACTTCATTGTGCATTCATTGCATATGTTTAGTTCGTTAAAATATATAATTCATTCCCAAGAAAAGACCAAAGCTAACTTTTTTGCATGTATAAGAAGGAAATAATAGGATTGGGAAAGTGTGTAGAAGTGTGAACTGGCCATCTAAGCTTTTGCAATACCAGTTCATTTTCCTTATGGTTATCTTCCTTCAAAAACTATCTGCTGATTTAATCAAGGAGAGTATAACCCGCACCATGGTTGTCTTACATGCAGAGAGTGTTTTTAATTTTTTAATTCATCTTCCTCTCCCCCACCCCCATCCTTTAGATGTGGCTTTGACCCTGCTCATAAAAGGACATTAGCATGTGTTGGCAGGTGCTGGGCTTTCCCCTCCCTGCATGGGTAGTTCCTGCCTTCGGTCAGCCCAGGCTGGTTTAGTTCACAGCTCCTCAGGTTCTGCTACCAGTTGGCTTTTTTAATGACCTGGAAGAGCTGGACCCCAGGACACAGCAGTTCATTCCCGTTTTAGTTTCTGTGTTGTGGTTGTAGCTGTTTTCCAGTTGCTGCTGGATTTGTCCCATCATACAGGGATGGTATCTCATAGCTCAGGAGTGAGTCCTCTCATTCCCTCTCTGCATCTCTTCTCCTGCCTGGGCCCAGAAGGAAGCCTGCTCTGGCCCTTCAACTGACAGGTTCTTGTAGGGTCTGAGCCTCACTGATTATTGTTGTCCCCTGTCAAGCAAGGATAATTGCAAGTATGAAACCCCGAGGGACGGCACTGAAAGCCAGATCTCATGGCTCCTTGATGGCTAGGCCAGGGTTTGAAGTATACGCAATATGACCTGCATCTTGGCATCTTGTTAAGAACATTTATTGATGTGCAGTATATGACTATGTGTGTGTGTGCGTGTGTTTGTATACACACACATATAAGCACAAGTGTCACAAGAGTACAGCTTGATGAATTTCACAAAGTGAACATATCCATGTCACTAGCATCCAGATCAAGAAGCAACATAACCAGCAACCCAGAACCCCTCCTTGTGCCCCCTTTTAGTCACTACCTCTGTGCCCTCCAGAGAAACCGCTCTCCTGACTTCTAACAGTGCAGCGTAATTTTGTGTTTTTCAGCACTGGGCTGTAAAACAGTGAACAACCTGACCTGTCCCTGCTAAGGTCTGCATTGTGGCTGGTGTCCCTGGTGCTTGACCACACCAGTGAGTCAGGAAGGGGGGACAGCATCACTAAATGAACCTGAGGGAAACAGGACCACAACATTCCCAGACCCACAAACTGCCAAGAAAGACATATGCTGTGATGATATTTTTCTTATAGTCCATTTTCTAAGCTTTCTCTTCCTTTTTTGACTTTTAGACCATCTCAATTTTTGAGGAACGAGCCCACATCCTTTACATGTCCTTAGAAAAGCTAAAGTTTATCGATGATCCTGAAGTGTACCTCCGAAGATCTGTCCTTATAAACAATTTGATGAAAAGGATCCATGGGGAAATTATCATGCAGAATAACTGGTGCTTTCCTGCCTGCTCTTTCAATGGCACCTCTGCCCAAGAGTGGTTTATGGCTCAAGACTGCCCTTATCGAAAACGACCGCGGATGGCCAAAGAGGAGTGTGAAAAGTTTCATGCCTGCTGCTTTTACCAAGAATGTGGTGGTCACTACCTGAATTTACCCCTTTCTGTCAATGCTAATGTCGGAAGTGCCTCCACCACTGCCTCCTCTTCCTCCTCCTCCGCTTCCTCCTCATCTTCCTCTTCCTCTCCCCCTCTGCCTTTACCGAGTTGTTCCCATCAGGTGGATTTTGATGTAGGCAGCGCACCTATTTACAAGGGTGATGGCCAGATACCTGCCAATGAAATCTTTGTTACCAATGTCAGGTCACTTGGTGTTCAGGAAAAGGCCAAATTAAATGATGAGAAAGCAAATAATGACACCAACAGGGATGGCGGCCCCCTTAGCCATGAACCTGTGGGAAATGACCTGGCTTTTGAGTGCAAAGGCCAATTTTATGATTATTTTGAGACTGGATATAATGAAAAAAACAATGTGAGTGAGTCTTGGAAAAAGTCCTTAAGGAAAAAGGAGCCTTCACCAAGTAACAAACTGTGCTGCAGCAAAGGGAGTAAAGTATGAGCCATCTTTTCACCGAAACTTTGAAGCATGCACAGCATGATCAATTAGCTCTCATAAATTTTATTTTGAATGGATTTTATAGTTTTGTACAACTGATAAAATTATGCCGTGAACATGCCGTGTCGTTTTAATGCCTGGAGAGCAGATTGCATAAAACATCTGTATAGTCGGCATCAGTGAGCTACTGATCAGTGTGGTGATTTTACCAAGAAAAAAATTGACTTAATGCTTAAAACTACACCTTAGTTTTCTTACAGAAAAGAGCGGTAGATTAGATGGGGGGACAATGGCCCCTTGTGATATTTCCATTACCCCCAAGGAGTCTGTCACTAGCTAAGAAACTTCAACATGTTTGCCAATTAATTAGGTAGTTATTTGGTAAGCAAATCAATATAACCAGCCAAGGATGTCTGCTTTTTCTAGATGATACAGTATTTTTTCTGAACAAAAGACTGAAGACAGGGAGCTAGATGAAATGGCTTCATGGTGCTGTTAAGTATTTGTATTTAACAGTCTTGTGTGACAGATGAAAATAGGATATAACGCAATGAAACACACCTGTCTAGGGGCAGCAATCAACAATATGCGTGGAGGGTGATCCCTGCAAATTCTTGGCTTGCCCATGATGAGTGGTGAGGCTTTTAGAGAGGTGTTATACAGGGCGATTTTTGGTGCCTTACTTTATCTTAATTTTTGCCAGTGTGAAAATTAAGGATAAATCAGAGTTACAGCAGGGATTTAACAAACAGGAAAAAAAAAAACACAGGGTGGATCAATATTGTTTGGAAACTGTTAACTTTGAACTGTTACGTTCAACTTTTAATTCGACATCTCTATTCTTCCTTTATTTTTGATGCCCAATTGCTTTTGGATTTGGCATTTTTAGAAAGGGATGGAGGAAACAATAGAGAGAGCTGTTAGAAACCAGCGCTAGCTGCTTGATCTTTTCTATGGCAACGGTCTGTTGCTGGGGTCTGGGTTTTTTGGGTTTTGGGTTGTTTTGTTTTGTTTTCTTGTCCAATGAAGTTCATGAACCAGTGGCATGCTTTATATTTTAATCTGTTTTGCATCATTTCACTCGTTTAGATTATAAAAGCATGTGGTTTTTTATATATGACTTTTGCTGTTGATTAAGAAGCACAATGTTAATAAATGATGTGGTGATCAATAAGGTTTTATCTTAAAGAATGTAAAGATTTGAGTTTTCGGAGAGTTATTTTGGAGAAATGGGACTCAGTGGGCAACCGCTAATATGTATTTGGTCAACGTTTTTCTCAATAATTTCTTTAATTTGCACATTGGCAAGAGTGTTCAGAGGGCCACTCTGACCATCCTTCCTTCTGCTCCAGCCAACTCCTCCTTCTAAACTGTATTCCAATTTCCAAGGTTACTAATTGAGTTGGGCCTCCTTAAACAATGCTTCACAGGAACCAAATGCCAAAAGGAGGAAATAAGTAAGTCCTCCCAGTTTCTCCAAGATAAAGCTTTTTTTATTATTGCTATTAATATTACATATAGGTCTCATTCATACAGTGTATGAGTAGGATCATCATTTGGACAATGTCCACAAGGACGAATTTTTAAAACATGTTCTTGTGTTATGGCTAAATAGTCTAGTAATGTTTTGGCCTTTATTTTCAATATTTGATAAATATTTGATGTTGAAAACTTAGAGAATAGATGCTTGTATATGAATGTGTTGTTGTAATAAAGTGAGGTTTTCTTGATATATATTTATTAAAATGATCAAAATTCATTCATTTTCTTATTTTAATGATTATTGGCTGTTTCTCTTTTGCATTGCTCTTTCTCCTTTAAAAAACTCAAAATGTCTAGAAACTGTGGTGGGCAGTGGCCACACGGGAGTTTTCAAAATGAAAGAGGCCAATAAAATACTTGAAGAGGCCAATCTGACAGGTGTTTCAGAATGGTCCTAGTTTGTAGGTTTAGATTTCTGTGGATTAAGAGCATAATGTTAATAAATGATGTGGTTGGTGATCGGTAAGGTTTTATATTAAAGAATCTAAAAATTTTAGATTTTGCAAAGTTTCTGAAAAAAATAGCATAACATAAAGCCATAAATACTGAATGCTAGTCGATTCCTTTATGAAATGTCAAATTGTTGAGAAGATGACCCGTATGTAAATAGTTAAAACAGCCACAGATTATTGTTAGTAGCGTTCTGCATTAGTGTTATTCTTAGAGGCTAATATTTTATTTGACAAAAAGGGAAAGCTAGTTGGAAGCTAATTAATTTGTTAAATGTAGCATTCTTATTATGAGTGTAATACATCATGGAGATTTAAATGCGAGAGAAAGGACTGATCCTTTTGCTTTTTAAAAGCCCCCAGCATTCCCAGATAATGTTTTTCTTGATGGCCAAAGCTGTGTGATGGGGTGGTGATTTTCCACAGCACTCACCTGGGCTACGGCTCATGCATCTGCTCAGTAGAACCCACGAAAGCTTTGAGTGGTGCCTTTGAATCCAGCAGCACTAAAATTCTAGTCATCAAGATTTTGTTTCTAGGATATTTCTTGCGTACTAAAAGAAATCCTTTTTCTCCCCCCCCCAAAAAAAATCTCTAGACACCCATCCAAATAACAAAAATTTTTCTGTTGTTGGTATGAGAGCATTGGGACTTCCTATGTCCCTGCAGTGTCATTTCTACCTAGGAGATATTGTTAGATTTTTCCAGAGTGACCAAGGCACCCCTTCATTGTAAGTTAAATCTATTAACTGGGTTCTATAGTTATATCCTCAGAGATTGGAAAAGCTAAGACAGCCTCCACCCTACACTGCTGTCTACCCACCTGGAAATAGCACCTTTTCTTTTTGCTGTGCTTGGCTTTAAGAAAAACCTGATATGGCAGAATCCAGACTTTTACAAGTTAAATGAGGGGAAATCTACACTTAAGAAAATAGCCCAGCTCCCCAAGCTTGCCGTTAATTGCCATTCCCCTAGGCATCTAGGTGCATGTCATTAACCAAGTCATTAACCTTTGCCTCTGGTCTTTCCTTTCTAAAAGTGGGTGATTGTAGAAGATGGTCTGGTAAAGGCACTTAAAAAAAGCAAAGGTATTCTCATCAAGTGCTTCCACTCATAAAATCCTATTAGTCTATGCTTCACCTTGAAAGGACAGGATGGCAGGGCCAAGTACAGGGGAGGAAGGTAGAAAAACTCAAAACCGGTGGAAGTGACCATCTGACAACCAATCAATAATTAGGGTAAGCATCTTTAACATGATCTTTTAAGACAATAGAAATTTAGAGCATTTCACATGCTGCTTTGTTAAATAAATGCTGAAGCAACTGAACGAACATTTATTTTTAGAGATCATAGTTAACGCCGTCAAAGCATGGCCACCCACCCCTCCAATCATGAACTTGTATTACAACTCCACTCGATTACTTCCTTTCTGGGTATCAAGAAGAGAGCTGAGAGCACCCTGCAGAAGACATGATGCTAGGAGATGTCAACTCCACAATAAATATCAGACAAGGATATAGGGATTCGTATGTGATGCAGCTAGACTTTCATATTCTTCAAATTGTGAGCAGAAAACATTTTTGAAAATAATTAGCTCAAATCCATTTTTATGACAGCCCCTTAAATTTGAAGTCATTTCCTTCATAGTTAAGGTTATCATCCCTGCCAATTTTGCTAGACCTTTTCAAAAACGGATTCACCGTGGCATTGACAATGATGGTTTAAACTAGACGCAGAACTGTCCCACGAAGAGAAGAATGAAATCAATATTTAAATAATAAAAGAGACAATGTATGGCTTCTAGTACTTCATTTTAAGATTGCTGTGTTTTGATTCTCTGGTTTAAAATAAATGTGTTAAGGATCTTTTAAGTTACTACACGATGCCTTCCTTGCTTTCTTAGAGTTATAATGTATAAGTGAGATATATTCTCTTCGCATGGCTAAAAATTCCCCATTTTATGTGATGTAGCTACATGACCTGGGGTGAAACAGTTACTAGTTTAGACATTGCTTCCAGCCCTATGTACATGCCATATTTTAGCTGGGAGAACTCACTTAGGAAAAGCCCTTCAAAGATGTAAGTTATGAACACTTGAGTCTCGCATCCTGCCATAAAGTGCATCAGCAAGTGAGTTTAATAAAACATGTTGTTTAAAATAGTCTGTAATTTCCTGTTTCTGCATTTCCCCTCAGTATCTGTGACAGGCTGAAGAACGATGACTAAACGAAGGGAATTTACACAAGCTAGTCTGGTGGTGTTTGCAAACCATCGCCATGAGCTTCATCTTCTTTGGTAAACAATTCTCTGGTGGGCTGTGTATGGTTTGTTTTTTTCCCTTGGTGTTGGTCCAATTTGTTAATTTTGAAAATGCAAACTACTTATTCATAGCCTGGAAACACCTGCTTTTGACCACAATGAAACTGATAGAACGTATGGAGATGAATTAGTCATTTCTCTTGTAATTTCCTATGTTTCTCAACCCCATTTTTATAACTGTTCCCTTGATTGAAAATAATAAAATCTTATAAAATGCCATATCTTGAGGGCAGAAGACACGTAGAAAAGAACTTGCAGAGAAATAAATTGTGATCTTGCTTCCTGCCAAGATCCCAGGACAATGGGCAAATAACAAATTTGGGGAGAGGAGGAGCCCAACTGCCCTGACTGGCTTGGCCTTCAGCAGACACGGTCTCCATCCAGGTCATTCCACGGGCGCAGCTGAGTCTGGGCATCAGTCATGTGATCCTCCACTTCCCCTTCGACTGGTCAGATCAAACATGAACCTAGCCTGGATACTTTGAGACATGGTGCTTTTTCTGCAGATGCCTTCTGAGGAGATTGCAATGAGCTAAGCTCAGATGTGACATACCCCTTGTATCCTGGCAATCAAGAAGTGAGCAGATCTCTTTGAAATGCACCTGGTGTAGCGCTCAGGCGTCTACACCATCCTCAAAACTCACAAAACTCCTGTGTGCATGATAAGGAAAAGATGGAGAATGACAGGCTACAAGGCAAGGGATTTCAGCAAAAGGTTGCGAGTTGATCTTTGGTGTAGTAGAGTGGAAGACGTCTGAGAACTAACAGTGCTCCACATGCATTGCAGAGTGAGTTCACTTTCTTTAAGGAAGAGTCTAAAGATTAGAAAGGAAAGTTGACAGATTTTTTTTTTTTTTTTTTGGTCAAACTTCTTTATGAAGACAGAAAAAACCATTTCAGGGACTGAAGGGTTTCCTTTACATTTTTGTAGGAAGAGAGAAATGGCTTGTCTGCCCTTTCTGGGAGCTGGGAGGGCTTCTTGTTGTTGTTCTCCAAGTCCTTAGATGCTGTGCTTTTCCATAAATCCACCGAACTGTCTCTGTGACTAGGTATAGGCATTAGCCCAAGGCCCCTCTCTCCTGTTCAATTCAGGCACAGTGGTGGTGGGTTTCTGGTGAGGCTGGAATATAGCAGAGGGTTGAGGGTGTGGGATTTGGAGTCAGTGCCTGGACTCAAATCCCAGCTCTGCCACTGTAGCTGTGCAACTTTGGCCTTGGCCAGAAAACCACTTTACTTCCTGGTGCCTCGATTTCCTTGTCTGTAAAATGGGGTGGCATACTGTACCCACCTCGAGAGGTTGTCAGGATTAAAGGCTTTAGTATTGGGGAAATGTGTCGACCTTGCCTGGGTGCACATTAAGTATGTGCAATAACAGTGAGCCTCTACTGCTTCTCCACTAATGTCCCTGGATGCCCAAAGGCTGGCCCTGATAGTACCAGATCCTCCTTTTTGTGGAAAGTGTTCTGCCTCCTGGGTTCTGTACAGTGAGCTTGAAATTAAATAGGGGGATTGTGTCAAACCTGGGGACCCAGGACACTTAGACAGCTATAAGAGTAGTCATTGGTGTCCCTGAGATATTTTTAATATTCCAAAAAGTTTACTGGAAATCATAAAATTTCAAATTTCCTAAAAGCGGTTGTACCACGCCAGATTTCTTTACCTTTACTTGGAATTAAATCAGGTTAATACAGTTAGCACAGACTGCGAAGAAATTCTAACTGGGAAAATGAAGGCATTATCCTTAATAAATACAATTTATTTCGTAGACAGAATCTTTCAGATCATTGGCTATGTAAAGAGAATAAGAGGTGTCCCTTATAAGTGAAAAGACTAAAAACCACTAACCTCTGACTCCTCACCAGGATTTGCCAAAGTTCAAGTTTATTCAATTACTGTATTAAATGATTCTCTCAGATTTATTTTTTACTCAGAAAAAATACAGTATTGATAAATAAATTTGGATAATTTAGACAAAGCGTTATTCCTAGTGTTCCTATATCTGATCATGGAGGCCAATGCAGTATTTTCTGGATAATCATAACTTTGAGGCTGTGGCCTATCATAAAATAACTAGGATACAGTTTTCACCTATAAGATCTAAGTTTTAAAAAGCAGATCAGCTAGGGAGTGTTTATCCCTACTTCAGAATCTCGTTCCTTTCTATGTTACCTTTAAACACAGAGCCCAACTGATGGCTTCAAAATAGGATTTCATTTACAAAATTCCATTTCCATCACTCTCAATTTTTCAAGAATATATATTTGTCCATAAGGTGAGGTACACCTGTAGTGATGCTTGCTGATTAGTGGGTCTGAAATGAGAACAAAACTGAACCAAATGGTTTGAGAATGAGAAATAGGCACCAGAGCCTCATGAAAGAAAATGCAGTGTTGCACCATGGTGGTTCCAGGACTTTTCTGTGACAGGTTCTTCTCCTACCTACTGGGCTCTAGGATCTCATGATTGGCACCAATAATTGCCATTTGAGCCAGATGAGAGAGGTACTAGGAGGCCAGGACACCTCAACCTGCCCAGGGAGATCCAGGCTGGCCGTCTCTAGATACTTGTCCTCTCCATGTTTGGAAACTCAGCAGCTGGAGTAGATTTTTTATTTTCCAGTGGGTAGGATTCCAACTAGTAAGGATGATCAATTAGAATTCTCAACCAGTCTAGCCTTAACCTAGCTGGTTTTAGCCAAGATGACTTAATGTACAAGGGCCTTGAAGGACGGTTGGGGGTTGGGGGGGCATCTTTCTATCTGGAAACAGTATTAGTCCCTACAAACAAAGAACTCATGAAGAAATCCTGGGGCCATCTGTCCATCTGGGTGTTGTAACGGATGAATAAATAGATACATGCTAGGAAGAACCTTGGGATGGAATTTGGAAGAATTGATTGATTTCCAACTGTTACTCTCATTATAGATCAGATAAGGTTTAACTCAATCATTCTAAAATTTTCTAACCTTTCTCTTATTTTCTTACAATCTATTGTATTTGTTTCTGATCAAATGACTGCGGTTTCTTAACCACAAAATTATAACCAAGTTAATGTTGAGAGCACTAGATTAGCAGTGAGGAGACAGGTTCTTGCCCAGCTCTGCCACCCACTAGTGCTACCACAACCCACCAGCTGTCTAACCATCCACAAGCCCTTAACTTCTCTGGGTCTTAATTTCCCATCTGTCAAATGATGAGGCTGTGCTCAAAGATTGGTCTCTTCTGGCCCTAACATTTGTGATTCTAACAACCTGCAATCTTTCTGCAGATTTTCCTATGTGTCAGCCCTTCCTTTCCTTCCCCAGGATGCCTTTTTTTTTTCTCCCAATAAAACCAAGAAACTGCTTCTGGATGTTTCTTAAAGAATAAATCTCCGAGTTTTCTTGTCCAGAATGATTGTTTTCTGCATATGGCTGCTAACCTATTGTCTGAAATACATTCCTCCAGACAGGCCGTGCTCCCCTGCGGTGTCTCAGTACAGTTACCCTCCTCCTCCCCTGACAGTGCCCCCCACCCCATTAGCCCATTAGCTCCACACATCCGGAGCCAGCCAGGCACAACGCTGCTCCTCCTGGCACAAGATTGTCCTCCCCTTCAAGCAACCAGCCTGCCTGCACCACGCAGGCAGGGGAGCCGAGAACCCCCTTGCCTCTCATGTTTATGAGTAATAAAATAGCGGACTTTCCCCCTTCTTTTTATGAAGATAGTCCTTGCAGCTGTGACTATAACTGTTGTTGGTTTTTTTTCATACGAGCCAAGATTATGGTCCCATAACCCAATTAGTGTCATTTGGTGGTGGTCCAAGTGCTTCCCCTGCACGAGTTTTAATTTGGGGATCCCCGGAGGCTGCACTCCACATCTGTAGCCGGCCTGTTCTTCCTCTCCCCTTATTTGCTCGAGGTTTATGGGAGGATTAGCTGTGTGGTCTGGGAGCGGCTGCTTCTCTTTCATCCGCACTGCTCTCGAGCCGCGGAGGAGCCTTTTACTTTTCATCAAGCCCTGGCACCTGGAGGGCGGGCAGCCTGGGCGACTGGAAGGAATCAGTGGATGCCCTGCAGGCCCCGAGGGGCGCGGCCCTGCAAGCGTGGGGGAGGGGAGGACCAGGGAAAGGCTGCTTATTCGGCGGCTCGCCACTTGGCCAAGCTGGGCCAGACTGGGATTCCGGGCGCAGGACGCGGAGCGCCCCCCACCGCCCCGCCCCCACTCCCTGGCTGGCGAGGGCTGGCGAGGGCTCCGGGCGCTCATTGTGCAGGCAGCTGGCACCAGCTGGGAAGGGGAATTAACATAACAAAGAGCCGGAGCGAGCGCGGAGCGGCCCGGCGGGGGCTCTGCAGAGCGCCCGGGGCTCGGAGGAGCCGCGCGGTCACAGGCAGCAGCGCGCCCCGGGCCGCAGGGCCCGAGACCCTCGGAGCTGCAGGGCCGGGCCCCATCGTGGGCATCCGCGCCGGCACCGGCTCTGCCGAGGTCCCGGCCTCCGGGCTCGCCCGGAGAAAACAGTGGGTGTGGGTGTGAATGTCCGTGACAGCGTGAGTGTGGGTCCCTCTGTGTGCTTGAGTGTGTGCATGGGCGTGCGTGTGACCGTCCGTGAGTATGGTGTGAAGGGGCCACCTGCAGATGGGAGGGGACCCACCAGCTCCTTTCCCTCCCTCCCCATCAAGGCCTCTTTGTTTATTCCTTCCCAGAAAAAGGGGAAGGAAACACCGGTTCTCAACTCCGGCTTCTCCGCGGAACCCCCTGAAGAGCTTTCACACAGCACCCAGGCCCGGCCCCACCCCGGAGACTCGAGAGTAATTGGCCCCTGCTGGGCTCTCAGGCGTGGTGTTTCTTAAGCTGCCCGCGCCGATTCCGACCTGCGGCGGAGGTGAGAACCGCGGCGCCGGGCGCTGACTCGCAGCCACCAGCGCGGGAGGAGGCAGGGCCAGCCGTGCCTTGGGTTCAGGGCCTTGGAGCTTTTCCTTCGCCTTCTCTGGCTGAGGTCAACTGCACCTTCTTCCGACACTAGCGCTTCTGTTTGAAGCTTCAGACTGGGCAACTCCATCTCCGTTCTTGTATAATCCTCAGAGCTGCCCCGTGGGAAGAAAACTGTCGGGAAACCAAGGCTCAGTGAAGCGTCACAAAAGGTCACAAAGCTAGTAATTCGGCGACCGAATTGAAGCCCACGCACTTTCCACTGTAATATTTTAAAATAAAAAAACCACCGCTTTTTGAGGCATCGCCAGACCTCAAGCTGACGAGGTCTCTGGAAGGACCCTGGGAGGCCTGGGGGCAAGGGCGCTCGGGGCGCAGCTGGACCCACGGCCCAAGAAGACAGACATGGCCCAGACGACATCCCTAGAAAATGCCCGGGGCCTCTCCTGCGGCCCGGAATTTTGCGCCCTTCTTCGACTCGAGTCGCCCCTCCTCCCTCCCCTGCCCCGGAGATAGCAAAAAGGTCCCGATCCAACCTCTCCAGACTCTGACTCCCAGCCCCCTCCCTACGGGAAGGGAGATGATGGCACAAGCAGTTTGCCGTCACGCGGGAGCTGTTGGCAGCTGCGCAGCCGGGGGCGGGGTGGGGAGGGGGCAGGAGGAGCGCCGCGGCCGGGGACCGGGGGACCCGGGGACCGGGGATCGAGGAGCTACACCTCCGCGCCTCTGGCCCAGCGCCCGGGTTTCGCCTCGCTGCACCGCGCCCGCTTCTTCCTTAACGGGAGCCGGGCGTCTTTGAGGCTCCTCTCGCATTTTGTGACAGGAGTTCCTTGCCTCGGCTGCCTGAGCAGCCCTCCCTGAGAGGGAGGAGAGAACCGAAATGAGCTGCCGGGCTCTGCCAGTCCCAAGCTTCCCCGTTACCCAGAGGGATGCATTTCCACCAGTGCAGGCTCCATCAGGCGCCTTAGCATCGCCAAGTTCCAGATGGGAAGGGGCCTCTGAGGCCACCCAGGCCCACACATCCTTCTCACAGCCTGGGAGACCGAGGCCCAGAAAGATGAAGTGCCTCTGGAGGTTTCACAGCCTTCTGACTGCCTGCCCAGCTTTGCTGGGCTGCACCAGGCTCTTTGGTGGGCAAACCCAGTGCTTACTTACTGGGGCCATATTCTACAGTAAGAACCCCAGTGCTGGGGAAAGGAGCAGCCCTAGGAATACAGGCAGCATCTGGTCCTGGAGGTGCCCTGCAGAGGGACAGGGTTAAAATCCTGATCCCCTAGCCTGAGTGCCACCCCTTCTGAGTTCAGGAGTAGGACAGGTGAACTGGTGGCCGGAAGAGGCTGGTGGTGGCTGCTGTTATTATTAAGAGTTCAGAATTCTCCTAGGTTCTAACAACTGTGTTCATTCTCAATAAATGGTTTCTTAATAATCATTTTAATTAGCAAAAAGGCTGTCTTATTAAAGCTAATTAAAGGCAATTTGGGAACCTTATTTTCATACAATCATAAAATTAGAGAAACAAGAGGCTGGAGAAATGGGGAATGTCTCAGCCTTTCTGCAGAGGGGGCAGGAAGGAGCTGGGAAGGGAGACCCTAGCCCCAAGCCAGGCAGGCCTTCAGGGTGTGAGTGCCCAGTGAGTGGGCAGGAGCCCCCAGACTTGGGTGCAGCCTCATACCGTGCTGGGGGACAGCTGCACGGAGGGATCCTCTGTCCACATCTTCCAGCTGGAGTCTCCGAGTCTCCTGAACTTCTCCCTCTGCTCCCATAATTGGTCAGTTCTCTCCCTCTAGTTATCTTTAAATTGAAAATGCACTGCCATTGCAGCCTTGACTTACCCCAGACCTCACTCCTTCCCAGAAGCTCCCTATTGGTCCCCAGGTGTTCCCTCCCCATCCATCCTGTGGCTGATCGTCCTAAATCACCAGCCCAACAGGTATTTTTTCACTTCCCAGGCCTGACTTTCAATGACCTCCAGACCTCAGCCCAGGCTATTTGCCCAACCCAACCTTCTGCTCCCTGTAGGGAAGCTTCTGCTCCAGCCATGTCTGTCCTCAATGTCCTCTCTGCAGATCTGCTCCTTCCCATCTCCCAGCCTTCACTCCTGCTTTTCCCTTAGCCTGGATAATCTCTCCTTGTCCCCGCTTACGCAAAGAGTAACTGCCCCTCAAGACCAATTCAAGATCCATATTTTGTATGAAGCCTTCCCGGGCTATTAGAGGTTGTTCCATGACCTATAAAATGTAATATCCCCTCAATCTATAATGACTTTTCAACTAGAATCATATATATATATATATATATGTATGCGTTTATATATATATGTTGATTTGTTTGTTTGTTTTTAAGAAAGACGTTATAAAGTAGGAATTAAACGTGGGTTTTGGAATCAGAGACCTTAGTCACAATCCTGGCCTCACATAACTTTATGATCATGAGACAGTGGTTTATGGGCGCATACTTCCTGTAAGTGTCTAGCATCAGAACTCAGCGCAAGACACTGGACAAGGTGCCAGCTCCTTGTCTTCTTGCGTTAAGTTTCTCAACCTCCATCCTCAGCAACGCTCCCTATAAATGAACCCATTCTGGCAGGAATTTAACAGTCTAAAAAAAGCTCCACAGTAAATCCTACCATGACACCAAGAATTCTTGCCTGTCCTTGAAAATGTAACGTATGTAGATTTTGCACAGCAGGCCTTATACCTCTCCTTATCTGTTGCTTAGGCCATGGGACGGTGAGTGGCCATGAATCAGCAAGGGCCTCCCCTGCTGTCCACCTCTGACCATCCTCTGGATGAAGCCTTATCTGCGGCAGAACTGACCCCAGAGGAAGGATAAAGAGCAGATCCACGACATACTAGTGTTTAGCTGCCTACTCTCAAAGTAATTGTTTAAGTAGGGGCCTCTGCCTGGATAATAACTATTATCACAGGACCTTGTGTTTGAGTCTCCTCACCAGAAGGAAATGCAAACCTATGACATTCTGATTCTGATAAGCAGCACACTTTTACCTACCAGGGGCTGTAATCAAAGCAGAAGTGGCACACAAATTAACCAGCAGTCCCCGGCGTATCAGACACAGTGTATATTTTCTTCATCTCCGCCGCGAAAGGGACTTATCTCCCATCCCTGAGCAGCAGTGGCTGTGTTAGCCCCACCACCGCTTCCGATGGGCTGGGACTACCCTGACATGTATGATTAAAGCTCCATGTTATACAGCAGTGGCTGTGTTTTCAAGGAGATGAGGAAACCTCACAGGGCCCCTGGGGCAGGACACAACACTGCTCCTCAGAAAATTCCCTTTAAGAAAGTTGTCATGAAATCCAATTAACCAGCTGGAAGGCCAGTGTGGGCAGCCCTCCTCGGGCTTAATAAATAATAGAATATGCCCTGCGTTGGAAGGGGTATCTCTCTTCTCTGAGCTCGGAGGCTGTGACAAGCCCTCCTGGCAGGAAGAAACAAGTACCAACACTGTGACCCCCTCCACCTGCTGCCCCACTCCCCCACCCCCAGTTCCTGAATCCTCAGTGGGTTCAGCAGGGAAGATCCTCTAGACAGATGTCCCAGAGTCCTGGAGGCACCTCCTCCCTCCCCTCCACCAGGAGCCACAAGTTCATTAGCCCAACCCTGAGAATGAGGGGATGAAGGGGGTTTGTCTTGAGGGAATGGAACACTGGAATGGGTGTCAAAAGCTGTGCTTCTACTCTACGTCTGGCTCATTCCCGGGTAGGCTCTTCAGAGCCTCCTGATCCCAGCTGAAGCCTATGGTGAGGACGGTGCGGTGGGCATAGCAGGCTCTCCCTTACTTACCTCTCCCCAAAGCTCACTGCACTGGGTGGAGTCTTCGCTTTGCTTTTGCTAGACTAGCACTGTTCAGTAGAAACATAATGCGAACCACACGTGTGATTTTAAATTTTCTAGTAGCCCCATTAAAAAAACAATAAATTCAAGAAACAGGTGACATTAATTTTAATAATATATTTTATTTAACCCAATATATACAAAACATTATCACTTCAACGTGTAATCAATATAAAAATTATGAAAAAGATATTTTATATTTTTTTGTTTTGTATTAAGTCTTTGAAATCTGGTATGTGTTGTACACTTGCAACACATATCAATTCGGACAAGACACATTTTAAGTGCTCAATAGCCACGTGTGTCTAGTGGCTACCATAACAGACAATGTAGTCCCAGACCCTTGGCCCATGCCAAGGCCTGGCTGTGGGGTTCAGCCTGGATCCCCATGATCCCTTGTACAGGGAGACCTGCAGCTCCTGTCTGGCTCACAACCACATTCTTTCTCCTCCCTGCTGTCTGAGTACCATGTTCTTGCTTCTTGGGGACACTCAGGCCCAGCCCTCTGGTTCAAGGCCATGGGAACACAGAAAGGCATTGGAAGCTGCTGCCATTCCCAGCAATTGTCCAGCCAAAACTCCTAGGCACCGGAGGGTCAACGTTTTGGAGTAGCCCGGCTATGGTCCACTCCCTCCTCACATTATCCCCACTCGCCAGGAGGGAACGTGTAGAGCCAAGACTGGGCAGGCAGGTGGTGGGGAGGGGCTGCAGACAGCGCTGTTCCCAGGGTGGCATGGGCCTTTGTTGGGAGCAGAACGGCCTTTAATCCTCTCTGCTACCGGCCAGGGAGGATGTGGGTGGCAAGTAAAGTCTTGTCGGGGAAAATGCTGGCAGGAAGGTGAGCCATATGCACAAGTAACCACAGTCTCCACCACTCCCCTCCTTTGATGTAGTGCCTCAGTGCCGTGCAGGCCAGGTCAGGCACAGCCCTCCCGGGACGAGTGTGACTGGGTGTGTGTGTGTGTGTGTGTGTGTGTCCTGGATCCTAATCAGGCTGCGCATTCCTTTCTCTGCATCTCTCCGCGCTGCATCTGAGAATATCCCGAAAGGGAATGAGTCCTGGGTTTGTATGTTCTGAGCCCCAAATTTAGACATGAGGTCTGAGAAATACGACTGTGACGGAGGGGATCACAAGGCTGGGACAGATGACACTGTCTCACCAAGTCTGTCCTTCCTCCCTGACTGCTCTCTGCCACCTTGTGGAATGGAAGTGGAAGAATGATCCCGTGACTGTCCCTGAAGGGGCAGAGTCCAAGAGATGCCCCTGGTCAGCCACGGTCAGTGTGTTGGGTGGAGGGAGGCAGGGGCTACAAGGAGCAGAGAGCTTTGAGGGAAGTGACATTCATGGCCTGGACTGTGGAACATGATGCCGCCTCAATGAGGACCCTGAGTGGGGAGAGGGCTACCCATTGGTAAGAGAACATCGGTGGGGTCCAGTTCTCATGCCAGGAACTCTGTGAACTCCGGCTTGATGTCACCACCATCCCTGAGATTTTAGAAAAGGGAAAAGTAAGCTGGCTAATTGATCTCTCACGTTTATAAAACACCTGATAGCTTACAAAACCCTTTTACCTCTATTATGGTATAATTCTCCTAGCAATCCTATAAGGTTACCAGGGCAGGTATCATTATCCTTATTTTCAGATGAGAAACTGTGGCTCAACGAAGCAAAAGACTCCTTCAAGGGGCAGAGCCAAGACAAGCTGGCAGACAGGGCTTTCCAGTATAGAATTCTCCAAAATCATTGCCCATGGAGACATTAGAGCAGGGATTTTGCAATTTTGGGGTTTTAGATCTCTTTGGGAGTCTGATTAAAACTTTGAGCCCTCTTACTGAAGAAATGGACTTTATTTATTTATTTTTTTTGTGAGGAAGATCGGCCCTGAGCTAACATCTGCCAATCCTCCTCTTTTTGCTGAGGAAGACTGGCCCTGGGCTAACATCCATGCCCATCTTCCTCCACTTTATATGGGACGCCGCCACAGCATGGCTTGACAAGTGGTGCGTCGGTGCGCGCCCGGGATCTGAACCAGCGAACACCGGGCCGCCGCAGTGGAGCGCGCACACTTTAATCTCTTGCGTCACCGGGCAGGCCCCAGGAAATGGACTTTAAATGGTCCACAACCCCCTTGAAATTTTACAGAAAATACTGTGTGTGCATTTTGGGGGGTTGGAGGATAGGGATAAGGAGAAACAGGATCAGATTTTAACAGAGTCTATGACATACAAAAAGTTAAGAGTCAATGAGCTGGTCCAATCCCTTCATCTGACAGATAAGGAAACTGAAGGCCAAAGAGAGTAGGTGATTTACCCGGCATTACTCTGCCTCAGGGCAGAGGTGGGACGTGAAATTTGAGTCCAGCTGCTCTTTTCACTGTACACCAAACCAATGAGGTCCACAGATGCCTGAGCTGCTCATGGCTCCAGCAAGTTCAGGCTTGGGAAGCATCAGGCTCCCGAAAGTAAAGATGAAGGCTACAAATGGATGTGTCATCCCAGCTCTACTCTTAGCCAACTACACAACCTGGGCCAAGGCCCTGCCCTCTCTGGACCTCATTTTACCTTCCTGAATAATTGAGAGAGGTACCCCTGACTCCCTACTTCTGAGGAACAGTGTGAGGGTACAACAGGAAATGTGATGGAGCTCCAGAGATGGGGCAGAGGAGAGGAGAGGAGGAGGACAGAGGGAACGAGTGAGTGTGAACTCAGGTTGAAAGAGGGGCTGAGCAGTGGATAAATGGGATGGGTTTGTTTTAGGGTCCCATTTCATCCCCTGGGGCTAAATTTCCCCTTGAGTGAGCCCCATCCCTCATACTGTAGGTAACAAAAGGCTTCTCACACTTTGCCCCTGAATCATCTGAATCGATCAGAGTCCTTCTTTGCAAAACAAAACAAAATAACAAAGCTGAAATCTTCTCCATTTGGTTTAAGCATAAAGAGATTTATTAAAGATATTGGGAGGACTGAAAAAATAGACTCAAGGCCGAGTTTCTAGGACAGTTCCCAGAGCCACACAGCAGATCTGGCTGCCAAAGGAGCTGCTGCCTCTGTCAGGAGCAGGAAGCTGCTAGCTCCAACCCACACTGTGCTTGTTGTGATCCAGTGCCAGCAAAAAGGATGACTCCAGAGCCAGCCCTGATGTCCCAGTGGTGCAAATTCGGCGTGCTTCACTTTGGCTGACCGGGTTCAGTTCCCTGGTGTGAAACCACACCACTCATCTGTCAGTAGCCATGCTGTGGCAGCGCCTCACATAGAAGAACTGCAAGGTCCTATAACTAGAATATACAACTACGTACTGGGGCTTTGGGGAAAAGAAAAAAAAAAAAGAGGAAGATTGGCATCAGATGTTAGCTCAGGGCGAATCTTTCCCAGCAAAAAAAAAAAAAAAAAGGAATGACTCCTGCCACATCCCTGTCCCCAGGTAATTCTTTCCTGAGCCCAAAGTGCATCTGACTGGTGGAACCGAAATCACTCACCTGCCCCCTTGCAGTGGAAACTGGAAAATGTAGGCAGTTTCATTCTGTTTTACTTTCCTGGGGAAGGTGGGACGTATACTCTGAAGAGCTATTAAAATATTGAGAGGGTGTCTCAAAGATTTGGTCAACCATGCATAACACAAATCTATGATAGTGTCCCTTGGGATGCTGGGAACATAGTTACGAGAGGTTTGCTACAAGAACTAAGATTTTTGAGGTCTCTCACTTTAATTTAAATAACTTTTGAAAATTCATGATACTTCTGTATTATATGTGTATATATCTCTATTTATCTGTCTATATAGACATAGATATATATGTCTACACACACACACATATACTATTAGTAAGGATACACATATATTGCATATACACGTTTTATTTAGCATAGTAATTATGTTTCTCTGAAAATCTTCAAGTAGCATTGAGGTGCTGAGGAGGATATTTCAAACTAATCCTTTGGTTTCTTAAAATCTCGACTGCACACACACCTAGGTCCTTAAAGATTTTAGGAAGGGAGGGTGGCAAAATATCCTGGTTTGTCTGGAACATTCCTGGTTTAGGCCTGTGGGCCCAGCATAAGTATTAATCATATCCCTTTCTCTCTCCAAAGTGTTCCCATTTAGATGATAAATTATATGGTCATCTTATTCTTGGGGGACACCTGACAGGTCTCTGGCCTCTAGGATGTACTGACAGAGATGTCATTGCAGCCTGACCCACAATCCCAGTGCCTGGGGTCGAACCCCTTGGGAAAACTTGGCAGTCAGCTGATTTGTCTTTATTCTCCTACTATCAGATGTTGGACATCCATCCAGGCCCTGCCTTACCACCCCTAACCAGTCAAACTGAGACCTCTGGGCACGTGGGCTCCTAAGTCCTGCTCCCTGAGAGCTGAGAATGTGCAATACACACTCTCACACTCAGGCTATTGTCCTGTTGTCCTTGCCAAGCCACGGCCACCCTGCTGCTCCAAACTGCCCTCCTCTAAGAATGATCCCTAAACCCATCTCACTGTAAATATAAGTCCTTTAGTATACCATGTGCTCACTTTGCATGGAATTCACTGGAGCCTGTGTTTACGCTCATTTTGTAAGTGTTTGATATCTGTTTCATTTATTACAGTCCTGTCTCCCCCTCAGACTAGAGACCCCAGGGTCAGGAGCTATTTATTGGGGATCCCTAAGGGCGGGGAACTGTCTCCCCTATCAGATGGGGGCTCCCAAGGACAGGAATCCTGTAATCTAGAAGACAAAGTTTTCACCTCATCCTTTGCCTTCTCTGCCCGAAGTCCGCTGCCAAGGTTCAAGGCAAGTTATAGGTATGAGGCTTGTTCTCCTAACTCCCCACCCCCTTGGGCTGGGTGGAGGGGTGAGATTTGTCCCTGCTGTTCCCCCTCAAAGCAGTTCTGATTTTTCCAGTCTGCCTGGGCCTCCAGGCTGCAGAGCGGACTCCGTGCTTAATGAAGCACATTCTCCATCTGTGGTCTGGCCCTCCTGGCAGCTCCAGCTGCCTGGGGCCTGGCTTTGGGGAAAGCAGTCAAGAAGTTCCCTCATCCCTGGTCCCCACCCCCCACATACACACCAGGGGATCCACTCCTCCATGGCCGGCCCTACCCCACCCATTTTAGGCTAATGAGATCCAGACCCCACACCAGAGCTGCTCTGACTGGATTGACCTATTTAATTAAAACAGCAGCTTCCAAAAATGGAGGTTCTGCTCCAAGGCTCTGCCCCTGGCCACAAAGACAGACTCTGGCTGTCTTTGGCCTGCTCGGACTTTGGCATTCCTTCTCGGTCCCTGACTTTCTTCTCTCCCTCCCTCCTTCCCTCGCCTCCTTTTTCCAACATCTGTGTCCAGAAAGGAAGAAAAACCCTGTTTGGACTGGCATCCTTCCATCTGTCATTTTTTTCCCCTTTCAAACGTCTTGTCTAAAGCAGAGTCAGTTACATAAACATTCCACCTCTTTCCATAAATTGGCCGCAGTTTCTGAACAATAGAGTTACTGTGAAGGGGAAGAAGGAGCGCAAGGCCACACCCCACAAGTGCTGGTCCCCCAGCCAAAAAGAACCAGAGACTTATTCTTTGAAAGAACTAAAGAGGAAATCCAGAATCTTCAGGCGAGACCTTTTCTGTTGTGCTTGGAACGGTTTCTTCACCAATCTCCCTCTTGCTCTGCCCCTCCTGCTGCCGACTCTCCAGCCCTTTAGCTTCAAGCTGTTTGAGCTGATGCCCAATTTCTGTTTTTTTTCCTTAACTGCCTGACAGTGTGTGTCAGTGTGTGTCCCCGTCCCTAGGGCAGAGCGTATGGATGATGGAATTGGTGGTGGCAGTGGTGTTGTGTGTGTATATGTGTGTGTGTGTCTTCTGGCATGATTTTTGGAGGCACACCCTGAAGGCTTTGTTGCCTTTTTCTTTAAATAGAAACAGTTGGACCTCACTAATTCAGACCAGTTGGAGACAAGTCCAGAGGGGAAGAAAAAAAAGACTGACTTAACAGAATACGTTTAAACGTAGGCCTTATTTCTCCCAAGTTCATGCCGACTAACTGGACTAACCACGTTGTCAGATAGGGTTCTGCTAGACCTGCCACATGTGTAGATGAAGGTCATTATTAGCACCATCAAGGTGTGAAAACATTTTTTTCTTAATAGTTCAGATATCTTCAACATTAGTAGCACTTCTCTGGCTTAGCAAACTGTCTTCTTAGCCAGGCTTAAGGACAGGTTTCGTATCTTAATCAATTTGTTATCCAGGGCCTATTGTAGCTCCTAGCACATAGTAAGTGCAAAATATATGTTGAACAGTGGATGGACGGATGGATGGATTGAAGAATGGATGGATAGATCAGTGAAACTATTGAAGCAGGAATGGAGGGATGGGGAAAGAGCCTGTAAGAGAGTTTGAAGGAAAATTCTAATGGCCCCACCCTGATGAGTGGGAGAAGTAGCAGAGATGTGTGTCAGAGCGAGAGCATGTAACCGAGAACAGTGTCATCAGCTCCCACAGCAGGTGGTGGAGATGGTGAAGGCAGGGATGGTTGGGGATGTGGCTGTGATAGTGAGTGAGTATTGAGAATTCATGTAAAGCAGAGGTAAGGAGGGCTAGGATTGAGTGGAGTTGGTGGGAAAGTGTAATCACGTGAATGGGTCTATGAGCAGGTCTGGGGCTGGAAGCAAATGTAGGTCTGGAAAGGTAAAAAGAGATTAGTCTGTTATGAGTAAACATATTTCAAGGGGGTGCCGTATCAGTTAAGATGCTTTTGGCTGCAAGTATTTATAAAGTTTAGTTCACTTGGCTTACACCAGCAGTTCTCAACTAGGGATGATTTTTTCCCCCAGGGGACATCTGGAAGTATTTGGAGATACTTTTGGTTGTCACAACTAGGATGGGGGGTACTACTGGTATCTAGAGGATAGAGGTTAGGGAAGCTGCCTAATATCCTACAATGCATAGGACAGCCACCCACTACGAAGAATTATATGGCCCAAGATGTAAGTAGTGATGTTGTTGAGAAACCCTAGCTTAAACCAATAGGGAACAATCTACCGTCCCATATCACAAGCAGTTTCAGGGTTGGCTATTTTATTTGCTCGTTGAAGAGTGGGTTCTTTCCATCAGTAGGCTTTACCTCTGCCATTTATGGGGGCTGTGTTCCCTCAGGGCCACAAGAGACTACGGTGGCTCCAAGTATCACATCTTCACTCAAGAGCATCCTCTGTCCCTTTTTAAAACTCAACTTTCCTTCCTGTCTCACTAGCCTTGTGTCTCATGCCTACTCCTAAATCAGTTCTGGGCAAGGGAGATTACCATGATGGGTTTAAACTAATTGAAATTTCAGAACCACACTGGTACTGGGATCTGAAACCTGAAGAAAATTTGTATTCAGTTAGAAAGAAAATGTGTCTTCTGGAGAGGGGAAAGGGTGCTGTGTAGTTCATGACAAAATCTCCCTGGCTTACTAGGCTCATAAAACTGAGAAATGAGCTCCTGGCCCTCAAGGCTGGAGCTTGCTGCTCAGTTATACCCACTTTGGATCCACCCCCTAAGCCATTTATTCCACAAACAATAGATGTTTACAGATGCCTTGTTGCTATCCTGGGGCAAAACAAACATGGTTGCTGCCAGCCTGGAGCTTTTGATCTTGTAGGGGAGATATCTTTTTAGGAGGGGTGATGGATGATCATTATCTTTTTTTTATTGAGGTCACATTGGTTTATAACATTATATAAATTTCAAGTGTACATCATATTTGACTTCTGTATGGACTGCATTGTGTTCACCACCAAAAGTCTAGTTGCTATCTGTCACCATTGTAGGGGAGATATTAATCAAATAATCTCAAGGATGATATGCAGCTATAGACAGAGATATACTGTGATTAAACAGTACATAGAGCTACGACAGCGTATAATAGGAGACATTACATAGGGGGCGAGGGAGAGTCAGGAGAGGCTTCCTTGGTTGAACTAAGATCTGAAGATTGAATAAAAGTTAACTATGTGAAAGATGGGGGACACAGGAGATTTTCCTGGGAGGGTGACCACACATGCATACCCCTCCGCTGGGAGGAGCACAGCTCAATCTAGGAAATACACAGGGCGGTGTAGTGCAGAGCAGAGATCCAGGGGAGGATGGCATGGATTTTGAGAGGTTGGGCAAGGCTAGATCTCCTAGCACCTTGTAGTTCATGCTAAGGATTCTGGTCCTGATCTTAAGAGCAAGGAAAAGTCATTCAAGTGTTCTACACAAGGATCACTTTGATTGCAGTGTGAAGAAGAAACTGGAGAGAAGCAAGCGAGATTTGGGAAGACAGGGAGCTGCTCTGGGGGTGGAGGCAGGCGAGGAGTGATGGGTTTGGACCAGGATGGTAGTGAGCATGAAGAGAGGTTGTTAGATTTGAGAGACATTTAAGAGATAAAATTGACAGGATTTGTTGATGGATTTGTTGGGGATCAGAGGAAAGAAGAAACAGTTAAGGATGAGTCCTAAGTTTCTGGATTGTGAAAATGGTAGGAAGGCAGAGCCATTTACTGAGAAAGAAAACACTGGAAAAGGAACAGGCTTGTGGGAAAATTAGAGTTTCATTTTGGACTTGGTGAGATTGCAGTTCCTTTGAGACATCCAAGTGGAGATGATGAGTAGGCATTTGGATATATGGATCTAGAGATCAAAGGAGAAGACTGGGGTGAAAATATGAATGTAGGAGATATCAGCATACAGATGGTGTAGTGGTAGTCTATTGCTGAGTAACAAATTACCTCAATATTTAGTGACTTAAAACAACAATCATTTATTATCTCTTATGGTTTTGGTGTGCTGGGACTTTGGACAGAGTACAGAGGAGATGACTTAACTCTGCTCTGCAATGTCTGAGGTCTCAGCTGGAAGACTCAATGGCTGGGAGCTGAAATTATCTGATGTTGATGTTGGCTCTTGGCTGAGATCTTAGCTTAGTTGCTTAGCTGTTGGCTGCAATACCCACATGTGGCCTCTCCATGTGACCTGAGCTTCCTCACAACAGGATGGATTGGTTCCAAAAGTGAAAATCCTAAGAAAGAGAGAGAGCCAGGTAGAAACTGTATCCTTTACATGACCTAACCTCAGAAGTTGTATAGTGTCACTTCCATGATACTTCATTGGCCGAGGAAGTCATAAGCTGCCACCCAGATTCAAGGAGAGAGAACTCAGACCCCAATTTTTGGTGGAAGAGTGTCAGTTGCCTTGTAGGAGGAGTGTGCGGGATGGGGTAAATATATAGGCTTGGCCATCCCTGGGCAATACAATCTGCCACCTCTGATAATTGAAGGTAATGGATAAGATCTTCCAAGGAAAGAGAACATAGATGAGAAGAGAAAAGAGCCTAGAATGGAGACTTGGAGTGATCCCATATGGCAGGATGAAGAAGATGAGTCTACAAAAAAGTCAGAGAAGGAGCAGACAAGGAGGTAGGAGGAAAACTGGAGAGTGTGGTGTCACAGAAGCCAATAGAAGAAAGTTCATTCATTGATTCATCAAGCACCTTATATGCCAGACTGTTCTAGGTCCTGGGAATACAGTTCCCTGACTTCATGATGATTACATTCTAGGAGAGAAATATCCAATTAGTTGAGGACTGAAAAAATGTGTCTCGAAATTAGGGACATGAAAGTCTTTGGTGACCCTCATGAAAATGGCTTTATTTAGAGTGATGGGGCAGAAGCCGGATTAGAGTGGGTTGATGAATGAATGTAATAAATGGATTGGGGAGATAAATATAGCTCTGGGTTTCTGAAGATAAAGATGGCTGCCACAGAACGCCAAGTCAGTGTGTTTCATTTTCTCTGCGGCCTGTCCTATTGTCAGGCTGGGTATCTGCATTAGCCCTTCATGCCTAGGGGCTCAGAAGTTGGAAAGGGCTGAAGCCCCAGCATAACTGGCAAGCAACATGGGTGAATTTTTCCTGGGCTCCACTCAGCATTGTTTGGGAAGGAACTGAGAGAATGTGCTGCCCTGTGCAGCCCCAGCCTCCAAAACCAGTCATATTGGTCTCCTCACATGCTGTGCCTGTTCCCACCTTCTTGATGCCTAGACTTCCTTCTTTCCTTCCTTCCTTCCTTCCTTCCTTCCTTCCTTCCTTCCTTCCTTCCTTCCTTCCTTCCTTCCTTCCTTCCTCTCTCCCTTTCTTCCTCCCTCCCTCTCTCCCTTCCTTCTTTCCTTCCTTCTCCCCTTCCTTCCTTCCATCTATCCCACTCACCATTTAAGACTTCTTCAAGACTCCTCCATGAAGAATCACCCACTCCAGCCTTCATGGATCCCCTTACCCACTGAAGTCCTGTCGTAAGCCTGGCCCTGCACTTGGCATGGTTCTGACTGGCCCGTGATCTGTGTGTCTTATTAGTCTCCCCATACCACACATAACCTCCTTGAAAGAGGACCAGGATTGAGATGTTTCCTATGTCTTCACAGTGCCCCTGAGCAGAGCACAGCATTGGGCTAAGAAGATAGTAAGGGACCAATATTTGCTGCATCTATTGAATGAATCAATGCAGAGCCTACCTATGGCCTCCCACCGTTGTCCCAGAATACATATCCTGTGAGCTTGTAGCAGCTGCTGGATCCAGGGGACAGATGGGGCTGATTTTTCAAGAATCTGTTTGCAGAGCTCCTGGGAAATAAACAGCAAGTGAGACCCTCTCTATACTCAGGAAGCTTTAATATAGGGATGGGGGAAGGAGGATATGGTTCCTCATCCCCAGAAGCACCGTCAAATTGGGTAAGCAGAACACACCAACTCACAGCAACAGCCAAACAAGTCCATTTAGTTACAGTGAATAGAAACAGAATAAAGGATCAGCTGAGGCAGGATGGCCCTCTCTGGTAGTATTTTTTCCAAATGAAATGTCTTAAATTTGATGCTGGAGAAATCCAAAGCATCACTTGGTTAGCTGTATCATCTTGTGCAAGTTGCATAACCCCTCTGGGCCTCACTTTTCCCATCTTTAAGATGGGAATAATAATTCCCACCACACGGGATTGTTAGAAAAAGTGAATGAGATAATGTCCAGCCAATCCTCACCATCTGCAGAGCTCCATATTTGCGAATTCACCTACTCACTAAAATTTATTTGTAAACCCAAAATCAATATTAGCAGTGCTTTGGGGATCATTCTTGGACATGCACAAAGTGGCAGAAAATTTGAGTCACCTGATACACACATTTCCAGCTGAGGTCAAACAAGGCATGCTCTGCCTTCTCATTTCGGCTCTCAAACTATAAACGGGTTCCTTTTCACGGCCTGTTTTTGGCATTTTTGGGCTTTTTGTTGACAATTTTGCTGTTTGAAATGGCCGCAAGTGTAGTGCTGAAGTGCTGTCTACCGTTCTAAGCACAAGAAGGCTATGATCTGCCTTACGGAGAAAATTCGTGTTAGATGAGCTTCACTCAGGCATGAGTTATGGTGCTGTCGTCGGCTGTAAGTTTCAGTGCCCCGAGTTCAGGCCATGAGTTCCATGCTGTTGGCCATGAGATCAACATAAATTAAATAAACTGAAATGCACAAAAAACAAAGTTGTGTATTGATTGGTTGACAAAAATGTCATAACCAGAGGCTCACAGGAACCTAACCCTATCTTTCCTCCAGGAGCAATAGCTCAGTATTCGCTAATTCAAGGTTTGCAGCGACTTGACAGAACATGACCAACAATGAGAATGGACTGTATGCAGAAGCACCTATACGTTGCCCGATGGGGACAAGTGTTCAGGAAGTGTTGACTCCGAATCTCAGTGAGAAGAAGGCAGGAAGCACTCCAGGCAGTTTATTGCCACAGTTGTCCATGCTTTGTCAGGAATTTTGTTCCTAAAAGAGTCAAAAAGGAATTTTCCCACATCCCTACACTGTTCTCTCCTATCAGAGACAGTGTTGCAACAATGGGCTGTAACCACCACTTGTAGCTCTCTCCAGCTGCTACTAATTATGTTTCTGTTAATAAGTTTCTGTCTTATTCCCCTTCTATCCTGTGGGTACCTCACGCTTCTGCCCCCAGACAGGGTGCTCTAGGCAGGGGCTGTGTCTCCTCACAGCCTGGGGGGGTTGACAGGGGCTGTGTCTCTCTTCCCCTCTGTGTGTTTTCTGCCCTCCTTCCCTCTCTGTCCCAACTATCTTGTATTTGTTGCTTCCACTTTTGTTGATCCTGGAGAAAGAAAAAAGGAACACCAGCCTTGTCTAGATCCAGGCTCCCTGGCAGGGTGACAGAGAGGACATTTGTAAGCTCCAGCCATGGGGCAGGACACGTGGAGAGGGCTGGAGGAATCCTGGACACCAAGCTTCCCCCCATAGGAAACTCCTTCCCCAGATTGGGCCACTCCTGTCTCCTCCCAGGTGGGTGTGGAAGCAGCAAGAACAAGGGGAAGGGACAAGACGTTTTCTCTACGCCTGGGTCTGATTAGACTCCCATTCCTGGGGTTCTCTGGGCCTGAACACTTTCTCCCTAGGCAGCCAATTGGAGAAAATCTGCAAACCTGTGCTGAGGCCAGGCTTAGGGAGGCAGCCGTGGGTGAAATGGGAGGGCTGTGGGTACTTGATCTTTATCAGAGCCCTCTCTGCCTCCTGGCCTCCTGCCAGCTCTCAGTAGCCCCCAGCCAGGATCCTCTAGGAATTCAGAGCCTGGGGATTGTATTACCTTCTGAATTCTATTAGCACGTGCAGGCAGGGATGGGGACGGGGGTTAAGGGGGAGCCGTCCAGAGGCCTTTGGTGCCAAGCAGGCGCCTTCGGTTTCTTGTCTCTGCTTTTCCAGCTTCCGCTTCCCCTCTGCCCCCATCTCTCATGCTCCCTGCAGGGAAGGGGGTGGATTATGTATATACAAACTAAAAAAGATACAAGTTTTTCAGATATTCATAGGAGAACAGAAGTTAACTATGATAGCAATAATAGCAAAACTATGTGCCGGGCACTGATCTAATTGCTTTACATATATTAGCACATTTGATTCTGAAAATATCCCCATTTTACTGATGAGGAAACTGAGGCAGAACTCTCATGACGTCCAGGACGTCGACACCCCCATTTTGAATTGCCATTTCCTCGTAACTATAAAGAGGGGTTAGATGAGATGAATCTGAAGTAACTTTCATCTCCAATTTTTTTTTCTTTTCATTGGTCTCTTTTCATAAAAGGGAGGAAAAGGAGAAAGAAGAATTTATCAAGTCCTTACTACATTGGGTTCTATAACAGAGTTGGTAAACTTTTTTGTAAAGGACCAGATAATAAATATTTTAGGCTTTAGGTCCATATGGTCTTTGTCCTCTGTTGTCACAACTACTCAACTCTACTTTTATAGCACACAGCTGCCATAGACCATGTGTGTGAACCAATGAGCATAGTTGTACTTCAATAAAACTTTATTTAACCAAACAGGCAGAGGGCTGGATTTGGCCCTCTAGCCAGGTTTGCTCAATCAGAAATCTGATTACCCGGTCAGGGGTCCTGCTTACACTCTGCTCCAGGCTTCATCATGAGATGCATGGGTGTGACCGACAGATTCCATTTGTTAACATGCAAAATTGCATACATGTGTGGAGATACACACACACACACACACACACACACACACACACACACACACAGTGCTGCCCAGCCTTATGCCCATTTACACAAGCCAAAGGTGTCTTTTACACATTGTTTGGCAGTTTACATTTCCAGAGGGAGCTGTATCAAGCTGCCATTTCCTGAGCATTCACTGTGTTCCAGGCTCTGTGCTCAGAGCTTTTCAAACATTATCTCAATTCATCCTCCCTACAATTAATTCCGTCAATAGGAATTACGATCCCTGTATTAGATTGTTAGGGCTACCATAACAATGTACCACAGACTGGGTGGCCTAAACAACAGAAATTTATTTTCTCATGGTTCTGGAGGCTGAAAGTCCAAGATCAAGGTGTCACCACTGTTGGATTCTTCTGAGGCCTCTCTCCTTGGCTTGCAGATGGCTGCTTTCTTCCTGTGGCTTCACATGGTTGTCTCTGTGCCTGTCTCTGGCCTAGTCTCCTCTGCTTATAAGGACACCAGTCATATTGGATTAGGACCCACCATTATGACCTTATTTTACCCTAATTACCTCTTTAAAGACCCTGTCTCCAGATTGTCATTCTGAGGTACTAGGGGTCAGGACTCCAACACACGAATTTCTGAGGGGGTTGAGGGTTATAACTCAGCTCACAACAATCCCCATCTACAGAAAAGATAACAGAGACTCTGACGGGACAGGTAATCTGCCCAAGGTCACAGAGTAATTTGAATGCCTTACTCCAAAGCCCGTGTTCTTAGTCTCTTGAAGGTAGTTTGTTCATAGGAAAATCACAGCATTTTTGAAAATCAGAGATTATAGTTTCAGAGAGCTTAATAATTGAAGGCTTCTCCATGGAGAATCCTTAAAGTAATAATCAAACACCAACTTGGCCATTTCTAACACTAGACATGTGATCACTTTCAAGAGAAAGAAGACATCTCCTCCACTGACTCCCCCACCCATTAGGAATTGTCTGTAGCCCGTTACACAACATCTCCATCTTCCTCCTCTTCCTCTCCACCCTTCCTTGTTCTTCCCACTCCCCCACCTAAGCATCCTTCCAGGAGTACAGATTTCATCATTAGGGTCTGAGAAAAGGCACCAGGTCCCACGAGAACAACCCCTGAGACAGATGAGGGCCTTCCCAGGACCACTTTAACCATAGCCCTACAGGGACAGACCCTGCCCATGAAACCCAAGACTGAGCATTGCCAAGTAACCACCATGTTGTGGGTCTGCAGTGGCCACAGGGCAGATTCAGGGCAGTTGGCAGTTGTAGTCACTGATGTAAGTAAACAAGAAGTTGTTTGGGCTGAACGTATTTCTCAAATGAGAAAGAATCACTTGCAACTCCTTGACTTCCATTAAGTTTTCCAGAAGACTCTTTGGAGTTTTCTATATCCCATCCAATGTTCAGATACCTTGATCAGATTCTCCCTCCAAATATAATACACTTCCTCTTATCTTGGTCTTTTTTTCCTTCTAAATGCATGTCCTTTGTTTATCTATGTTGTTTATATATATTTATCCCACTGACTTTAGTGTCTGTCTTAGTATCTTCCTTTAAAAGGATCCAGACTGTCTCTCTTCTGCCCTTTCATTATGTATTTTGTTTGGTTTTTCCTTCATTTATTTATTTATTTGGTGAGGAAGATTAGCCCTGAGCTAACATCCGTTGCGAATCCTCCTCTTTTTGCTGAGGAGGATTGGCCCTGGGCTAACATCCATGCCCATCTTCCTCTACTTTATATGAGACTCTGCCACAGCATGGCTTGATAAGCTGTGCATAGGTCCGCACCCAGGATCTGAACCTGTGAACCCAGGCCACCAAAGTGGAGCATGCGAACTCAACCACTATGCCAAGGGCCGGCTCCCTCCTTTATTTTTTTAATATTGGCATAATTTATATTGAGTGAAATGTACAGATCTTAAGAATTAAAGTTCTATGAATTTTTACATACGCTGGTATAAGCCACACCTCTGTCAAGACACAGACAACTTTCATCACCCTAGGAAGTTCTCTCATGCTCCTTCCCAGTCAATCCCTTTTCCCATCCCCACCCCCACCCCTAGGCAACCACTGTTCCAATTTTTTTCACCAATGATTAGTTTTACCTGTTTTAGAACTACATATGAAAGGAATATAGAGTATATATTCGTGTTTGTCTGGTTTCTCTGGCTCAGCCTAATGTTTTTGAGATTTATCCATATTAATGCATGCATCAGTATTTTATTCCTTTCTCTTCTTAAGTGGTGTTCCATTGACTGCGTATGTCACTGTTTTCTTATCCATTCTTTCATTGATGGACATTTGTTTGTTTCCAGGCTACTATGAATAAAGCCACTCTGAGCATTCTTATACAAGTCTTTTTGTGGACACAAGCTCTACTTTCTCTTAGCTAAAGACCCAGGAGTAGAGCTGGGTAATAGAGTAGGTGGAATGTTTAACTTTATGAGAAATTGCCAGACTGTTTTCCAAAGTGTTTGTACTATTTTACACTCCCATCAGCCATGGATGAGAGTTCTGGTTGTTCCATATCCTCACCAACATGGGGTTGTTTGTCTCTCTGTTATGGAGTTGTAGGAGTTTCGTTCAGATGATTGACTTCTGGCATGACAGTGTGAGGAGCTCTGCAGAACCACTCCCCAGTGCAATTTGTGAAAATTATTTAAAAACAAAACAAAACAATATTTAAAGGCTCTGGAAATGGGCATAAGGGCATATAGCAAATAAAGAAACATCCATTAAAGAAAATCTCCAAATACTCAGTAAGAAGAGTGATAATTTGTGCATTTGAACCACTACTTCTCTGTAGAAATTGGCAAACTGATTCTAAAATTCATATTGGTTTGCAAGGGATCTGGAATAACCAAGCAATCTTGAAAAAAAAAAAAAAGAACAAAGTAGGACTAATACTTCCCAATTTAAAAATTTACTATAAAGCAACAGTAAACATTGTGGTACTGGCACAGGAAAGACATATAATCAATTGAATACAATTGAGAGTCCAGAAATAAAACCATCTGTCTATGTATGCTCAACTGATTTTCAACAAAGGTGCCAAGACTATTCAAGAAGGAAAAAATAGCCTTTTCAACAAATAGTTGAAATGTGAATAGCCACATGCAAAAGAATGAAATTGGGTCCTCACCTCACATCATATACAAAAATTAACTCAAAATGGATCAAAGATCTATATGTAAGACCTAAAAGTATAAAAGTTAGGGAAAAAAACATAGTGGTAAGTCTTTATAACCTTGGATACGGCAAAGGATTCTTAAATATGACACCAAAAGCACCAGCAACAAAAGAAAAAAGATAATTTGGACTTCATCAAAATGACAAACTTGTCTGCTTCAAATGATACCATTAAGAAAGTGAAATGACAACCCACAGAAATGGGAAAAAATATTTGCAAATCATGTATCTGAAAAGGGACTTGTATCCAGAATATACAAAGAATTCTTATAGCTCAAAAATAACACAAGTAACTCAATTTGAAAAGTGGCAAAGAATCTGAACAGACGTTTCTCCAAAAGATAATCAAATGGCCAATAAGCACATGAAAAGTTGCTTGACATCATTAATCATCAGGGAAATATAAATCAAAGCCACAATGATATCCTGCCTCATACCCACTAGAATGGCAAGAATCAGAGAGTTATATAATAAAAAGTGTTTGTGAAGATGTGGAGAAATTGAAACCCTCATACATTGTTGGTAGGAATGCAACACTTTGGAAAAGAGTCTGGCAGTTCCTCAAATGATTAAACATAGAGTTACCATATATGACCCGGGAATTCCACTCCTAAGTATATAGTCAAGAGAAACAACAACATATCCCCACACAAAAACTTGTATACAAATGTTTATAGCAGCACTGCTCATAATTGCCAAAAGACTGAAACAACCCAAACGTCGATCACCTGAAATGGATAAACAAAAGGTGGTATATCCACACAATGGAATATTATTTGGCCATAAAAAGGAATGTAGTACAGTAGTCCCCCCTTATCTGTGGGGGATACATTCCAAGACCCTCAGTGGATGGATGCCTGAAACTGCAAAGAGTACCGAACCCTATATATACTATGTTTTTGCCTATAGATACATACCTATGATAGAGTTTAATTTATAAATTAGACACAGTAAGAGATTAACAACAATAACATAATAAAATAGAACAATTATAACAATATACTGTAATAAAAGTTACCATGGATCTTAGCAACCTCAGGTACGATTTTTTTCTTTCCTTATTAAGTCGAAAACTTTCACCTTTTCACTTAAAGAAAGCCCTTTATGGCTTCTCTTTTGCATATCCGAATTGCCAGCATCACCACTCTTGCACTTTGGGGCCATTACTAAGTAAAATAAAGGTGACTTGAACACAAGTACTGCGATACCGCGACAGTCGATCTGATAACTGAGACAGCTACTAAGTGACTAAGTGGCAGGTAGCATATACAGCGTGGATTCGCTGGACAAGGGGATGATTCACATCCTGGGCAGGACAGAGCAGGGCAGCAAAAGAGTTCATCACACTGCTCAGAATGGCTTGCAATTTAAACTTATGAATTGTTTATTTCTGGAATTTTTCTTTTTACATTTTCAAACCTCAGGTGACCGCGGGTAACTGAAACCTTGGAAAGTGAAACCGAGGATAAGGGGAGATTACTGTACTGATATGGCACAACATGGAGGAAACTCGAAAACATTATTCTGAGTGAAAGAAGCCAGACACAAAAGATCATAATTTATATGATTCCATTAATATGAAATAATCCAGAATAGTGAAATCTTATTTGCTTAGGGCTGGGAGGCTTGGGGGATAGGAGACAATAGCTAAAGAATATAGGTTTCTTTGAGGTGATGAAAATGTTTTGAAATTGATTGTGATGGTGGGTATACATATCTGTGAATATACTAGAAACCACTTAATTATATATTTAAATGGCTGAATTATACGGTAGGTGAATTATATCTCAGTAACACTATTAAAAAATAATAACCTAATAACCCTTTGGTGATATAGGGATGTATGTGTGCGTGTGTGTGTCTGTATTAGTTTTCTTTTGTTACTGGAACAAATTACCACAAACTCAGTGGCTTAAAACAACACAAATTTATTATCTTACAGTTCTGAAGTTGGAAATCCAAAATGGCTTCATCGGGCTGAAATCAAGGTGTTGGCAGGGCCATGCTCCATCCGGAGGCTCTGTGGGAGTCTGGTTCCTTGTCTTTCCCACCTTCTAGAGACCCCCTGCATGGTCAGTTCCTCTGTGTTCAGAGAGCATCACTCCGTCCTCTGCTTCGGTCCTCATGGCTCCTCTTTGCAACTCTGACCTTCCTGCCTCTCTCTTACAAGGACCATTGTGATGACATTGAGCCCACCTGAATTATCCAAGGTAATCTCCTCATCGCAAGAGCCTTAATTTAATCACACCTGCAAATTCCCTTCTGCCATTTGAAGCAATGAATTCATAGATTCTGGGGATTAAGACATGGACATTTTTGGGTGAGCCATAATTCAGCCTATCACAGTGCATGTGTGTGTGTGTGTGTGTAGCAAATATTTCTCCTAATCCATGGCTTGCCTGTTTATTTTCCTAACTATAGTCTTTGACTAACAAGTTTTTTTTTTTGTAGAACTAGACAAGATGATTCTAAAATTTATATGAAAATGTCAAGAACTTAGAATAGCTAAAATAATCTTGAAAAAACTATCTTCTTTTCTTTTTTTATGTTTTGCTGGATTCCATTTGTTAACATTGTATTAAGGACTTTTGCTTCTAGGTTTCTGAGAGATGTTGGTCTATAATTTTTTTTCTTATAATATCCTTGTCTTTGTCCAATTTTGGTATTAGGTTTAAAGTGGCCTTATAATATCAGCTGGGAAATAGTCCTTCTATTTTCTGAAAACATTTTTGTAAGATGGGCATTATTTCTTCCTTAAGTGTTTAATAGAATTTATCAGTGAAACTATGTGGGCCCAGAGTTTTCTTCTTTGGAAGATTTTTAATTACGAATTTGAATTCTTCAACAGAGATAAGACTACTAAGGTTTTTCCACACCTTCTTGTATCCACTTTTGTAATTTGTGTCTTTCAAGGAATTTTGTCTGTTTTTGTTGCAGACTCCTCCTAAATTGTTGCAGACTCCTGTTCTAACAAACATGAACTTCATTCTCTTTGCCTTGGATAAGATTCTGTAACTGTCACTGGTTTCAATACAGTAGTTGCTTACAAGATGTGTTTTCTTTTTTTTTTCTTTCCTGATTACAGTAGTAATATTAACTTATTGAAGACAATTTTGAAAATACACAGAAGCCTAAAGAAGAAGCTAAAAGTCACCACTAATCACATTGCTCAGAAACAAATCACTGTTAATACTTGGCTCTCATTTTGTTTTATGGTAATTTATAACAATAATAATAATAATTATTTAAATATACATATAGTAAAATTAACTTTTTTAGTGTATAGTCCTATGAGAACATGAGAACCACAACAAGCAAAATTCTAGAAAACATTACACTCCTGGGATGAGTTCTCTCCTCTCTCTTTGTGGGACAGGGGTCCAGCTGAGTACTGTTCCTAAAGGTAGGGAGACAGCAGCATTCTGCTTGAGGAAGTGGCCCAAGCACCTTGTGGGCAGTAACTAAATGTAGGCTAAGTGCAGTCCAATGGTGAAGACTGGTAAGGGGTTTAAAAATAGATGAGGGATCCTTTTGGTTCCATCCACAGTGGAAATAGTTAAAATCACCCTGTTCTGACTGGCAGTTCAGAGAGGGTTTGCATCTTTGGGTGGAAGTAGTAGATGGCTCTTCCCCCACCAGAGTCCATCGTGATGGGTAGGGAAGGGCCTGGATTCTTAAGACTTTCATCAGCTGCCTCTTTTTGAATCAGTAAAATGGCTCCTCTCAGATGTGGGGTCTCAATGAAGGCAACCTGGGGAAGGGTTATCCCCGGGGGATTCCTGAGGACGCATGATAAGGTACCATGATAGTTAGTAAGGCTTGGTGAGATGCTGGACTGACAGCAGTCTTGGGGCCCTGCCTGGTACCATCTTTCCTATTCCAAACTTATCTGTGTGGGGAAGCACCCAAGGACCAAAGTTGAGGTAGTATCTGGCCTTGTAGGTCTCTCACTCCAGATCCACTGCTGAGAGAGAATTAACCAAATCATGTGACGGTGACTCCCTCTCCATTTTCTCCATCAGCCTGTCTCTCTTTTGCCTCTCTTTGCCAAACAAAGAATTCTTTCAAAGGCCCAGAGCTTCTGCTGCTATGAAAACAGCCTCCTCTCACTGGATATTTCATCAAGAGGGGAATTCATATATTTATCATGAGGTTTTTACTTTTGGGGAATGGATCCCAATATTGAATCTCTGCTCAGTGCTAAGGAAAGGAAGTGGCCTCCAGGCAAAGCCCGGTAGAGATCTACAGCTGTGGGGCCAGCCTGACTTGCAGTAATGACGCCTGTGCATTCGGGCTCTATAGCAACAGCCTTCCACTGCTAGATACATGTCTACAGAGCAGAGTGACTATGTGTCTGAGAAAGCATTTGGGCAGGTTCTGTAGCAACTTCATGTGAGGGACTATGTTTATCAAACTCCCAGCTAAAGCAGCCTAGAAATTGGGTGTGATTTTAAGGGAGTTGATAATCTAGGCATGGGAGGCAACCAAGACAGTTCTTCATCTGAGGTCCACAGACCACCCAAGGAGTCCATGAGTAGAGTGCTCTCTCAACATAATTGGTTTCCTGGGTAATCTTATGTATTTATTTTATATATTTGAAAAAACTATTTGGACAATGGGTCCATAGGCTTCACCAGTCTGTCAAAGTGGTCTCTAACACCAAAAAAGATCAAAAGGTTAGGAAACCAGTGCCTCTCTCTTCTCTCTCCTTTCTTTTTTCTTCTCTTCTCTCTATCTCCTTTCTCAGTTTTCACAGGAGGGCAAATTGCAAGACTGAAAAAGCCCTCTGATGCTAAAACTGATCTCTTTTCATAGCATATTTTTGATATGTTTGTTAAAAAATTATACATCCTTATCAGGAGAAGAATGGGAACAAACAAAGGAGCTGACCCCACTCTCACTTTCTAGTTGGGAAGGCATCCATCCTGTGGTTTATTTGTATCCCTGTTCCCTCCAGAAAGGGCTTGGGGCAAATAAAAACATTTCAACGTATGCAAACCTATGTCTTAGGCATTTAACAGCAGGATAGAGAACACGGGAGTGATCCTGCAGTGCTTGCACAGACCTTGCTCAGCTGTTGAAATCAGCAGTAGCATTTGGCTCTATTCCAGAAAGCTCCTTCATCACCTTCAGAGCATATCTCAGAATCTAATAATAATGTGAGTATTTTTGTCAAACTTAAAAAGCTTGGCATGTTCTGTCCTTTATTAATCCTTTCTCAGAATAGGTAAGCTGCTTAATAAATCTCAGTGGTAATGGATGGAATCAGTCAAGAGGAAGAAAGTTTATTTAATAGTCATTTGATGTAATTAATCTTCAAAATATTTTCCTGGAGAGGAATCAGACAATTCAAGTCTTTTTCTATCAACAATGATAAGAGAAGTGGCTTTGGTACTCAGGTAGTAGTGGGGTCATTTTAGGAAGCTTCCAGCTTCCAATTCCATGTGCAATTTGGCCTTTTGATCACAAATTGATCACAAACAATATGGTACAACTTTGCCAGATGTTTTCAGAAATCATTAAGAATAAAAATTCCATTTAGATCCCAAAATATGCGTTAGTCCTATAACAGACACTATTGGTTGCTCCCAATATCCATTTTTCCTTCCTTTCTTTAGGAAAAAATTCACCAAGATTTAGCTGGGCACATGACTACTCAGCTAAAGACCACATTTCCAGCCTGTTTTGCAGCTCAGTGTGGATATGTGACTGAGTCTCGGCCAATGAGATATAGACAGAAGTGATGTGTGCATATTCTAGATCATTCCTTTAGGGAAAGGATGTGCCCACCATCACCTCTTCTCCCCTTCCCCCTGGCTGGAAGGCAGAAGTTATGGCAGGAGCTGAAGCAGCCATCTTAGAGCAGGAGGTGGAGTCATATGCAGCAAGATGAAAGAAACAAGGCTCTCCAACAAGACAGAAGAAGCCTGGATCTCCAAAACCACAGAACCACCCTCCTAGCCCTGAACCATCTACCCTGATTTTTATGTAAGAGAAATATACTTTGTTAGAAACACCATTATTTTGGCCTTTAGTATAGTAGTCAAATCCGTATTCTAACCCATATTGGTCCCAGCCATGTTTTTTCCTGCTCCTAGTTACTTCTATCCTCGTCTAAGCTCCATTCCATCTGGCTGGTCAAACTCTGACATTTTGCTACATGATCCATTGCCAAAGTTTCCTCAGTCACTTGTGCTTACTGCAGCTCATATCACTTCCCCATCCAACCCCCCTCCCCATCCCATTCTCAGTTCTCCACTGTGGCCTGTCGCTAGACAGTCTGTGATCTCCAATTCTGAAAAGAATCCATCGCAATAAAACAACAAATGCTGACAATATTTGTTCAGCACTTATCATGTGCCAGTTTCTGTTCTAAACTAATTACACATTAATGTAATGTCTAAACAAATTACTTCTCATTTTAACCTTTCAACAACCCTTTGAGGTAAGTAGTTTTATTCCCTCTATTTTGGAGATGAGGAATCTGAAGCACAGAGAGATGAGAGAATGCTTTTACCACCTACCTGACAGGGATCTTGACTCTAATAAATCCTAAACAGAGACAAGCAAGGACAGAGAAGTCCTCAAGGTCACTGAAAAGTATGAGAGCCAGCATATATATGACGAGGGAGGTGCCAGGGGCAGCTACTGGCTCTTCTGATGGCCCCAAAACCCACCTGCGGAGGGCAACCTCTTCTTGTCCAAGTCACTGTAGGTGAGCAGCAGGTGGTAAAGGAGCAGAGCCCTGGTGGAGTTGGCTCCTCCTTGGTGTTCCAGGCTGGTGAGCTTTATAGGACAAGCTGCAGGGATTCCCCAGGCAGACTTTCCTAAACATGTAACTCCATTTTTCCCCCACCCCCACCTCTCTCTCATCACCATCTCCATAGCTCCTTCTGGCCTGACCTCATTTGGTCATCAGTCTTTCTTGCCATGGACCATTCAGTCTTTGACCAATGTCCTTGAGTGGGTCTTACCTTGGCTGGGGGGCAGTCTTACCACCGATTCACCAGCCCTAATGTTGGGTGGGCGTTCAGAGCCTAGCTTGTTCTGGTGCCAGGGAGGGTTCTGAGTAGAACCCTAACTGGGGTGTGGAGACAAGCTGAGTGTCTTTGGGGCGTCTTCCTGCGCCTCTGGCCCTCAAGAAGCTGCTTAACTCCTGTCGGGGTTCTGTTGTCATTTACACACTGCCCTGCACTGCCTTCTCCCCCTTGCTCCCAAACACACGGAGTTCCATGGTTGTTTTAAATGGTGTGCTCTCCACTGGCCTCCTCAGAATCTTTCAATTCCTCCCCTCAGGCCCTCCCCATTTTATCGAACTTTTTTCTTTGTCAAGCTTTGTTTTTAATTAGAACCACATTATAGCAGAGAGTAGCTCATGAAGCCAGACCCTCAGAGGGCCCTAGGAGGAGGAAATGGGTCTCTCCCCTCAGCCTGGAGACAGCTGTGTGTCTTCCCCACGCCACATACTGACCAGCTGAAAGACACGCAGTACAGCTGCAGAGAAGTGGCTGAAGTAAAAGATGCCTATTCAAAATGGAAACTTCTCCCTCGCTCATCCTTCTTTTCACCACCTAAAATGTCTCTCTGTTCCTTGCTCCCCACTTCGAGCTTCAGCAAGGATGGTGTGCCTCATGTGAATGGAGTTGTAATTCCTCCTTCCACTAAAGCGGGTAGTTGTTTGTTCATGGGGGAGTTTAATGCTCTCATCCTAGGGATACACAGATAGTTCTTTCTTCTTTAAACTGGCATAGAGTCAATGCTCTATGTTAGCTATACTATTGTTATTCTGCCAGATGGGTGAAAGGACTGCAGTGGTTATGGTCGATGGGCACTCAGCATCCATTTCACCTTCCCAAGTGTGATTTCCTATATTACAGAGGTGGGTAAACTCAACTCTCTGTTTCTCTGACTCCCTTGCAGCCAGGGTTCTGGATGAGGATTAGGTTTTGCCAATTAGATGCACTTGATGCAAGCTGGCAAAGGCCCTCTTCCTGCAGCTTTGGCTGTTGAGCATCATTTTGCTGAGAACCAAGTATGCCAGCTTGTCCTACCTCAGGGTCTTGCCCAGAGTAATCCTGGAACCACCAGCAATCACGGCTGTGCAGACACTGTTTTTCTACAGCAGCCTGTCAGCGTTCTGTCACCAGCCTTGTAGATATCAAGAGGCAGTGGCTCTGTTAGTGGTGGGGACAGATTCCTGATCCTTGAATCCAGCTGTGGCCACGACCACGTGAGGGTTTTGTTGTTGTTGTTGTTGTTGTTTTTGGTGAGGAAGATTAGCCCTGAGCTAACATCTGTTGCCAATCTCCCTCTTTTTGCTGAGGAAGATTGGCCCTGGGCTAACATCTGTGCCCATCTTCCTCTATTTTATATGTGGAATGCCTGCCACAGCATGGCTTGATGAGCAGTGCATAGGTCCGTGCCCGGAATCCAAACCCACGAACCCTGGGCCACCAAAGCAGAGTGCGCCAACTTAACCACTATGCCATGAGGCTGGCCCCATCATATGAATTTTTTATTCATCCCTTCCAACAATTTTTAAGGCACCTAACTCCTGATAGCAAATAATATTTCTGTTTGACATAGGTATAACAGTTTCTGTTTCCTACACCTGAACTCTTTTGAAATAGGCAGCTTTGGAAGAAGAGCTGAGAACCATGGAAAATAATTTTTAGTATTTGCCTGTGGAAAGCAGCAGTCATAATACTCTTCTTGCTGAAATGCCCATAAAAAGCTAGAAAAGTATTTCTTTATGCCAATATTTATTCCAATTTGGAGAGAAGATCTAGATTTAAAGCTTGCCCTAGGAAAGTTTAATTAATTTATTCAACAAACATTTATTTTGCGCCAGACACTGGGGTCAAATGAAGAATAAACCATAATCTTTGCCCTCCAGGTACTTGGGGCAAACATCCAAAGTAAAAACAAGGAAAGGTAACTTGGAAGAGGCATTTTAATCAAAGCTTGGGAATAAGACTAAGCTTAAATTGTGACTGATGACAGTTAAAATTAACCAATTCTGTATAGTTGTTCCCCTCAAATCCTTTGTGGAATTGACACAAGTCAGTAGATAGATATCCGCGTCTGTGTCTTATTGAAACGCTTGCCTCCTGACCGTCTTATCCAATGGAGTGTTTGGGTTCGTATGCTTTAGCAAAGAATTATATTTTTCATTTTTAAAATGTCTGAAAATTTTCTCATTCCAAGCTAGATCTTAGGTACAACACACACACTGTACTTTGGAATGTGATATTAAGGCAGCTACCACCAGCTGGGTGCAGAGCATTCCAATGCTGGGAAAAACAGAGCATCCTGAGTGCTGAATTTGTAAAACTGAAATTTCAAAGGGACAACAATGAAGTGCCCCTGGCTAATGCTGTATCCATGTACCCAAACGTTTTTGATCCTATTGACCAATTAAACCGACGGCTTATTTTAACATGTACAAAACAAAGCTTGTCTTCATTTTTTTCTCCAAACCTTTCCTCCAGAAGGGCAGGGGGACCTTTTCTATTTTGTTCAGTGCTGAATCTCCAGCAACTAAAATAGACCCTAGCACATAGATGGGCTCAAAAAATGTTTTTTCAATGTTGAATAAGTGTTTTAAAAGGATCCTTCTGGTTCCTAGGTAAAGGATAGGCGGTGAGGGGCAAGATGGGAAGCAAGGCTGCCGTTTAGGGGGCTCCTATAGTAATCCAGAGGAGAGGTGATGGTGGGTGGGATTAGGGTTGTTGATGGAGGTAATGATAAGTAGTCTGATTTGGGATCTAGTCCGATTTGGGATTCAGAATGTAAAACTGTGAGGACTTGCTAATGGATTGGCTGTGGCGTGTGAGAAAAGAAAGGAGTCCAGAATGACTCTTAAATCCATGGTCGGGGCAATGGGATGAATCATGGTCCATTTACGGGAACTCCAGGCAAGTGTGTGCTTGGCCTGTTCAAGGAAGAGCAAGGAGGCGAGTGACTGTGCCAAGGGGAATGTGGTGAGCTGAGGTCAGAGGGGTAGCTGGAACCAGATTCTGGGGAGCTTGTCAGCCAAGGTAACGACTTTGCATGTTGTTCTCAGTGATGGGAAGCTCTTGGAGGGTTTTGCACAGTGTTGTAACATGACCTGATTTGCATTTTAAAAGGATCACTCAGGCTGCAAGTGTGGAAAATTGACCGTAGGAAACAAGAAACAGAAACCAGGAGACCAGGTAGAGGTTATAATAGTGGACCAGGTGGGAGACAGTGGTGGCTTGGACCAGGTTGGTGGCTGCAGTGGATGAGACAAATCAGATTGCGTCTCCCTGCTGCTTGAAAACATGCTCCTTCTCCAACACACCAAACTCACTCCCTCCTCCTGGTCTGTTTTCTCTGACTGGACTGTACTTCACCCACTATCCCACTTCATTCAGGTCTCTGCCCAAATATCACCTCCTTCGAGGTCTTCTCTCGACACCTTCTTGAATTTGGTGCTGGATACCCTCTTCTCTCATGCTCCCTTTCCCTGCTTCATTTTTGGTCATAGTCTGTATCACTCCCCGTTCTATATTTTATTTACTCGTCTTTATCATCCGTTTCTCCCGCTAGAAGGCAAGCTCCATGAGGGCAGGGGCTTGGTTTTGCTTACAGTAGCATCACCAGCCCCCAGGCCAATGCCTGCAAACAGACCCCAACAACTCTTCTTGAACACAAATGAAGTGCTTGGGTAAGAGCTGAGAAGGTTTTCTTTATATGAGAAAACGGTTTCATATGCAAATGATAGTGTAAACATGATTAAAGGGCAGGAGGAATATTCAAACTACCTTAGAGAACTTTCTATTTTAAATGCCCATTGTCCTACAGCCAACTTGTGATGGGAGCCCCATTAGGTCAGTATTTGTGTATTTGAGCAATCTCTTGCTTCTTGACACAGGTCTAAATTAAAATTTTTATTTTAAATATTTAAATTTATTTATTTTAAATAACTTGTGACTGATTCATCTTCTAAAAAATAGCACATATCCACACATCTTTACACAAATGCATGTGTTGAGCATATAAATGCTCTTTTATTATTTTTTAATGCAGTCTTTTTTTCCATTTCCTTTTTTATGGTCAGCTCTAGCCCCGTTTTCTATCCCCCTTAATACCTTTAATAAAGGGTATATTTTTCCACATTTTTCTCTGTGCTCATATAATTCTACATAGAATATATACATACTGGAGGGAGTGCTGTTCATTGTTTTACAAATATAGTATCATTTATACACCTTTTCCCACATCTTACTTTTCTCCCTCAGCAATACCTCATAGAAATTCCTCCAAGTTATCTGGCATAGCTCTAAGTTTTCATGTTCATTGGTTACATACTATTCCATGGTGTGGATGTGCAGTAATTTATTCAGCTATTCCTTCTTGGAAGGCATTCCCTCTGTTTCCTGGCTTTTGCTCTGTTGAACTATGCCAATACCCTTCCTTGAAATGCACAATTTCAGAGCAGGAGGTGAAGTTGGATGTTCTTTCATTCAATCCCATACAGTTGAGGCACTGAGGATCAGAAAGGTGCCCAAAATCACAGACCTATTTTCTTAGTACTTGACAAAAATGTGAATAGCCATTATTTCACACAATCTTCACAAGCAGGGCAAGTTTTATCAGGTCAACCTTAACGGTACAGAAACTAAGGCCAAAGAGACTAATTGCCTTGATTTCATAGCTAGGGAGGGTTAAAGCCAGGGCTTATAGCCAGCACTTTTGATTCCTGATCCCCAGTAGCTTCTTCCATTCCTAGTTTTATTGGTGCCATTAACACAAAACTTCTACAGGACAGCCTTTTGTTAACTTATTCTGGACATGAACTGTGCACCCTGTGTGAAAAAAAGTTTTGCTAAAAGAATGACACAATTTGGATTTGCCCATAATTCAGGACACACTTTCCTTACCCATCAGGGTGAATCATGGTTGAGGTTGTTAAAAACAGTCTTTGGAATCAGACAGAATTAATTTTGAACACTGGCTCTGCCGCTAACTCTGTGACTTTCAGCAGATGACTCAGCATCCCTAAAACCTGGTTTCCTCATCTATGAACTCGGGATGTAAAGAAGGTACTGCACTACCTTCTTGGACATTGTTAGGATCAGATGACACAAGGTGTATGAGCAGATAGGACAATGCCTGGCACATGAGCTCTCAATAAATATTAGCTGTTATTTTGGATGTTGTGATTCTTTGGTACCACCCAACTGAACTGGTAGGTATCTTTCCTTAACTGTTCTTTGTGTGGTATAGGGAAAGACTTTCTCATCTACTGGTCCAGGACAGTTAGGATGTCCTTGCTGGTTGCCTTGTTTCTTCATAGGCGGAAGGTGAGAGAGGAGAAGACCTAGAAAAAGTTTTCTCTTTTTGCATTGAAAAACAGTGGCATAAAGTAGAGGGGACTCTGTCCCTTAAATGAGTAGAGTAGGAACATTCTGGCCCTCCTGAGTGTGCCTGCCTGTGTGAGACAGGGAGACTGCAGACATTTTTCAGCAACAGAGCGTAACTGTCAATGGATGCGTTACAGCTATTTTAGTGCCTTCTCCCCTCCTGGAGAAAAGCCATTTTCAAGCCAGTTGCTTGCAATGCATCAAGTGATGAAATACAGATAACAAATTGTGCATTTGTTTGGCTTCATGCTTATTACACCCCCGGTTCTGGAAAGCATTGCACTTAGCCCCTTAATAATCCCTCTCCCGAGATCAATTACCAGGATTTATCTGGTTCCTCGAGCATAAAAGTGTTTTATTGTTTTTACTTTTGCTCCAACTGAAGTGCCAGGGGGTAGGCCAGGTTTAAAGGGACTGTCCCAGGCACGAGTGTAAAGCTGGGGTCCTTGGCCCTGCTTTCCTGTCTACTAAGCCCTCCCGAATGGGAAAGTAGGGAACATTTGGAAGCATCTCCCCCGAGGAGTGACCAGGTCCAGATGTTCTCATCTCTGATGAGTCGCACACAGAATGTAGGTTTGCAGGTGCCTGGGAAGGTGGGCGCTGCTTGAGGGGAGAGGCTGGAAAGCCGAGCTAAGTTACCATTTCAGACCAAATCATTTTTCCTCTACAGTTTCGCTGTAATCCAAACCAGTTGAGCATTTGAAAAGAAGTAGGTACCATGAAAAGGGGTAATGGAATTAGCTTTCATGTTTTTCCAGGACTCTAAACCATATTTCCTGTCACAACTGTACATTATTAATACAAGGCATCTGTTAGCGCAGAACTGCCCGAAAATGTGCACCCAAAACCTTACATCTGGTTTCGATAATTTATTTCTGACATTTGTAGATGGTGGTGGAGGGGGGAGGATGGGAAAAAGGGGGGAATTAAAGCAAGATGTTGCCTTTAACCCATCAGAAGCTCCTAGTTGGAGCCAAAAGCCTGAGTTCTTAACGTGGTTTTTGCATTAGGTAATATAATTATATTAATTTAGCAGCAAATAGCATGACTCCGGGCCTGGTGGGTGTGGGTCCACGCTCGCTTTTATCCTGCCTTCTCTGGCTGCAGCAATTAGCTTCCTCTCGAGAAGGGGATTAGCGGGACCACCCCCCAGCGGCGGGGGGCGGGGGTTGGGGGGCTGTCTCAGAGCTGTCAGGTGTCATTCGGTTTACCCAGGCCCCCTCCCCCGCCCCGCCCTTGCAATTAATTCCCTCTCCTGCTTCGCCCAGAGACAAAGCGACCTGTTCCCGAGGTGTCCGACCTCCCGCCCCCTCAGCGGGCCCAGCCGCGGTTCCTCCAGCAGGAATCGCCCCAGGCGCTGGGGCCCGAGCCGGCCGGGTCTGAGACCCGCCCCAGACTTTCCACGATCAGATTTCAACTCGACTAACGAGAGGAAAAGAAAGCAAGAACGCGCGACTTCCGCGAGCCGGAGCCGCGCGGGGCCCCGGGGAATCGCCGGCCGGGCGCGGGCGGGAGGGGACGGAGGCTCGGGGCCCGGCCTGAGGACTGGGCCGAGCACAGGTGTCCGAGGCGGGCCGTCCTGGCCGGACGCGGACAGGCGACCTGACCCTCGGCGCCTCCAGCTCTGCCATGGTCTCTCCAGAAATGCCCCGGCCTCTGCCGGGCGTCGAGGTCGGAGATGCTCGCGCGAGGAATGTCTGCTCAAGCCTGCGGTCCTCGGTTATCCCGCTGGAATGGGGCCAGCGCCCAGATGGTCCTCTATAGAACACTCACCAAAAGGGGCCTAAGGGGCCTTAGTGACCTTTGGGACTGTCTTTTAAAGCAACAGACGTACTTTTCTAGACTTACCGGCTTAGAGACACGGGTTTTCTGTTTGTTTAATTATCAGAACCTCAAAGGTCATCAAGTTCAACAGCTTTCTCCTTTCCCAGATGAGGGAATTGAAAACCAGGGAGGTTTTGCATTTTGCCAAGGTCAGACAGCTCAAGTTTGTGGTGCTGCTGGGACCACAGGGACCAAGTCCATTGAACCTCAGCTCAGTGCTTTCTGCAGCTATGATATGAAAAAAATAAGCTTGGCTCTGGTGGGAGATGGGGGAGAGACATCCAGGCCTGGCCTGGACAGCCGGGAGTGAGGCTTAGTCCGGGGTTCAGATTTTCCTGGAGCCAGTCCATCAGCGGTCAGGCCACATGTGAGTAATAAAGGATTGAGTGTTATGTACTTTAGGCTGGTCGCCCTCTTCTTGGCCCCCTTCCCCTGCCTTGACTTCCTTTTGGAGTCCCTACTGATTTCTGGGTGTCCACCATGGGCCCTGTTGGAAAAATTTCAGCTCCATCTCAGAATAAAAGAAATGAAAACCTGGGGAAAGAAGCCAAGGAGCAAAGCCGCAAATACACATCTGGCCACAGCAGACGGAGCAGCTCTGCGAGTCTGCAGAGATGCACCGAGAGGGCTGTTTGCAGATGTTGAGCTGCCAGCGGCTCCAGTGCCCTCCCTGGTCTTGTTCCTGAGAAATGAAAGCAGCCAAGAGAGAAGGCACTTCTTCCCCATTAGACTTTCCCTCTCTGCCATCCAGCCAAGCCCTTCAAGTTTCTACAGACGGTGGGGATGAGCCAGATCTAGGGAAGTCAGACAGATGTGGGCTGGAATCTTGACTCCACAACTCACTGATTAGCTGGGGCCTTGAGCAAGTGACTTAACCTCTCTGAGCCTCAGTTTCTTTACTTGTTACATGGGGTAATAAAAGGATTGTACCCAGTGCCACACTGTGACTTTCATGGGTCCTAGGCACTTTTGCCTTTGTGGCCACGGGCGGCCTTCCTCAAAAAAAAAAAAAAAAATATATATATATATATATATATATATATTCTGACTGCATTGGTATAAAGATGAATGTACTAATATTATGTATTAAAACTATTTTTACCTAAAATTTCATTTTTTCTTCTGTTTCCACAAAGAAAACGTTTTCACGGACCCTTGGCAAGGATAATCCTAATGAATAAGTCAGCCCTGCTTGTGTCCCCCAGCTCAGTGTCTGCTTTTTGGGGTAGCCCAAACTAAGACATAGGGGCCCGCCCATTATGTTTGAGGAACCCCAGCAAAGGACTATTGAGAGGAAAGTGTAATGAGTGAGGGTGGGGAGAAGGAGAGTAACAGCTTTCACAATCTCAGCATCCATGCCCCCGTCCCGCCCCATCCACTCACTACCCCATGGGGGTTGCTGTGCTAGACTTGCCTGTGGGATCTGTCGGACTGACTGGGCCTCCTCCACATTAGGTGTGCTGTCTGCGCCACCACCCCTTCCTTCATTTCCACTCCCTCTGCTCGTACCCACGCAAGCAGCGTGAGGCTCACCTACCCTGTAGCTCCCTCCCCTCAGTCTCTCTGCACAGACGGGCAGCTACTCTGTCCCATACTAGAGCAAATCCAGGCCCTGGGGCTCCTCAGCCAGGCTCCCTCTTGGCACCAGCCTCCTGAGGCCCACATCTGGAATTTCTGGCCAGGTCCTCCCCACCCCCTTTCCTCCTTGGGGCAGGCCCCCTCAGGGGCACCCTTCAGCTTCAGAGAGCCTCGGGAAGAGAGTGGACATGAGAGAAAAAGCAGCTCTCTTGCATGTTATTAGCTTTTCTCCTGTTTGAAGTCACAAGGCTGGATCGTGCAATCCCTGGGGGCTCATAGCTCTTATGATTCTCTCCAAGCTACCAGGCAACGGGCAGGGACTAAAGATCTTAGGTTTCTAAAGTAGGAGTGGCTGGTGTTTATCAAAGACTGATGTGTGGGCTCCAGCGGCCTCTCCAGACTTGGCCGAGGCCTGTCTCGAGCTCTGTGGAAGCAGGAAGTCCCCGGCTGGGCTGGGGCTTGCTGGCTTTGCTGGAGCCCTGGCAGGATCTGAGGAAAGCATTCCTTACAAATGTCTCCTTCAGAGGCTGCCGGATTCCTTAACAGCTAATTAGTGAGAAGTCGCTACCGTGATGGGGGCTGACCTGGGCCTTCCTCCACCTTCTCCTAGGGGTCAAGACCCCCGGGGAGGCCAGCAGTGCTTTCCTACGGCCATATTTCCTCCCCTCGTCAGCTGTTTCTTCAAGAATCATCTCTCCAGCTTAAGCCTTTTCTCAGAAACAAGCTTTTCCCTGACAAGTTTGCAGCTCAAAAGGAGCCGGCTCGTCTTAACTGCTGAAATCAGGCGCATCTGGAAGCAGTAAACTTTTCAACAGGCTGAGAGGAAGAAAAGACATATTGTAGGGGATGGATTCACCTCTGGGACTAATTATTCTTTATATTTCACCCGTCACATTTACAATCTTCGTCAGAGCAAAGAGACAGTAAATGATCTCATTAAAACCCAGAAAGAAGCTTCTCCCCATCAAGAAGAACCTCCTCTCCACACCCCATCCTCAGATGAGGGCCATGTCAGTGAGGCTGGCGCTGGGGCCGGGGGAGCCTGGGACGGGAGGGGCGGAGGCTCTGCCAAATGCTTTTCCTTGTTTGAACACGATGTCTATTTTTTCCATCTCTGGAAATATCCTCATGAGTCTGAAATCAAAGTCTTCTCTGGCCACATTTTCCCCAGAGGCAGGCTCCCATGGGGGAGACAGTAAATGGGGGTGGGGGTGGGAGGGTTTAAAAAATTATCTTGGGGGAATTCTGAACCAGCTCTTGGTCTCTCTTCCTCCCCTCTCAAAAACTCATCCTGGTAAAAAGATTCCAGAGAAGACACTGAGTCAGATTCTCCCAGGGCTGGGGTGACCCCACAAAGCCGTCACTGTGATCTCAGGATCTGAGCAGGGTTCAGGGGCTGTTGTCACCCCCTTTTCCAACCACATAAAGGGGTAGCCCAGACAAGGCCACAGCATCCTATCGTCCTGCTAATCCCCACCTCCTCATTCTTCACCGGGCACAGTGACCTTTGGGCAACTTAGAAGCCCACCCCCCACACTCCTATCCCACTCCTTAGTCATGGGGGTGTGTGTAGGAGGAGAAATTCTCTCTGTAGTCTTGTCGGGTATTGGCCTGAGGTGGCCCTGCAGGGTGGGAATCCCTTCTGCGGAAGGGCGCTGGTGTCTTCCAGGTCCTTGCTGCTTAAAGTGTGATTGGCAGCATTAGTGTCACTTGGAAGCTTCTTTAAAAACACAGAATCTCCTCACCCCCCTCCCCCTCCCCCTACCCCAGGCAGTTTAACAAGACCTCCAGGTGATCTGTAGAACACTAAAGCTTGAGAAGCAATGCCCTAGACCCGTGGTTCTCAATCTTTTGCTTTGCTCAGAATCGCCTGGAAGGCTCGTTAAAACCCTGGATGCAGGACCTTACCCTCGGAGTTTTTGATTTAGGAGGTCTGGAGTGGCCGAGAATCTGCATGTCCAATAAGTTCCCAGGTGATGCAGCTGCTGCATCAGGGACCAGAGACCACACCAAGGTGGTTCCCAAGCCTAATGGCACCACACTTAAGGAATCATGTTTAAAAATATGGATTCCTGGGCCCCACCCATGGAAATTCAGATTCGAAGATCTTATAATCTAGTAATAGGGTTGTTAGAACAAAGTACATTTGTCTAGTACTTTACAAAGCATTTTGACAATCAATATTCCATTTACTCTGCGAATGAGAACCTTCTTCCAAAGGATGAGGCAGCTCAGGCTCGGAGAGGTTATGTGATTTAGCTAATGTTTCCTAGTGAGTGAGGAAGCCAGGATTTGAACCCAGAAATTCCAGAGCCACAGCCTGTACTTTCCCACCTCGTCTCAACTTGCATTACAAAATCATTTTGAAGACAGTTGAGACCATTTCATGATTGTATTTGAGTCAACTGTTCATAGGGTTTCCCAGAGGTGGTTTTATGGTTCTGTGGAGCCTGGTGAATGAACAGATAAGACCGTTTTGTCCTAAGCAGCATCCGTTTCCATGCTAGCAATATCCTACTGTACTCAGAAGCATGCCAAAAAGATTGAGCATGCCTTTTCTGGATCTTGCCTACCCTTTCAATTTACCTTTTTAAATAGGTTAAAAAAAAGAAAAAAGTAAGAAGACCCAACCCTTTCTTCAAAGGTTAAAATAATCAGATTTTGATTTAGTCGTGTCTGAATCGACGAGTCCACTGGGTGTACATACCCCCAGTCCCCATCACGGCCATAATGCCCAGCGAAGCTTTTTCAGTCAAAGAAAAGGCATTTGCTTGCATTGTATGTGCTAGTTGTTGATGACAAAAAAAAAAAAAAAATTGGGTGCCTCAGGTCATATCTATGAAAAAAAATCTTACCCTCAATCTGTCCTCAGATCCTTTTAAAAGTGCAAGTTGAGACGAGGTTTTCCGAGCAGGCTGGAACCAAGAACAATGCCCTGTGGCTGTGGGTGTGGGAGTGGGCACGGCCTGTCATCCGGCAGCTTTTGAACAGGTGTCAAAAAAAGGCCATTTTGAAATAAAGGCTCCTGTTGCCTAAAAGAGAGCAGTGCCTAGGTCAGAAACGTCCAGAGGTCTCTTTGAAGAGGAAAAAGGTGAGAAAACCATCTTTCTAGCTCCTCTGTCTCTGGGGGGCAGAGATGACATTCTCCCATCAACTGAGCACTCTCTCCTGGCGGTGTTTCTGGAAGCACCGAGATCAAATTACTAAGCCATTTTCTGTCTCACAATTACTTAGTTGGGTTTTTAACTTGCAAAACTTTCTTCTTTCAAGGTCTAGTGCTACATTTATTTTCCCCCTTTCCCCTTTCTCTGACAGGGGTGGGAATCAAGGTGTCATTAGCCATTGCAGAAAGTAAGCCAAGGGTGCCTGTATTTTAGACACATTTCCTGTCGTAACCAGGAAATATTTTTAGAAGTTCAAAAAAAAAAAAAAAAATCTCCTGGGCGAATGGTGTTGATCTTATGCTGTTTGGGGAAAGTGGCTTATCAGAGTAAATGCCTCTTTCTCTGATGCCTTAAGTATCCTCCCTGCCTCAGATGAGCGGGTTATTAAGGTAATGTTACCCTTTATTGCTGAAAAGCAGTGTAAATAGACACCCAGACTACAGAGATTACCTGCTTTCAAACTGCAGAAATGAGACACTTTCTCTTACAATTTCCTTTTCCACCAAATAGCATACCCTATTTACTTAGGGGAATACTCACCTTCTTATAATGACCACACCCATTCGCTCAGAGAGAAAAAGCTGGCAAAGTAAGTGCAGCTATTACGTGGGCAAATCTTTGCGAGTTTCCTCTTCTGCCTGTGTGCTCTGCCGCATGCTCACTGCCCTCTCTGTTCGGTCACATGCACAAAGTACTCTTCTCTCCTGAGCCCTCCCTGACAAGGGTCCGGGAACTCCCAGTTCTAGGACGGAGGCTGCCTCTTAACTGATGGGGGAGGCAGAGCATCATTCCAGGAACCTCTGAGACTGAGGGAGGAGACACAGCCACCTGCCCTTGGAGACTCCTAGCTGATGGAGAAGGCACAGCCCTGACAATGAGGAAGCTTACATATATACATACACACACATATATACACACATACATATGTACATAGGTGCGTATATATAAATGCATTATATATTTTCACTAAATATCATATACTAATATATATATTTTTTTCTTAGAACACATAGAAAAGTGGCATCGATGAATAACACTGGGACTTGGAAATAGGGCATAATTAGTATTAGTTGACCTAAACTATGCAGTTAGTGCTGGAGGAAGAGGTCCTAAAGGGAGAGGGTGTGGCCTGGGTATACTCTGAGTGCTTACTATTAGACTAGCAGAGAATGGCAGAAACTCCACCTGCTTCTTCCCGATAGAGATTCCTTCATAACCAGAGCACAATAGTTACCCAGCCCCCTGTAACAGGATAAACAAGTTTGATGTAACTTCCAAATCTATTTTCTATTGTAAGTTCCGTTCATTGAATAAAATAGCAATTCAACATGTTTGCAAATCATGGTGCTGTTGGATGCCAGAGCTGGCAGAGATTCACATGTTTACTGTACGGCTCGCCCAGTCAGGCTCTGCTACTCAGCAGAGCATCAGTGTGGAATTCCAAACAGCTGCAAGTAGTAGGTTGGAAGTGATTTTGGCTAATCTTCCAGGGGGCTATGTGACTTAGTGGAAACTGGTTCCAGACAACCCAAGGTACTTGCTTTTAGACTCACGACTTGGAGTAGCTTCTAGGTACTTGCTTTTCGGACTGATTGATAAAAATTAAGAGTGAGACCGGGACGTGATTTTGCACGTTTACATTTAGTATCGTCTAAACATGAACCTGAATTTGTTTTACATTAGAAAACACCTTCTTTTCTACATTTTTTCGGCCTGGTTCCCAGCCTCTGGGAAAATGCACAAAAGCAAAGATGTGGTCCACTTACAGAGGGAAATGGGAAAGGTAACACGACCTCCTCTTCTCCAAAGGATTCAGAAATTCTTCAGAGGATTTGTTGTTTGTGTATGCTGAATGCAGAATTCACCTGCATGCATTTAGCCAGAGAAAAGTTGATCTTGGTTTCTCAGTAAGAGCCTGTTTTCAAGATGTAGGTGCAGATTTGGCGATGGTGTACCAAGAAGTATACCTAATCTATGAATTGCCCTGCCCAAATTTAACCACTCTAAAATTAAAGCTTTCTAGATGCTGGGCACTATGTTTTGAATGACCCCCAGCCCCATCCCACACTGTCCTGGCAACAGCCCATGGAAGCCCAGCCTAGAGGCTGCATTTCTCTCCCCTCAAGACAGGGATGTGAAGACTCTCTGCTGCTGCCTTCTGCCTGTGGCCAGAGCACAGTGAGAACAGCCTTGAAGCTGGCTGTAAAATAGAAAAAAGAGAAGCACATGAGTAGCCAGGCTGTCTGCTTGGTCCCTTCTGCCCTGGTCTTTGGCATCGAGGTAGGCCTAGCCCGTGTTCCAGCTGCCTAGCTGGTTGCTGCCGGTTCACTTTCCCAGGACTTGGGTCGAATCCCAGTCTCACGCCTCACATGGAGCTGGCTGGTTCCTGTTAGCGTTTCAGTCTACCCCTAACAGTGAGCATCGCTGCTGCCAAGAACTCATGAAACTGGATTCCCATTTGGCCTCTTCTGATCAGACCCTGCTGGATCACTTCACTTGCTTGGAAATAGACGGTGGTTGTGCCACGTCTCTTGGACTGGTCTATTGCAGCACAGGGAAGGCTGCGTCTGGTCCATATATTCCGATTCAAGTTACCCCCTGTTCCCCCAGCTTGTGGTGCAGCTGGATCTATTCTGGAATTCTAGGTAATGTTAACCCTCCTTTCAGCATAGTTCCTTAGAACCATGACCTGTGCTAAACAAAATAAAGAAATCTTATCAAGGGAGGAGACTTTCAGAGAACTTTATCTACCTTTGAAAGTCTTCCAAATAAAGTTCCCAAGAGCATTCTAGAAGATCACATGCTTTTATTTGCTCAGCAGCTGAGCTCAAGTCAGAGGTGATTTGATAGATTTATGACTAGGCCTTTTAGAAATGTGTTGATCTGGCTAGCTTTGACTGGCCCTCAAAAGAATTCTGTGCCCTGGAGCAGGCCCATCTGGTCAGACATAGTTACACAAATGGGTAGGTTCTTGCAAATGGTCCATCAACTTACCATAGAGAAAAACAATTAGCCAAGTCTTTAGTTGTGCCTCAAAGTGTACTGCTATTTTCAACGCTATTTACATTGAGACCTTCTGCCTGGAGGAAAATACTTGTTAGGTCTGTGTATTATGAAGTGTTAGGCTAGTGACATTCAGAACTGTTAACATTCAGACAGTTTTTATTTATTAATGGAGTTGTAATCTTTTCAAACCCCCTTTTTAAAATCAATAATAATCTCTGTTAATCAAAATACATACAGAAACACAATTTATGAGTTGGTCGTTATTCTTTCTTGCTATGGAAAATTAGCCCAACAACTGTTCAAGACCCACACAACCAGCAATAACTTTGAAATATAGTTAATACCAAATGTATTTATGATTTTTCACTATCTTGCTTATTTCCAATGATAAGAATCAATATAAATGTCTCACGTTAAGATTTGTGTTGGCTCATTTCTGGTGTGTGCAAAAGAAATAAAACAGTAGTCCCAACACAATATTTTAATTGCTTTGTTCCTTTCAATGTATTTTGGAAATAAATCACTTACTCTAGTCTCATCCATTAATAAAAAGTTATTATCACTTCAAACCCCCTTTTGGCTAGAATGTGTATACAAATAAGTATAGAATCCATTGAAAATCTGCCATGTACAAGTCACCAGGCTTAGTGAAGAGAACCCTAAAGCAGGGCTGTTCGAGACCTTTCTACTAAGCTATGAAGATCTTTTTGCTAAGTTACGAAACCTTGCTCACCATAAGGAAAATAGATGAAATGTTGTGGTTGAGTTGGTGATGGAAGGCCCAGAACCTGCCATGAGCTACTCCCCCAATCTCAAGGTCTCTCCCGGGGGTCACTTCAGAACACTTAGGCTACTATGGAGCGCAGTTTGAAAACCACAGGCTGATAGGTGAGGTGTAATTTCAAGCCTAGATTTTCTTGGATACAGAGGGAGGTCACCTAAACAGTAGTAACCCAAATTTTACTGACTCTTCTTGCCACATGCTCAACAAGGACCTTCTACCTGTTTCAACAAAGTCCCACCCAGACTCCACAGAAATGTCTTACACGTCCTTATGAATGGTGACCATGTCATTACAGTCAACACACAGATTCCCCCAGGTTCATCCCCTTTTCTCTGGTCCCAGCCCCATCCAATGTCCTCTGTCCACAAAGCCTCTTGAGGGTGCCTCCTCATTGCCCCAACTTCTGGCCACTACCGTCAGAATTTCAACATTCAAGCCAAGGCAACTATATCTAGGGGCCATGGCTGCCAACCCAGGAGGGCCAGAGGGGTGCTATGTTCTGGCCCATCTGTCCAGCAGCCTGTGTCACTACTGGTCTCTTGGAGAAATAAGAATGCTACTCTTGCCTCAGGTCTCCTGGGTCCTTCACGAAGACTAATTCTATACCTTTGGATCAGGCTCTGTTCTATAGGGCTCAAACACCAAGCCAGGGTGCCAGGTAGGGAACAAATCCCATGCTGGCTTTTCATTTTCACCTCAGCAGTGGTCACTAAACTTCCTCCCTTCTCTTTCAGCCCCACACAACAAAACTTCAAACTGACTATTATTGTCCAGCTAGCAGCTTAGGTACATTCTCTGGTAAGTGTGAACCTCAGTTTGGGCTCAAGATGGAATTCATCAGACTATGTCACTTCTAACCAAGTTTGATACCAGCTGTCCTGCTTTCCTTAGAATGACACCCTTGACTTGTCCAAGCCATGGCTTGGAGCCCAGCCCTGGGGGTGCCATGAGCTCAGACAGAGAGATGTGCTCAGAATATGAGCTGGTTTCAGCAAACGCATCAAACCCTTTGGCTCTTGGAATGAATGTCTACCCCAAAGGGCAGCTACTGTCTTGACTATATTTCCCGGAAAACTACGAAGTAAAACAAACTAACCAACCACAAAAGCTATTTCCTGGCTCTTCCAGCAACTCTGACTAGTTTTGAGTCGTTGTTTTTTATTATCTCTTCCTTTGGGGAACAAATTAAAGTTGTGTGTTTATTTCTGCAACACTGAGAAACACAAAGAGAAAGCCTCCCCAAAGGATGATCCTGTTTCCCATTGCAGATATTTGCCAACAACCACATGAAAAGGAAAAATAAACTTGAAGGCCTTGAATTATGTAATAGATTTGCTCTTCAATATCACTTATAATTCCATTTCTATTTTAAATTCACTCGAAGTTTGACCCTCCCTCCCCTCAAAGTCATCCCCCTAAAAAAAAGACCTAGGTGATAAAGTGAATGATCACCGTTTACCTAGCATATGTGTTACATGGAAGTTCCCATTCTGGGGTTTCTCAAGGTGGGGCATATCTGAGTTTTTCCGTGATGTCCACATAATTCAATGTAAACCTTAGGGATTTTTTATGACAACTTGTACTCCACCAATGACATGGTCTCCTCTGTCTCTCTGAGACTACATCTGATACAGATTGAACTGAGCTGCTGTCACACACACTAGACTGTCAGGGACAGAAGCCTGGCCATGGCCTCCTTGCCTGATCTAGCCTAGTCCTGGTCTTCATGCCCTGATACCCTGGCCAGATGAGTAGACTTACTTCAGTTAATGAGGGTCTCCTCCTTAGCCCCTGAGGTCTGGAGGATGGATTGTGTGAGGGGATAAGAAGGAACAAAGGTGGGCTATTAATACTACAGGTCTTTGAGCCTTTCCTGCGCCACTCAGTTGCAGCTTCCTGCCCTACTTTTCCTGGTGGGTGGCCCCTGAGATTTCCAGAGGATTGACCATAGCCCAGATGGTAACAGACACCACTTAGCCCATGTGTTTCCCCAGAAGGAGATGCTGCCCCCCATCAGAGTGCACTGGCCAATCCCAGAGCTCAGGACAAGATCTCCTTGGATGAAAGGAGAGAGCAGCAAGACAGCGTTGGAGCTCTGAAGGCAGCAAGCTGCGTTGAGCTAGAAGGACTTAGGGATCAGTTTCCTAGGGTGGGAGGAAAGTTGGAATTACCCTGGAAGTTCTCTTCAGCTCTATAACTCTGGTTTTAAGTGATCACATCTGCCTTGGGAACATACCTCAGAGAGCTGGGGAAGAAATGCAACTGTTCCTGGTCCCAAGTGAGAAAATCAGGGACCGGACAGGGACAAAGACCTTGCTGTGCATCTGTCAGTGTTTCTGCTGAATGTGAGGCTATTGGCCTAGGACTCCTGGGCAGCTCACGTCCCTCCACTTTAAGCCCTCAACGTCACCACCACTGGTTCTTGTCTCTCTCTAGTAAATTTTCATGCTCATATTTGACCTGAGGCATTTTCTCAAAGGATCAAAGTTCTTTCCTTTCCTCATTCTGCTCACCAAACTGGACAGGCTGGTCTGCTGTTTCTCCAGACATCTAACTGCTAAGACTGGCTTTTAAGTTTCTGGCCCTTGTGTGTACCTATAGAAAAGTGCTGATGCTACTAGGTCTCTCTCTCTTGTCCATCTTAGTCAGCGTGGGCTGCCATAACAAAACCATAGGCTGGGTGGCTTAAACAACAGACATTTATTTCTCACTGTTCTGGAGGCTGAGAAGTTCAAAATCAGGCTGCCAGCATGGTTGGGTTCTGGTCAGAGCCTCTTTTCTGGCTTCCAGATGGCTGCTTTGTTGCTGTGCCCTCACATGACAGAGAGAAAGTGGACGCTGGTCTCTTCCTCTTCTTATAAGGACACTAACCCTATGATGGGGCTCTACCCTCATGACCTTGTCTAAACCTAATTACTTCCCAAAGGCCCCATCTGCTAATACCATCATGTTGGGGGTTATTGTTTCAACATATGAATTTTAGGGGGACCCAAACATTCAGTCCATACAATGGTCCATAAGCCACGCTCCATCACAGCTGGAAAGAGACACTGATACAGGCCATTACTAGACAGAACACAGTTCTAATAAAAGCTATGACCACACTCAGCATCTAGAATGGGGAAAACCTATTGTTTTCTTTTCCCATTAGCTCTTCTTTTGGGTCATACTGGAGACAGGTTTGGGCCATCTGAGAGGCCCTTCTTGAGGACTTCTCTGGGCTGGTTTCAGTTGGTGGCTCCTTAGAGTCCAACATTTTCAGACTCTTCCAAGAGGACCATTCCTGAGCAATCTTTCTCCTGCCAATACTGATGGCGTCTCATAACTGTGATGTGCTACTGTGCTAAAAAAATTCCTTTCCTAGGACCAAAGCAGTAAAGGGAACTGAGAAATACATGTGTTTTAGTTTCCTACAGCTGCTGTAACAAATTATGCCAAACTTGGTGGCTTAAAACAATAGAAATTTATTCTTTCATAGGTCTGGAGGTTCAAAGTCCAAAATCAAGGTGTTAGCAAAGTTGTTCCTTCTGGAAGCTCTGAGGCAGAATCCACTCCGCACCTCTCTCCTAACTTCTGAGGGCTACTGACAATCCTCAGCATTCCTTGGCTTGTAGATTCATCACTCCAATCTCTGCCTCTGTCTTCACAGCACCTTCTTCTCTGTGTGTCTTCTCCCCTAAAATGTCTATAAAGACACTTGTCATTGGATTCATGGCACACCCTAATTAAGGATAATCTCATCTGAAGATCCTTGACTTAATTACATCTGCAAAGACTTTTTTTCCCAAATAAGGTCACATTCACAGGTTCCAGGTAAACATATCTTTTGGGGAGGAGGGAGACCACCATTTAACCAATGCAACATGTAAAGGAAAATCAAGTAAATCCAAATGAGAAAGGCAACCAACACCTCTGTAACACTTGTGGAACAGATAGAGTAGACTGGAGTTGTGAACTGGGAGTCAAGATCTTGGGTTATAGTCTTGGTTCTGTCAATAATAGTGATTCCATCATCTTGGGCAAGATCCTCCCTCTTATAGGCCTGATTTCTGCATCTCTAAAATGAGAAGATGGATTAAAGGAGCGCTTCCGGCTCTGCTGCTCTATAATTCCATACGAACAGACTTTCCTCTAACTAGCGCTCACGTGTGTTCATGCGCATGCACACACGCAAGCAAAGCGTACCCTGCCCTCCTGGAGAGCAAGCCAGACAACTCCCAGACCTGACCGGGATTTCCACGCTGAGTCTAGAATTTATACTTTCTCATGTGGGGAGTCTTGAAGCTAGCTTCCATTGTGTCATGTTTGACTTGATTGGAGACATAAATTTGGCAGTGCTTAAAAATGCCAAACCTGTATATTCTGAGTTTTTCCACAATCTTCTTGGTATCTTGGATTTTGGAACACTTTTCTTTCTTATTTTCCAACTGAGTATTTCAGTCTCTGGTCTTCAGCACGCCCACTGCTCTTTCTGCCCCAGGAGTGGTCCACATCTCAGATAGTGTGTCCTGGCTCTGGCAAATCACTTAAAAGGGGGTGATGGATAAAAAAAGAGGTTTAGAAATTCCACAGCATCGTTTCTTCATGCAACTCCTGATGGTACAATGACCAAGTACTGGAAATTATATTGCAATTGTACTCCAGAAAACGTGTATGCATCTCATTTTGGTGGATTAACTGTATCTTATTGTCCCATACTTCTACGTGTGAGGGCTGAGCAAAGGAAGGGTACAGTCATGGAATCATAGCATAAAAGAGCCGGAGAAATCGTACGCAATCTTTTCTATGCATACGCATTTTTCGAAAATGTAAGTTCCGTGAGAGTACAGGGGTCTTGTCAGTCGTGTTCACGGCTGTATCCTCAGCACGTAGATCAGGGTATGACACATAGTAGACACTCATTAAATTTCTGATTGTGAATGAAAATGAATGTCTGAGTCTAATTCTTAGAGGAGTGCAGATCTCAGGCAATGTCCTCACTTCTGGGTCATTTTCAGTAGGCAGAAATGTTATCAGGCTAACACTTTCTCTGCTAAATAACTGATGATCTAAAAATGATTAAAGGTATAAAAGGAATTCTTATTAGCTCTGAGTTCCTTCCATTAATAGGCATCAAGAAAAATAACCTTCTACTTACCTGTTTTATAAATTTAGGTTATTTTGATGTTGGTTTTACTTAAACTTCTGTCTTTGCCTCTCCATTCTCCCGTCTGGGCACCACCCCTAAACACACACACACACCCCCTACACACACAAGTGGCTGGGGAGGGTCTGTTCTCAGCCACCAGCTCCTTGCCTACGGAAACAAACAAGGTCTTGTGTGGCCACCTAGTGGAGCCTCTTCGTCCCTGCAGTTCCTCATAGCTTCTGACGGAGCTGAGGGAAGTTGCATGCAGAAGGTGCTGTGAATATTACCCACTTCCTCAAGAGGTCTGACATCCACCCTGGAAAGTGAGCCAGAGGAGAAGGGAGGGTGAGCTTGAGGGCATGCCCAGCTCTGGTCGCTGTCCCACTTCTGCAGGGATAGGTGGCCAAAGGCTGTCGTGTGTGAGGCTGGGCGACCCTGACCCAGCCCAAGGAAGTGATGTCATGGCCTCCTTCTCAGAGATGCCTTAGACACGAAGGGTGGGGGTGGGGAGAGTGGAATGAGTGCCAGGGTGAGACAGATAGTCCTTGTTTCCTGAGAAAAGTCAGGCTTTGAGAGACTTGTTTAGCAAAGATCACTTGCCTCAATTTTGAACTCTCCATTCGAGTTCCTTTAGAGTATTGTCTCTTGGAACTGAGAAACTGGAGTGATTGTGGAGGACACAGAAAAGGAGCAGCAATGTGGTGATCAGAGAACAGGGGCCAGCAGAACTCAGCAGCCACTGGGCAATGGAGATTAAATGAGGAGGAGTCTGGGCCACAACATCAAATGAGGCTCCTAGGAGGAGGCACTCTGGAACCTTCCCACAGGGTCCCCTGTCTGCACAGATCCCTGAGTCTTGGGCCTCAGAAAGGAAGTGGCATGCGAAATGAGCACTGATCAGACACACACCCTTGCTAACATCTTCCCTCAATTTCACACACCGCCCTGCAGGTGCCACAGTGAAGGGTGCCATTGTGTGATATCACCTTTCCTTTGCTAATTGTATCAGTTTTCCCCTGAATAACAATGTATCCCATGTGCACGATATTGGAAATTACCTATAGCCCTGGCTCCAGCCTTTAACCAGGACAGCTCTGTGTAAATCCTTCTCAGGTGCCTACAAATTCTGCCTATCAGTCCTGAGGTTGCAGCATTTAAAATAGTCAGAACTTGTCCTCAAGCCTGCTGTCTGTGCCCATCCAACCCACTCCCCTTGCCAGTGGCTCCAAAGAGCAGTTTATTCTGATTACTCTGTCCTCACCCCATTCCCATCTGGCTTCTGTCCTAACCATTCCACGGCAACCGCCCTTTTAGAGGCTGCTCATGACTGTCTCTGTGCCAAATCCAAAAGGCCTCATGAGTAATAACATGTCAGGTTGGATATTTTATACAATCACAGCCCCTGGTGTTCAAAGATGTAACTTTATTTTCCTAGAACTGATCTCAGACCAGCAACTCAACCTCCAATGTCTGCTTGGTGGCAGAAAATGTAGTCTTCTCTAATTCAAGATAAACTCAGCCAATTCTGTTTTATTTTTTTATTTTTTTGATCCATTTACAAGCACTAACATGGGGGATTATGATTCAAAAATTAGCTTTGTTTTCTGGTTCTCTGGGCAGGTTCATTTTCTACATAATTGTATATCACTTTGTCGTTTATATTATGGTTAGAATAACCTAACATAAAAGTATATGATTTTTTTTATTGAGGTGTAAATTGACATAACATTATATTAGTTTCAGATGTACAACAATGATTTGATATCTGTATATATTGCAAAATGGTCACCACAACAAGTCTAGTTAACATCTGTCATCATACGTAGTTACAAATTTTTTTGCTTGTGATGGGAACTTTGAAGATTTACTCTCGCAGCAACTTTCAAATATGCAATACAGTATTATTAACTATAGTCTATGCTGTACATTACATCCCCAGGACTTAATGTATAACTTGGAGGTTTGTACCTTTTGGCCCGCTTCACCTATTTCGCCGACCCCTACCCCATCCTCTGGCAACCACCAATCCATTCTCTGTGTCTATGAGCTTGGTTTTTGTTTTTAGATTCCACCTATAAGTGAGATCATAGGCATTTGTCTTTCTCTGACATTTCACTTAGCATAATGCCCTCAAGGTCCATCCACGTTGTTGCAAATGGCAAGATTTTCTTTTTTATGGGTGAGTAGTATTCCATTACAGATATATACCACATTTTCTTTATCCATTCATCCACTGATGGACACTTAGGTTGTTTCCATATCTTGGCTATCGTAAAGGACGCTGCAGTGAACATGAGGGTACATATGTTTTTGAGTTAGTGTTTTCATTTTCTTCAGATAAATATCTAGAAGTGAAATTGCTGGATCATATAGTTTTATTTTTAAATTTTTAATGGAAACTCCATACTGTTTTCCAATTCTAAGACAGGATTAAACTTGGTCTCTTTTGGGTACCTGTTCAGGAGTTTCCTTCTCCGTATGCCCTCTACTTCTTTCAGTCTCTGTAGCTGCAGAGGACATGTGTCTGGAGGGAGGAGCTTATGCATACCCTGATTTGGGGAGGAAAGCAGCATCTGCCCACTGTGATGCTCTGTCCCCATCAGCTTCCTCTGATGGGCAACTCTTCCCACGTCGTCCCACGGTCCCGAGCTAGCATCAGTTCCCGATGTCCAAGTTTCCACTATCACCTCCCCTAACCTTTATCCTCATGGTCTAGACTCCAGCTCCTTCAGGTCTATGTGGCTGGCTTAGGACCTCTTAAGCATCCCTCTTGGTGGTCACAGAAGCTTTTCAGATCTTTCCCCACCTTGCCAAGGTGCCTGGGGTTCTCTGCTGCCACCCTAGACCATGGCTCCTCTGCTCTTATAACATCATTCTGGATGTGACAATTCTCCCAGGAGCTGTCGTTCTCCCTGGGACATTCCGAGAGGAGAGACACACGCGCCCTCTGCTATGGCATCCCTGATGATGTACAAATTTCATTGACTGTGACTACAATAGGAAGCACGTTTTACATCACGGCTGAGCACATGCACACAACACAAATGAAACAGCTTCATGAAACAATATTTACCATTACTCTCTGCAATGTACTCTGTTATGTTCTATTCTATTCCATTTCATTTCTTTCAATGAAAAGAAATAACCAATAAATCAACTTTATGATCCAACAGTAGGTCTCAACCCACAGTTTGAAAAACAATGCCCAACAGTGGGATTCTATTGTTCACTTCCCCTGGGATTTGAGTTCATGGGCCCCATAGCAAAAACGAAACAGGAAACAGTCCTCCACTTGTTTTGTTCTTTCTCAAAATGCACAGCTTTTGGAATAAAAGAAGTCCTGCCTTTCAAGATGTTGTCTCCACTATGAGTTTAAAATAAATCCATTCAGACTGTCAACAAACTTTTTATTCTCAGCTTTATCTGCACTCTGTCTGAGAACAATGTGTATAGAATATGACAGAATGGAAGAGGAAAGAAGCACAAAGAAATAAAACCTAAGTTAATATTTCCAAACATTTTATGTTCTATTGCTAATAGTAATAATAATAGCTAATAATGACTGAGTGCGTACTATGGGTCAGGAACTGTGCTTAGCATTTCACATTTATTATTTCAGTTAATCCTCATGACATCCCTATGATACGGTACAAATATTAGTCCCATTGTATAAAAAGGAAACTAAGGCTAACCTAAATTTGACTCTGTCCCCTCCCTCCAAATCTAAAGACCATTTCGCATGTCCATTTCTTCCTTGTGCTTACCCCACCTCTATAAAATAAGGGATGGGGACTAGACTATCTCTTTCAGCTCCCAAAGAGCCCAACAACCTTATCACAGGCACAGCTGCTTTCTACTAAGTTTGAAAAGTAATGGTCTATTGCTAGTCTGCATTTTGACCTGCACATGATCCCTCCTGCTGCTCTCAGTCTCTCCCCATCCAGGGCTCCCTGCAGCCTAGAACTCAAGGTCATCCACAATCTTCTCCCAACTTAGAAGGGATTGGGAGTCCTTCCTGGTTCTTAGAACCTTCAGGCCCTTATAGGAAATGACTGTAGTAACTTCTCTTTATTTTTTCTAAAACTCACATCTATGAAAGGGAAAAAAATGCCTGGATAATGCAAACAAAGATAATTACAAACTATTGATTTTTCCCCCTCCAATTTGATTAGTTCATTTATTCAGCAAATATTTATTGAACATGTACTAGGAACTATTCTACAGGCTACTGGAGATTTGGTGGTGAACAAGACAGATCAAACTCTTGCCCTTCTAGAGTTTGCATTCTATAGGGGCTCGTTTCAGGGGAGTGCAGACACTGGTTGGTGCTCCTCAACCTTCTTTTTATTTGGTGAGGAAGATTGGCCCTGAGCTAATATCTATTGCCAATCTTCCTCTTTTTGTTGAGGGAGATTGTCCCTGAGCTAACATCTGTGCCCATCTTCCTCTATTTTGTATGTGGGATGCTGCCACAGCATGGCTTGATGAGTGGTGCATAGGTCCACGCCTGGGATCCAAACCCATGAACCCTGGACTGCGGAAGCAGAGTGTGTGAACTTAACCACTATGCCACCGGGCTGGCCCCTCTTCAACCTTCTTTTAAATCACAGCTTCCCGTGAGAAATACGTTTTGCACAGCAATGAAGTACATTCCTTCTCCCCCTTTCCTGCTCCACACAACAGAATCAAAAGTATTATAGGACAACACTTACTCTTATTATGTATAAAAAAACCTAAAAACACAAAATCATTAATTAATTTATTTTTATTATTAATCGTATTGATACTTGAATGAAGCACAGAAAAATTCCCAACAAGCAATACAAAAACAAGAATTAGGTAAGATTTTATTTAATGCATTAGGTGTGCTTGTCTGCTTCTCAGTTTATTCCAGTCCAGAACATACAAGGATAATACTTTGTGCATAAACTCATGAGCCTGTTTCTCTCCTTTGTTTTAATCAACTTTAAAGGTTGAAAATCCTGATTCATACAAACAGGTTATTGTGAATGGTGATAACAGCAATGCATTCTTTTTACCTAGCAATGGAAATTCTTTAATCTTACTCTAAAATAATGATGAATTTAATGTCTTGTGATCATTTTTTAGTGCAAACAAGGAACTAAGCTGCAATAATTCATTTGCCTCTTTTGGGTACCAAGTCTAGGTCAATTATTGATTTAGTACTTCAAAAAGAAAATAGCTCTTTCACCTGAAAATTTTTCGCTAATACTTATAATTTCTCCTCTGGAGAACAGTGATTACAAATTTGAAACTGAGAGCTGAAATGTAACAATATCCCTAATTTTATTTAAGTCCCTGTCTTGACTAATAATGTTCTCTTCCATATGTTGTAACAATATTGGGAACAAATAGGAGCTAGCGTGATTGCTTTTAAGTCTTAACTTGCCATAACAAAATGCCTTCTGGAATCCTGGATACGTTTGACTTGCTGAATTATATTGTTGTTTTCTCCCTGGAGTTATAAATTTAAGTTCATTAAAAGTATCAATATCATCAGTTAAATATACTAGTTTTATTTTATTTTATTTTTTTTTAAAGATTTTATTTATTCAGTTTTTTCCCCCCAAAGCCCCAGTAGATAGTTGTATGTCATAGATTCACATCCTTCTAGTTGCTGTACGTGGGACTCGGCCTCGCGTTGGACGGAGAAGTGGTGCCTCGGGGTGCTTCCGGGATCCGAACCCAGGTCGCCAGCATCAGAGCGCGCACACTTAACCGCTAAGCCACAGAGCCGGCCCAAATATACTAGTTTTAAATCACAAACATCAGCTTCGAAAATGAGGTTGCTTGCCAAATGAGACTGCTTTTCAACTAGAAAAATGTGACTGTCATTTCTGAGTTTATTCACCCTGCTTAGTACTTTCCCTTCGGTTCCCTTAGGACAATCCATGAACTTCAGTATGCTTCAGCATGACGGTCTCGTTAGCTCCAATCTGAACAAAACACAGCAATATTTTGGCTATTCAATGAGCTCTCTTTAATAAATTTAGCAACCTTCCTTATTTTTTTTTTAAATACTTCCATGAGATACAGCAGAATTATTTCTAGAGATGCCAAGTAGAATTACTATTGATGCTGACTTCCAAGCACAAGTGTTATTAGTAGCTTTTAACAATATTTTAATAGCTTTGTTATGTTTTCTAACCACATCTGCTGGCTCCATTCCTTATAATTTATTATATTTCCAGTTTAATCTATATTGACCAACGAGGCACTTTTTCTAGTTTTGTAAATATATCTTATCAAGTGTGTGCGAGGTTAAATTAAAACACACACATGCACATGCACACTTTATCATCTTGCATAAACTAGAAGAGTTTGAATAACTTACAGCATCCATGCTTTTCTTGGGATGGATCTCAAGCTTTCTACTGGATTTTAACCACATGAGAAGCATGGCTTTGGAAGGTTCTGCAGTGGTGCCGATTTGACTACAAATAGTATTATCCCCAAGAGTTGTAAATTTTAATTTATCAGTTGATTTAGCCTTAAAAATCATATGCATCACATCTATTTGTGTTAGAAGAGTATTTTTTCAGTATCTGTGTGAGCCATTTCCTCTTTTGCTGAACCATATGCAACTAAATCTCATTAACAGTCTGTAGAGCAACTAAGAAATTGTGCCACTAATTTTTCGTCCTTTGTTTTCATTTAAAAACGTTGGAGGGGCTTGTTGACAAGTCCAGCGTGCTGTGTTTCTAAATGTCCTACTAGTTTTGAAGGTGTCATTACAAATGATTTATTGGGGTTTGTCACTTTTATTGGATTTTATACACTAAAAAAACTATTTTAGATAATCTGCCTTATAAAGTCTTGCATTGCCTCTTTCTTTTTACAATGCACCTTAAATGAAGTTGAAACTTACTCTTAGAGTCAATGTTTTTCTCAACATTGTCTCTATTTACAGTTGAACTTGGGCATTCCTCTACTTTTCACTTCACCATTCTTTTCCTTTCTAATAGTAAGGAGAATTCCCATTAAAGGGAAATTCATGCTAATTTAATTAAATGTACATTTGATGCAAACCGGAAACATATCCCCACTGGATAATGTCCTTTCAGAGAAATACTTTACAATGAAGTCTGAATAATGTTAATATAAACTGTCTTAATTGTCTTGTAATGGTGATGGTCATATTCATATCATATATCAGAAAATCGAGGGTCAGCCCCCGTGGCTTAGCGGTTAAGTGCGCGCGCTCCGCTACTGGCGGCCAGGGTTTGGATCCTGGGTGCGCACCGATGCACTGCTTCTCCGGCCATGCTGAGGCCGAGTCCCGCATACAGCAACTAGAAGGATGTGCAACTATGACATACAACTATCTACTGGGGCTTTGGTGGAAAAAAAAAAAAAAGGGAGGAGGATTGGCAGTAGATGTTGGCTCAGAGCCGGTTTTCCTCAGCAAAAAGAGGAGGATTAGCATGGATGTTAGCTCAGGGCTGATCTTCCTCACACACACACACACACACACAAAAAGAAAATTGAATGAGATGTTTGCTAGCAGAAGATAAAATGACTTGTATTAGTCAACTGATATCCATCACAGCCTTCCATTATCTCTCTTAATTTTGTTCATAGCAATTGGATGCAGTATTTCTGACAACAATCATGATTCTTACTAAAAATCCAGTGATGTGTTCTCATATTTTCTGTTTTATTCTCTTCTCTATTCTCCTCTATTTTTCATTTAAAAAATTGTCTGGTTGTGACCCATTAGCTTTATTTTACAATCTATTACTGTATTGTCTTGCAAGTAGACTGAATAATGACATAGATGATAAATATGTAAACCAATAAGGAAAGTTCAGAGAGTGCTAGTGCTATAGAACACATAAAAGAATAATGTAATGGAATAAAGAAGCGACCAGGGCCGGCTCCGTGGCTTGGCGGTTAAGTGCGCGTGCTCTGATGCTGGCGGCCCGGGTTCGGATCCCGGGAGCGCCCTGAGGCACCACTTCTCCGTCCAACGTGAGGCCGAGTCCCACGTACAGCAACTAGAAGGATGTGAACCTATGACATACAACTATCTACTGGGGCTTTGGGGGGAAAAAACTGAATAAAAAAAGAAGCGACCAGGCAGGGGTTAGTTATGCCAGGGTGGTCAGGGAAGGCTTCTTGGAGGAGGTGACATTGAATTGTGCTCTGCATAGTTTAGGCTACTGATATGAATTCATTTTTCAGCATTTATGGTAGTTTGAACTGTATTATTTGAAATGTGCTCATTATTTGCTAGTTGGTGAATCCCCAGCTAGACTGCAACTTCCTACAGGTAAAGTCTTTTTTTCCGACTTAAAAAAAAATCTCAGGGCCGGCGTGGTGGCATAGTGGTTGAGTTCACGCGCTCTGATTCGGCACCCCGGGGTTCACGGGTTTGGATCCTGGGCGTGGACCTACACACCGTTCATCAAGCCATGCCACATGGGACGTGTGGCCGTGTCCCACATACCAAAATAGAGGAAGATGGGCACAGATGTTAGCTCAGGGCCAATCTTCCTCACCAAAAAAAAAAAAAAAAAAAACACCTCCCCCGGCATTCAGTTTTGTGCTGTGTGTAAAGCAGATGCTGGACGAATGCTAGTTCAACATTGACTGTTGAGAATTATCATAAACCAGGGCCTCCATCCTTGCAGGTGAAGCAGATGAGAGCCTGTGCCAGGTGGTGAGGGTTGGGAAGGCCCTTGAATCCTTCCGAATAGCTCCCATTATTGCCTGTGTCTGAAATTTCATAATTAGAAATTCACTCCTTTGTCTTTAAGCCTTTATCAATTAAGTCTTAACAACCATTTGTGCCTCTGTTGAATGAGTATAATTTCCATGACTGAGTCATGGTTGAATTTACAAAGAGGAGTTGGCTTAGTTAATCCCTCCTAAGCATCAGTCCCGCAGTGGCTACCAGGTGCTCAGGGCTGCCCATCTGGACAGGAGGGCCCGCCAAGACACTCCAGGCCCCACTAACTGAGAGGGTCGGAGAGAAAACACGCCCAGTGCAGGCGCCTCATTGATGACTTAGGATTAAAATAATGGCGTCAAGAGTGACTGACCATTAATTACCCACATTTACATACTAATTTTGATATTTTTGCTTTCAAAGAAATACAATATCAAGGCATAAATTGGTTTCCTCTTTTAAACCTTAACTATCATCAATTTTGCTCAGTTTACTCGGGCCTTGGTTTGCTTCTCAACTCCATGGAGGATGCTCTCTGGCTTTACTTGTAGGGTCAGAATAGAAGCCTTCCAAGGCAAGGCAGTTCCGGCTTTGTCTGGCCCCGCGGCTGGCTGCTCCCGCTCCAAGTCAGGGAGTCCCAGAGGCCTGACACTTCTGCTCTAAGACAGGCATAGATCTTTGAAGGCCAGACACTTCTGCCTATGTGGGAAGCACTGAAGAGAGGGGGAAAATTCTTTCTTCTTCTCTGCCCGCCCCCCCCAAAGATACCCACAACTTTCCTCCAAGTGTTTAGACTCTGACATCAGTTTTCTCCAATTATCTTACCTCTCACTTCCACGAGCAACTTAGGCTCCCACCATCCGTTCCTTCCACTCTTAACCCTGGCCGTTAAAAGACAGGTGTCTTGGAAAAATGTCTGTTCAGATCCTCTGCCTATTTCTAATCCGGCTGTTTGTTTGTCTGTTGTTGAGTTGTATGAGTTCTTTATATATTTTGGATATTAACCCCTTATCAGATATATGGTTTGCGAATATCTTCTCCCAATGGTTAGGTTGTCTTTTTATTCTGTTGACGGTCTCCTTTGCTGTGCAGCGTTTTAGTTTGATGTAGTCCCATTTGTTTATTTTTTCTTTTGTTTCCCTTGCCTGGGGAGACATAATATTCAAAAAGATACTGCAAAGACCAGTGTCTAAGAGCAAAGAGCGTACTGTCTGTGGTTTCTTCTAGGAGTTGTATGCTTTCAGGTCTTACATTCAAGTCTTTAATCCATTTTGAGTTTAATTTTTTGTGGATGGTGTAAAATAATCGTCTGCTTTCACTCTTTGGCACGTGGCTGTCCAGTTTTCCCAACACCATTTATTGAAGAGACTTTCCTTTCTCCATTGTACGATCTTGGCTCCTTTGTCAAAAATTAGCTGTCCATAGATGTGGTGAACATGATGTAGCCTGCACAGAAATTGAAATATAATGATGTACATCTGAAATTTATATAATGTTATAAACCGATGTTACCTCAATTAAAAAATGAAAAAAAAGAGATGTCTATGTTTTTCAACAAATGGTGTTGGGAAAATTGGATATCCACAGGCAAAAGAATGAAGTTGGACCCTTACCTTACAACACATACAAAAATTAACTCAAAATGGACCAAATACCTAAATGTAAGAACTAAAACTCTAAAACTCTTAGAAGAAAACATAGGGGAAAAGCTTCATGACATTAGAGTTGGCAATTCTTTCTTGGATATGATACCAAAAGCAAGGGCAAGAAAGTGAAAAAATATATAAATTGGACTTCATCAAAATTAAAAACTTCTGTGAATCAAAGCACACAATCAACAGAGTGAAAGGGCAACTCTAGGAAGGGGAGAAAATATTTGCAAATCGTATATCTGATAAGGGATTACTACCTAGAATATATAAGGAACTCTTACAATTCAACAACAAAAAGACAAACAACCTGATTAAAAAATGGGCAAAGGACTTGAATAGACATTTCTCCAAAGAAGACTGTAAATGGTTGATAAGCACATGAAAAGATGGTCAACATCGCTAATCATTAGAGAAACGCAAATCAAAACCACAATGAGATACTGCCTCACACTTAAGAGGATGGCTGCTATCAAAAACAAACAAAATCCCAAATAACAAGTGTTGGTAAGGATGTGCAGAAATTGGAATCCTTCTGCACTGTTGGTGGGAGTGTAAAATGGTGCAGCTGCTATGGAAAACAGTATGGGTATTCCTCAAAAAATAAAAAATAGAATTACTATATGATCCAGCAATTCCATTTCTGGGTATATAATCACAAGAATTGGAAGCAGAGTCTCGATGAGATATTTGTACATCCATGTTCATAGCAGCATTATTCATAACAGCCAAAAGGTAGAAGCAACCCAAGTGTCCATCAACAGATGAATGGATAAAAGTGTGGTATATTTGTACGATGGAATATTATTCAGCCTTCAAAAGGAAGGAAATTCTGGGACACATGCTACAACAAGGTTAAGTCCAGAGTGCATTATGCTAAGTGAAATAAGCCACTCACAAAAGAACAAATGCTGTATGATTCCATTTGTGTGAGGTACCTAGAGTAGTCAAATTTATAGAGACAGAAGGTAGAATAGTGGTTGCCAGGGGCTTGTGGGGGACGAGGGGAATGAGGAGTTATAACGGGTATAGAGTTTAGTTTTGCAAGATGAAAAGATTCTGGAGCTGCACAACAATGTGAATGTATTTAATACTACTGAACTGTACACTTAAGATGGTAAATGTTATATTATAGTTTACTACACATTAAAGAAAAATCTATGCTATTAAGCTTGTCTCCTTTTAGAGTTTAATCCAAAGGGAGAAAAGCCCAAAGCTTCATATGATTTGCTGAATTAAAAACAATATTTAGAGGCCAGCCCGGTGGCGCAGCAGTTAAGTGCATGCGCTCTGCTGCAGTGGCCAAGGGTTCGCAGGTTCAGATCCCGGGCACGCACGGATGCACCGCTTGTCAAGTCACGCTGCGGCAGCGTCGCATATAAAATAGAGGAAGATGGGCACGGATGTTAAGCCAGGGTCAATCTTCCTCAGCAAAATGAGGAGGATTGGCATCAGACGTTAGCTCAGGGCTGGTCTTCCTCACAAAAAAAAAAAAAAAAAATCAATATTTAAGGCACTTTAATTAGTACATAGTTACGTGAATGACAAGTTGATAAATTCAGCGTAGAACTAAGAATTTGCTAAAGATAACCCCAAGGTTAACAGATGACACGCAGAGTTTGGAAAGGTGTTCATATTCAGGGAAAATGTTTTAAGGAGCTTTTAATATTTAGATAGTCTCAGCATTCAGAATATGATTGTGCAAGAATGAGATTCTAGAGTCCATAAAACTAATTTTATGGTAAGAAAAGTCTTTTGTTTTTTGGGGGGTATCACATTAATTTTTTTCTATTATAAAATTAACTTATGCTTAATAAAAAGGTGGAAAAATTAAGAATAAAGCAAGCCCCACCACCCAAATTCAACTTCATTTCCTGTCCAGTCCTTTTTCCACATACAGGTTGAAAATATATATACAGTTATGGTCACATTACATATGAACAGTAACCATTATTTTTAAAGCTTGCATATGTAATATATCATAGAGTATATGTCTTAGTTTAATTTCTGCTTCTTTATTTTTGGAAAATTAGAGTTTCTAGGATGTTTTTCCTCCTATGTGGTATACTCTGGTACATTATATTTTCCCTATAAATTAAAATGATGTAAATTAAAATCTTTGTTCATAAAGAGTATTTTCTACATTATGGCTTTTTTCCTTTGAATTTATTCCCGTAACAGAATTCAAAATCAAAGGGTTTAAACATTTTGATACACTTTAAGGGTTTTGATACATTTTAAAGGTTTTGATATTGTCAAATTGCTTACTTACCTAAAAAGTTGTGTGTGCTATCACACAGCATCCTTGCTAGCCTTTAATGTCATTAATTTTTGCCAACTTTATATGCAAAGTATATTTTACTTTGAATTTCTTGGAGCTGTTTGCAATATATTGGTTTCCTAATTGTATTTTCCACCTCTATTTTTACTATTTTATTTCATTTTTTTGTGAGGAAGATCAGCCCTGAGCTAACATCCATGCTAATCCTCCTCCTTATGCTGAGGAAGACTGGCTCTGAGCTAACATCTATTGCCAATCCTCCTCCTTTTTTTTTTTTTCCCCCAAAGCCCCAGTAGATAGTTGTATGTCATAGTTGCACATCCTTCTAGTTGCTGTATGTGGGACGCAGCCTCAGCATGGCCGGAGAAGCAGTGTGTCATGTGCGCCCGGGATCCGAACCCCGGCCGCCAGTAGTGGAGCGTGTGCACTTAACCGCTAAGCCACGGGTCAGCCCTCCACCTCTATTTTTAGTAGATTGTTTATTAATGTGTCTTGCTCATCTACAATTGACTTCTGTTTTCCTATTGTGTTAAATCTATATATAATAAAAATAACACTTTATATGGTGGTTCTTGCAAATACTTTCCCCAGTCTATTGCTTACCTTTAAATCTTGGCTATTTTTATTTAATTAATGTTTCTAATTTACCTATAGTTAAATCCGCCTTTATTTTCCTTTGTTTTTGGGTGAATATGCCGTGTGTGTGTGTAGAATGGGGTTAAGGATAAATGACAGTAAACCTACACTATTGTCCAACAGTATCATTTAGAAATAATGTAGGAGCTCTTATCATCCCTGTCCCCAAGTCTGACACTACCTGAGCGGAGTTCTTACTCCATCACTCCCTCTGCCAAACCCTTGGGGCGAGGGTTGCCAGATAAAATACAGGATGCTCAGTTAAATTTGAATTTCAGATAAACAACCATTTTTTTTTTTTTAGCATAAGTATGTCCCAAATATTGCATGGGCCATACTGATACTAAAAAATTGTTTGTTGTTCACCTGAAATTCAATTTTTTAATTATTTTTTAATTTTATTTATTTTTCCCCCAAAGCCCCAGTAGATAGTTGTATGTCATAGTTGCGCATTTTTCTAGCTGCTGTATGTGGGACGCGGCCTCAGCATGGCTGGAGAAGCAGTGCGTCTGTGTGCGCCCGGGATCCGAACCCGGGCCGCCTACATTGGACCGCACGCACTTAACCACTAAGCCACGGGGCCGGCCCCACCTGAAATTCAATTTTAACTGGGCATCCTGTATTTTTATTTGCTACATGTGGCATGCCTAATAGGGGCTAGTTTATTAATACCTGCTTTCTGAACATCACCCTGTATCCCTGTACTAGATGTTCGGGGGGCGGGGAATGGGGTGGGGGGGACTGAAAGAAAAGATAGTTCCAGTTTCTCGCCTATTTCAGAGTGCTAGATTAAACTTCTCAGAGCACAGGCTCTGTTTTCCTGCTGCCCAAGGCAGAGTTATCCACATTTACCTGATCATAGAACCACCTGAGACACCCCTCCCCTAGGGAGTCTGATTCCTTTGGTTTGAAGAGGAATCCCGATGCCTGCGGTTTTAACAAGCGCCCAGGTGATTCTCCTGCTCAGGTAAGGTTGGACTCTGGTAGGCTTGGCATTAGAGTCCTCTGGGTAACAACACCCAGCGTCAAGTCACTGCCCTAATTACATGCTGTTGAGGAAGCTTCAGATCTTCTACAACTCATTCAAAATCACTGGTATACATTTTGCAGTGGTGATAATCTTTGCAAATTGCTTTGCAGTTCATCAAGTTCATCCCATTTGGTCTTCACTCTCGTTGGCGAGGGAAGCTTAATTCCGCGCTACAAAGGAGGACAGGGAGGTTCAGAGGGGCTAAGTTCACACAGCAAGCTCGTGAAGCAGTCCGGGCTGCAAAGCCCGCCCTCCTTCCACCCCCCCAAGCTCCCGCCTTTAGCCTACAAAATCCACCAGGGTTGGATTTAGAGCCCACCTCGAATTCCAGGTGACTTCCGCTCCCAAACTTGCCGGCAGCCCCAGGCCTGCAATTAAGCAATGCGGGGGGAGAGGTCCGCGCGCCGCTCAGCTCGGGAGCCCGGAGCCCACGGGTGAGCGAGGCCTGGGGTCCCCGCTGGACGGCGCGGGGCACCCACGGCGCGGAGAGGCAGGCCGCCCTCTCGCCGGCCCCCCTGCAGCAGCGCGGCCTGCTCGCCACCGCTCCGGGAGCGCCGCCCGTCTCCGAGCCGCCGGCCGGGAGCGGAGGGCGCGCGGGCACGGCGGCGGGGGCGTGCTCCGAGGACGCGCGCGGGCTGCTCCTCCAGCGGCCGCTCCCGGGAAAGACGGCGGCTTCCCGGGGAAGCCCGCTGCCGCCGCCGGCCGCGGAAGTGCTGAGAGGGTTCTTGGGAACTCGTGGCGCGCGTGGCCGCCGCCGCCGCCCGGGACAGCCCGGAGGTTGGTAGCTGGAGACCGTAGCGGGTCCTGGGGAGGTTAGGTGTGGACTTTTTTGCTGCGGTTTACTCGGTTGAGAAAAGAAATGCACAAGACGCTTCCCGTTTCCTCCCCCAGTTCCTGCGTGCGCGCCCGAGGGCGGGACAGAGGAAGCGCCCGGTCCCGCGGTGGAGACAAAGGCGGCGGGGCCGTGCGCCCGGGTCACGGCTGGTCTCCCGGCGCGGTGGCTGGGGCTCCCGCCGGCCGGGCCGAGTCCACGCACGCCCTGGCCAGCGGCCTCTCTCGGCTTCGTCCCCAGTTTCTGGCAGTGTTGCGGGCGGGGAGTTGCGGACTCTGGCCCTCCTGGCAGAATTAGAAGTGCGCCTGACTGCTGCGGCTTCAGTGACCCCCAAACTTAGAGCTTTCTTTTGCTTTCCACTCTTGGGACTCAGTGTCCCTCATCTCTTCCGCACCGGTCTTTATGTGGAAGAGCCCTCCTCCACCCAGTCCCTACCGAGGTGGGCGGAGAGGTACTAGGATGGCACTGGTGTGTAGAAACGTGCTGCTTCCTTGGTTCGTGGCTCTTGGACCAGGGCAGTCCGGCTAGGGGGTGGCATCCTCGGTGGTGGCGTTGTGTGGGGGTGAGACTCATTGCTTCTGTCCCTTTGTTTTGTGTTCCTCATTCATTCGCGGAACTAGGCGCCTGCTTCATTGTGATTAAGTGCTATGGGAACACGAGGAGAGGAGAGGGAAGCCTTCGCTGAGGAGGTGCTGGTTTTTATACTCGAATTCGAAGAATAAATATGATTTTTTTTCTTCCATTCTTCGTGTTCTATGTTCCCTATAGTTTTTCTCCCTCCTTGCTCGGTGGCAGTCCCTAACTGTGATTAAGTGCTGTATAAGAACAGTCAGTTCTGACCTGAAAGATTCGACCAATTTTAACTTAACGGGAACTATGTGCTTGTCGGGTAAATCCGTTAAATCCATTATTTCTAAACCTTACAATAACTGGGAAGGATAGGTAGGGTTATCCCTTTTTGCAGCAAAGAAAGGAGATGCCAAAGCAACACACTAGTACATGTTGGGGTCGGTTTTACACTCTTCTTTCTGGATCAAAGCCTGTGCTTTGTCTCCTGTATACTTTGCCCTCTCCTTGGGAAGTTGGTTATGTAGACTAAAGTAGAGTGAAAGCCCAGTCTCTGGAGAGAGCAGTCATTTTTGTGGGTGGCTACATGTTGGTGGGAACTCTGTAGGTAACATCAGGAACTAGTGGCTCAGGCCTTGTGTGTCTTCTGCTCCCAGCTCAGGGCCTGGCCCAGGGGCAAGTGCCCCTTCATGGTTGCATTGGAGTCCCCTGGCTTGGGTGAAATCCTGGATTCCTTGTAGGGGGTTCTTTACGTTTTCTTTTTCTTTTTCTTTTTTGCTGAGGAAGATTCGCCCTGAGCTAACACCTGTGTCAATCATCCTGTTTTGTAGGTGGGTCGCAGCCACAGCATGGCCACCAAGTTGTGTTAAGTCTGCCTGGGAACTGAACCCGGCTACCTAAGCGGCGTGCACAGAACTTAACCACTAGGCCATGGGCCAGCCCCTCTTTACCTTTTCTTTGTGCCATGGACCTCTTTCGAGTCTGGGGAAGCCAGTTTTTAAAAAAGCATTAAAAAAACACATAGGGTTAAAATTATATTGAAACAAAGTTATCAAAATAGTGTAAAAAACCCAAATTTATGAGAGTATTTTATGTGTTTATTAATACATCAAGTAACAAAATTCAGTGCTGTTATCAAATAACTCATAATTTCAAAGTAGTGATGCCCATGTAAATGATATTTTGCAGTATTTGCAAGGGCTGCATGGTGGTATGAAAGTATCTGTGATTCTTATTGGTGACAAAGTCACTGGAATTGGTCTTACTAGTATGGTTTTTTGTCCACGTTTATAATCAGATGAAATCCTGAGTTTCAGTTAGAGGTTCATGAAAATAAACATGTATGAGAAAAAAATTTTAAGTTCATGGGCCCTTGAATTGTACCTATGGACACTTGTGGAGGGAGAGTTGGGTATCCCAGGTTACAAGCCCTGCTTGGTGGTTATTTGTCTTCGGAGTTCTTGCTGGCCGCCCTAGAGCATTACTAGTAGCTGTTTCTTTCTCCTTCAGTTAGTGTCTCCTTTTGCTCGGGTTCACAGTTGCTTGTGGTGACAAGAGCTGTTGAGAGGGAATTGCTGGATTGTTCACATAGTCTATCTGCTCCTTCTGTGGGCAGTTCTGCTGGAGAATTTTCCTATGATAGTGGATGTGTGTCATATAGTGCCTGACAGCCTTCTTTTTTTCCTTGAGAGTGGAAATGAACCTTAATGGTGTATGGTATTACCAGTGTCAGGGAAGAAAAAGGAGTTATCAGTATACATCTCACAGACATTTAAAAGATCTTAGGATGTTATTATGAACAATTTTATGGTAATACATTTGAAAATTCAGATGAAATAGATGAATTTTTCAAATAAAATGCCTTACGTAAGTCATAAGAACTAGAAAATCTGAATAGTCTTATATCTTATTAAAGAAATTAAATATGTAATTAAAAATCTTTCCATAGCAAAATTTCCAGGACCAGATGGCTTCATTAGTCAAATGTTCCAAACATTTAAAAAAATGAAAAAGGAACACCTTGCTGCTTTTATGAGGCCATCATAACCTTGTTACTGCATCTAGGTAAGGACAGTACAAGAAAATTATAGGCCAAACTCTCACAAAAAAAGATACCAAAGTCTTAAAACAAGGTATTGGTAAATCAAATCTAATAATCTATAAAAATGATAGTAAGCCAATACCAAATTGTAAATGTAAACTTTGTCTAATGTTAGAAAATCAATGTAATTTAACCACATACACAGAGTAAAGGAGAAAAAATATTTGATAAAATTCAACACCCATTCATGATGAAAACTTTTTGCAAGCTAAAACATTATTGAGAGATTTAAAGATTTAAAATAATGGAGGGGGGCCGGCCCCGTGGCTTAGCGGTTAGGTGCGCGTGGTCCGCTGCTGGCGGCCCGGGTTCGGACCCCAGGCACGCACTGACGCACCGCTTCTCCGGCCATGCTGAGGCCGTGTCCCACATACAGCAACTAGAAGGATGTGCAGCTATGACATACAACTATCTACTGGGGCTTTAGGGGAAAAAATAAATGAATAAATAAAATAATGGAGGGTATGTCATTGCTCTGCAAATAAATCTATAGATTCAGTACAATCCCAATCAAAATCTCAGCAGATTTTTTCAAAAATAGGAGTTGATAATTTTAATTTTTAAAGACAATTTTAAAATTTGTTTGGAAATTCTGGACAATCTAAGAAAAAGAGCAAAGTTGGATAACTTCAGCTACAAGAGCAATATGTAGTATATCAGCATGGTATTGACACAATGCTAGAGAGACCATGGAACTGAGTAGAGAATCCATAACCAGGCTCACACATATGGTCTCATGATTTATGACAGAGGTGACACTGCAGTGCAGTGGAGAAAGGGTAGCATTTTCAGTAAATGATGGGTATCCATATTGACAAAGAGAATCTTTTTTTTTTTTAATTATTTTATTGAGGTCATAATGGTTTATAACATTGTGAAATTTCAGGTGTACATTATTATTTATCAGTTTCTGTATAGACTGCATTGTGCTCACCACCAAGAGTCTAATTTTTATCTGTCACCATATATATGTGTCCCTTTACCCCTTATGCCCACCCCCCCAACCCCTTTCCTCTCTGGTAACCACTAATCTGTTCTTGTTGTGTGTTTATCTTCCACGTATGAGTGAAATCATGCAGTGTTTGTCTTTCTCGGTCTGGCTTATTTTGCTTAACATAATATCCTCAAGGTCCATCCATGTTGTTGCAAATGGGATGATTTTTTTTTTGTCTTTTTTTATGGCTGAGTAGTATTCTGATGTATATATACACCACATCTTCTTTATCCATTCATCAGTCGTTGGGCACTTGGGTTGCTTCCACGTCTCAGCTATTGTGAATAATGCTGCAGTAAACATAGGGGTGCATAAGTCTCTTCGAATTGTTGATTTCAAGTTCTTTGGATAAATACCCAGTAGTGGGATAGTTGGATTGTGTGGTATTTCTATTTTTAATTTTTTTGAGACATCTCCATACTTTTTTCCATAGTGGCTGCACCAGTTTGCATTCCCACCAGCGGTGTATGAGGGTTCCCTTTTCTCCACATCCTTGGACGAAGTGATCCTTGATCATCTACCTCATGCCATATACAAAAATTAATCGAGATACATCGTACACCTGAGTGTGAAAACTAAAACAATAAAGCTTCTGGAAGAAAGCAGAGTCAAATATCTTTATGACCTAGGTACAGTCAATGGCTTATTTAATAAGACACAAAAAGCACTAATTATAAAGGAAAATCTTGGTAAGAACTTCTGTTCATCTAAAGATTCCATAAAGAGAGTGAAAAGGCAAGCTACAGAATGGGTAAAGGTATTTGTAATTCATATATCTAATAAAGAACTCATACCCAGAATGTAGAAAGACCTTCTACAAATCATAAGAAAAAGATGGACAGCCCAATAGAAAAATGGAGAAGAATCACTTTATAAAAGAGGATCTCCAAATTCCCAATAAACATATGAAAATGTGGTCAAACTCACCAGTAATTAGGTAAGTGCAAATTAAAGCTACATTGGGATATCACTGTATACTCATTAGAGTGGCTAAAATTAAAAAGACTGTCATTGCTAAGTACTGGTTAGGATATGGACAAACTGGAACTCTCACATTGCTGATGGGTATGAAAATTAGTACATAACTGTTTTGGAAATTGTTTTGGGGTATCATTTGCTAAAGCTGGACATACACATCCCTATAACCAGCTACTTCATTCTTAGATAGATACTCAACAGTAAGGCATACCTATGTGCACTGACAGGTAAAAGAATATGCCAAGCAGTATTATTCATAATAGCCCCAAGTTGGAAACAACCCACATCTTCCTCAATAGTAGAATGGATAAATAAACTGTTTATACAATGGAATACAATTTGAAACATGACATACAAATGGAAACAATAATGAGAATTATTGTTGTAGAGTATTCTACAGTAATAGAATACTCAACAGATTCTTGCCTCATGCACAACATGGATGAGCCTCACAAACATAAAACTGAGCCAAAAGAAGGTAGACACAACAGAGCAAGTGCTATGTGATTTCATTTATATGGAGTTTTAAAAAAGGCAAAACTAAATTATGGTGATAGAAATTAGGCTAGTGGTCACCTTTAGTGGAGTTATAAGAAAGGACAGAAGGGCTTCTGAGACATTCAATTTTTTTATCTGAGTTGCAATTATTGGAGTGAGTCTGCTTTTTGAAAGCCTTTAATTCTTTAAGTATATTTTAATACAAAGTTTACTTAAAAGATTATATTATAAAAAATTTGGTTCATTCAGATGTCCCTAATCTGGGGAGTGTAAAATGTGGTAGACATGATTCTTGATGATTAAAGAGACTTCAAATAGGTTGAGAATTTTCAGGGGAAAGAATATATCATCACCTCAGTAGCTTTTTGAATTGAGGGACTTATAAAATTGACTCCTTTTTGCCAATCCTTCCCAGCAGAGATCTGCCTTAAGGGCTGTTCGTATAAAAGACTTAGAGTGATGTTTGATATCAAGATTGATATCAGCGTGGGATGGAAGCTAAAAAATGGCAAGGTGGGAACTGAATGCAAAATTTTGTTTTCAGATTTAATTTTCTTGCCATGTAAGTTTTTAAAGTTTATAACAATTAGATTAAAATATTCTGATGATTTACATAAATCCTTTTAGTTAGGTACTTTCCTCCCACTGGGCCATGAACTAATTGAGGACAGGATGGCATGTTAGTTTCCAATTGCTTCTGTAACAAATTAGCACAAACTTAGTGGCTTACAGAACACAAATTTATTATCTTACAGTTTTGGAGGTCGGAAATTTAAAATGGGTTGGCAGGGCTGCTTTCCCACTGGAGGCTCAGGGAGATGTCTTTTTGGTTGGTGCTGTTTGATGCCTCCTACATTCCTTTGTTTGTGGCCCCTTCCTCCATCTTCAAAGCACATCACTCTAACCTCTGCCTCCATCACCATATCTCCTCTCTGTCGCTGACTCTCCTTCCCTCTTAGAGGGTCCCTTGTGATTATAATGGGCCCACATGGATAATCAGGGATTGTGTTCACATCTTAAGGTCTTTAACTCTATCACATCTGCAAAGTCCCTTTGCCATGTAAGGTGATACATTTAAAAGTTCCGGGGATTAGGACATGGACATCTCTGGGGAGCTATATTTGGGGGATCTTACAGATGGGATCTTCATATTTTGTCTTCACAAATAGTGCAGTTCCCGATTCTCAGTAGCTCATTATTATTTGTTGAATGAGGAAATGGGTCTAAGATTTCATTATTTGAAGGATATTTCTATTTGAAAGAAGATAAGTGATGGTTTTGCCCTACTCTCACTCGGCCACATCTGGAGTTTTGGGTTTGGCTCTAGGCACCTATGCTGTAAAGAAACAACTGACAGCAGAATTTAAAGGGTTGGGGAACCAAGCTATTGAAGAAATGGTTGAAGGAATCGTGGATGTTTGTCCTGGAAGAGGGCTTGGGATGGAGTGGGTGGCATGAATTATCTTTAACTGTTTGAAGGAGTATTATTGGAATGAATAATTAAGCCTTTTAGTATTCTTAATAATAATAGCAATAACATTAAAAACAACAAGAATAAGCATTTCAGCGCTTACCATGTTGACACTGTTTTATCACTTTGTAAACTCCTTTAATCCTCACAGCAACTCTCTGAGAGTTGTTATTATCCCTGCTTTACAGATAAGGAAATTGAGGCACAGAGAGGTTATGCAACTTATCCTAGGGCACACAGCTAGAAAGTAGCAAAGCTGGGATTCAAACTTTGGCATTCTGACTTGAGAGCCATCTTCTAAACCATCACGTTATCCTACCTTCATGCCTTTTGGTTCCAGAAGGTACGATAGGACTAGTGGCAGAAGTTTTTTTAGAAATAGAGGGGTAGATATTGATTTAGTTTAAGAAAAAAACAGGATAACAATCAGAACTGCTTAGAAACAGAGTTTCCTTGCCTTGTGATAGAAATGATCAGGTAGGTTAGCGTAAAAGGAATAAGCAAACTGGCTGAAGATTAGACCAGATGACAATAAAGTCCCTAATGAATTTAGAATTCTGATTTTGGAACATTATTTTTTTCATATTATTTATATATATAGTGTATATATACAATTTACATGTGTATATATATATATATATATATATATATATAAAACAACCTTTGTGACATTTTGTGTAATAAAGATCCATTGTGAAATGTAGTTTTTCCATTAACTTTCCAGATTTTATTTATTAGGAACTCTCACATACTGGTGTGGTAGGCCATGTCCCCGCCCCCTTTTAAGGTGCCATTACTACTCCTCCCACAAAGAGATTGAGTCTATTCTCTCCTCCCCCTTGAATCTGGGCTGGCGTTTTGACTTGCTTTGACCGTAAAATGTTCTGTGAATTCTGGAGCCTGGTTCTTAAGAGACCTTGCATCTCTTGCCTTTGTTCTTTTTAATAATTTTATTTATTTATTTATTTTTACCCCAAAGTCCCAGTAGATAGTTGTATATCCTTCTAGTTGCTGTATGTGGGACGCGGCCTCAGCATGGCCAGACAAGCGGTGCGTTGGTGGGCGCCCGGGATCCGAACCCCGGCCGCCAGCAGCGGAGCGCGCGCACTTAACCACTAAGCCACGGGATCAGCCCACCTTTGTTCTTTTGAAACCCTGAGGCCACTGTGGCGTGAAAGGTCTAACCTGCTGTAGGATAAGTGGCCACAGGGAGGAGAAGCAAGGCACCTAGCTGACAGCTAGCACCAAATGCGGGATGTGTGCTGAGGTCGTCTTGGCGCCTCCAGCCCTTGTTGAGCTGTGTGGTGACTTAGTCATATGAGTGATGCCAGGTGAGAGCAGCAGCAGAATCGCACAGATTGCTGTCCCGCAGAATCATGAGAAAGAATAGATCTTTGTTGGCACCAGCCCAGTGGCATAGTGGTGAAGTTCGTGTGCTCCACTTGGGCAGCCCAGGGTTTGCAGGTTCGCATCCTGGGTGCGGACCTACACACTGTTCATCAAGCCATGCTGTGGAGGCGTCTCACATACAAAATAGAGGAAGATAGGCAACAGATGAGCTCACAGCCAATCTTCCTCACCAAAAAAAAAAAAAGATCTTTGTTGTTTTAAGCCACTGGGTGTTGGGATGGTTTATTATGCAGCAACACATAACTGATACATAATATTTTGGTGCATATTTGGAAGTAGTACGTATTTTAAAATATTCTGTGGTTAGACTTTTTGCCAGTCCAGCAGACCGCCTGCAATCTATCTGGTCATTTCCTCTGTGTTGGTGAAGGCTTTCTGGGTTTGGAGAAGTGTTTCCTCTTAGTCTTAGGTGGGGAGAAGAATTAAGACTCTTTGTAAGACTCTTAAGAAGAGTTTGGAGAAAACTGTGATGTGAGCAGATGCGATGAGTCTGCATTTGGGTTTCCTGGTGAATGTCATGTAACTTATATTCTGCAAAATAGGTTTCTGTTTCATCACATTGGACCCTGGAAAAGAGCAAAAGTCTCATGTCAATTTTTCTGAATGTGCTAGAATATTGCCCTACTATTTCAATTTCCTCAAAGCCACAGTCATTTCAGTGGGCATGTGCTCCTTTCTCTTTTATTACCTTGTGGTTTCCAGAGTGCTCATTTGTTCCTAAATTTAGAACGATTTCAATTTTAGTCAGCCCTGATCTCTATGTTACTGCTGACTTTCTCCTCCTATATTTGAGGTAAATTGGTTTGGGTTAGTTTGCCTTCTTCAGTAAATCTTTTAAGGAATGTATGAGTTAGATGTTTCATGTGTATTTCGATTACATCCAGTTGATTTTCAGATTTTCTTCCTAGGGCGTATCTAAATTACACATAACTTTAAAAAATTAATTTGCATTTCTATAGCTTATATTTCCTTCTAGCTTACCTGATGGATTGATTTCATCATAGATTTCAGAATTAAAAAAAAAAAAGAATCCGGTGCACTCGGTCAGAATAGGGAAGTGGCTGAGGGAAGGCTCTGAAATTAGACTTGGTGGGGATGAATCTAAGTGCCACTGCTTACTAGCTGATTTTGGGCAGGTTTCTTGACCTTTCTGAGCCTTGGTTTTCTGTTGTGTTAAATGAGGATACCAGGAGAAATAACCCCAAAGAGTCCTTGTGAAGATTAAGTGAGATAACACTTGAAAAGTGCTTTCTCAGCATAGGTAATCTGTAGATAGTACTTATTATAGTACAGCTGTTACTAAACTGTAAGAAAACTCAGTAGGGGGAAATTTCAGGTTAGGACACTGAGCAACAGGTAGTTGCTAGAAGTGACAACGGTGGTGCTAATACTGAAGGGCTGTTAGCTTAATGCTGAGAATGCCACTTTAAAGTCCTTTAGTGCCTGTGGGTATTTGATTATAGCCCATTTAGTGCTAGGTGTCAAGACTGAGGAGCAGAAAAAAAGAAAAATGGAAGTGTTGGAATCCATTTGTTGCATGCATCAAAGATAAAGTACTTTTGAAATGACATTGGAAATTGCTATGGGAAAAGGATCTTACAGAACTTATGTTTATGCACATTTCAAGCTTTGGCACAGGGAGCTATGCTTTTCTGTCAAGATTAAGGAACAGGATTTCTGCCTGAAAGAGAGTGGGAGTTGGGAACTGGGGTTCTGGGTTCTGTTCCATCCCTGGCTTCTCTAGGTCTTTGGGCAGATTGCTTTTTTTCCCTGAGCTGGATTCTGATTCCTGGAAAAGAGCTAGCAGCCCTCCTGCTGAGGATTAGAGTAGATGGCATCTTTGAAAGCAGGTGGAGTGTTAAATTACAAAGTAAATGCAAATGTAAATCGATTTAGTATAGAGAAAGCTCTATTAGCTGAGGAGTTTTTGCCATTTTACGACTAAGATTTATTCTGTGGGCCTCTTGAGTTCTGTAGTTCTCGGATAAATACTTTCTGAAATATCCAGCCTTGGGGGGCTCTTAATACCCAATACGGAGGTGGAGAAAGCTCCCTGTACTCCAGTCTTGACTTCTTTCCTTTTGATCCCAGGGAAACCTCTGCTATGATTTCCTTCCAACATCTAATATTAAATAAATGCATTTTCTCTTTGTCTTCACTAGCCTTGAATTTCTCACTTTCATCAATAATATTTAGCTTTGAAATAGTCTTAAAGCTTTAGAGTTGCTATTTTATGTTCTTTATTTTCTTTTTTTCCTACTGCCTCCTGAAATAGTTTGATGCCAGGTGCAACTTAATTTTTCCTCATCTGTGTTGCTTGGTTCTAGCACTTTCTCTCCATTTCCCACTGAGGGCCTGAATCGCCGACCTCTCTTCCTCTAGACTCCAACACAGTGTCAAGGGGCTTCTTCTTGAAGCTTCACTCAAAGAATTAAGTGCGCTGGCTCACAAGCCTGAGGTTTCTTCAGGAAATCAAATCCAAACTTGTAATCATATATGTTTAAGTCCCTCTGCCACTTGGCTCCTACCCTCCCTTCACCTAACTATCCACAGTTTTTCCTTCTTCACTGTCCTGACCAGTATTCCCATGGTGATGAAAGTATTCTCAGACACATATCTTCACCATTAGCCATCCCAGCACCCCTCCTTGGCTCTCACATACAAATGGTACAACCTTATTTAAGTAGATTGGTCAGGTAGACTCTTAAAAATAGGCTGTGTTCAACTAGAAGGATGTGCAACTATGACATACAGCTATCTACTGGGGCTTTGGGGAAAAAAAAAAAAAGGAGGAAGATTGGCAATAGATGTTAGCTCAGAGCCAGAGGAGGATTAGCACGGATGTTAGCTCAGGGCTGATCTTCCTCACAAAAAAAAAAAAAAAGGCTGTGTTGCTATAGATCGGCTGTTTCCTGTAGAAATCATGTTGTAAATTGTGGTAGTTTCTAGGCTGTCTCACTGATGCCCACTTAGCTGATAATGTTGCTGCAGGACCGAATCTATGCATGAAAATGGAAAAGAAGCATTGCTTACACATTTGAGTAGGGACCTCTTTGACTTAATCATGATAGCTTATGCCTAAAGAAGAGCATGCTTATTTAGAGAATGAGAAATAGAAACTTGAGAATTTTCTGTGAGAGTTTTTGGGAACCTATGGGTTTGGACGTTTTTGAAAAGTTCTAGTCGGGATGGCCCCGTGGCTGAGTGGTTCAAGTTCCATGCTCTGCTTCGGCGACCTGGGTTTGCAGGTTTGGATCCTGGGCGCGGACCTACTCCACTCACCAGCCATGCTGTGTTGGCGTCCCACATACAAAATAGGGGAAGATTGGCACAGATGTTAGCTCAGGGCTGATCTTCCTCAAGAAAAAGAGAAAAAAAAGAGGAAGATTAGCAGCAGATGTTAGCTCAGGGTGAGTCTTCCTCAGCAAAAAAAAAAAAGTTATATTCCCAAATGCATTACTTTCTTTTCTCTGATGCTGTAGTGTCATTAAATCCTTTAACACATGTCTACTATGATTGGCTTTCTGGGTGCACAGCTGAAATGAACAGAGAAAAGAACAGTGGGGGAATGGAATTTTCTCGAGCTAAGTGGGGAAGAGTTGAAGACAGAGGTGTAAAGAAGAAAGATCTATTGAGAAAGATATGTGAGTGTCCCTGTGGTGGTGGCCTTTTGAGGTAGCATTCCTGAAACTGTGAGTGATGAAACAAGAAAAGTGAGAGTACTGCATGTCGTTCCTTTCGGGATAAGAAAAGAGGTGGTGAGGAAGAGACACTGGGCAGAAGGTTCTGCAGGTGGCCCCCAGGCCAGTTTGTTTGCTGTCTGGGGTGTCGTTGGGTTGGGTGTGGGGAGAGGAAGAGAAGTGAGACATTAGAGAGGGCTCTGGGGATGCTGATCTGCAGAGGGAAGCATAGCAGCAGGTACCCCCCATGGAAGGTCAGTTAGGTTTCATCAATTCAGGAAGAAAACCAGGACTCTAGCTAGGCAGGCTCCTGATAAATTAAATTCACCAACTGGTACTGCTGGACAGATTATAACTAATGTTTATTGAGTGCTTACTCTGTGCCAGGCCCTTGATAAGCAGTTTACATTTAATCCATTCAACAACCTTATGAAGAAGCATACTTGGTAGGTTGTGACCCACTCAAGTTCCTCCACCAGTAAATGGCAGAGACTGGACTCGGCTCAGGGCTGCTTGATGTGGAATCCACCACCATGCTGTGTCAGGTGGGGGCTGTTTGGTCCAATTGCCAAATTTTAAATGTGAGGACAGGGCTCTGCTGCGTTGTTCCTCATTACTGTGTATCTTTGTGTATGTGTCTGCAAAACATATACAATGTAGCTCAGAGCAGCATCCAAAAGGGAAATGTTACAACATAGGATTTTCTAGTTCCCTGACAGTTAAATCATTAATGCAGGGGAATTGTCCTAGAAGAGAATGTCTGTGAAAAGCTTCTAAAGAGCAGGCTTCTAGAACTTTCATTTAATCTCCAAGATTATTTATGTTCAAATTTCAGTAGCATTTTTAGGAGTTCAGCTCTTTGCTGATCACAGATTCTTAATGGGGTGAGGAGGTCATCCAATATAATATCGACTTGCTTTGAGAGGAGAAACATAAAAGCCAGAGGTTAAAGTTAACTTCCCATGGAGGGAAGACTACCATATTCCTGCAAAATTCCAGAAAGAAATCTTAAGATATTTGAGGAGATGCCAGGTATTTAAAAATAAAGTGTGACTAGCAATGTTTGAACTAGAAGTGGTTCTGAAAAGTAGTCGGGGAATCTGAGAAAGCATTGTTGAAGTACTAGGGCTTAGAGCTTGAGGTTGAAAGCATGAGTGTCTGCTTCCAGATCTCTTAGGTTGCATGCAAAACCAGACCAAACTGACTTTTAGGCTCTCTGGTTGGAGGACCACTGACTTCTGACCTCATACTTTATGAAAGCCAAAGTTTATTCTCTTCCTGCTCTGTCTCCTCATAGCCTGAAGAAAGGAGTTTGTGTGTGGCAGATTCCGAGCCAGGCTCTAAGGACAAGTAACTCTGTGAACTGGCATTAATGGGGCTGGTTGTGACTGAAAGGAGGGATGGGGGCCCGCTGGTCCCAAGACCAGGATTTGAGCCGTGGCTCAGTTATTCTGACTGTGTGACCTCACGTGCTTCACATGTGTCACCTGTAAAATGCCTACCTCCCTTGCTCCGCCTGCTTCACCAGGCTGTTGTGAAAATAAAATGAGATAATGTGTGAATTCTGATTTTTTGGCATTACTGTTACATATTAGAAGTGCTTGCTTGGGGCTTAAATTTTTGCTCTTAATTTAATTTGGCATCCACAATGAGACATATTTGAGAAGCGATGAGAGCCATAAAAGGGCTTACATTTAGCTAGCTCTTCGTTGCTTGGGAACTGATCATTTAATTTGCAGATTGAAGTTTGAGACCTGACTTTCCATCACCTGCTCTGTTACTTAGAGTATAGACATGGCTACCATAACAGAGAGATTGGATTAGCAGAGGTTAAACAACCTAGAAGTGCATTTCTCTTTCATGTCCTAGTCCAGGTGTCAGTGGTCCAGGGCAGATTTGGGGGTGAGGTGCTACATGGAGTCAGGGACTGAGGCACCTCTGTCTTGTTTTTCCACGTGGCTTTCACCCCTTGGTCCAAGGTGCCTTTCCCAACTCCATCCAGCAGGAAGAGGGTGACCACAGCGACACAGCCAGAACTATTCAAGTGTCCACGCTTGTCTACACTATAGTGTTGGGCTCAGCATCCATGCGTTCAGATAAAAATTTAATGACTGTGAAAGAAAGGAGACTGAATATTGCAGGGTGGGCAATGAGCAGCATCTGCCGCAGCTCCCTGGTTATGTCGTTAGCTTCCCTTTGAGAAGTGCATGGAAGGTGGAAGATGGACGAGTTTTTATTAATCGGTTCTTATGAACAACTATGAGATGACATTTGAAGGGGAGAACGAGGGGGTTAAGGCTGTTAGCTTAGAAAAGGTTAGGAGATGATTTGTGCTTTTCTTTTGTTCAGGCTTTGGAAGCCATTTATTATTCATGGAGCAGTTAGTAGTCCCTTCTTGCTACATTCCATGTCCTGTGCTAAGTGCTGGGGACTTAGAGATCATGGTCCTTGCTCTCTAAAGGTCAACTCCACATGGGAGATGGTCGTGTCAGGCAACGGAGACAGAACTGTCTAGTATACACTGTGGTGGGAGGCTGTGGGAGCTCATAGGGAAAGACCTGCCCACCCTGGGCAGGCAGAATGCGCACACGTGTGTGTGTGTGTGTTGGACCCAGGTGGGTGGTGTGCCTGGGGTTTTATCTTGGAATAGTGATGGGTCCCTGGGAGACGAGTGAACTGACTGGTGATAAGATGCTGTTCTCTAGTGTCATGTCCATGGCTTAATGTTTTTTTTTGTGTGTGTGTGAGGAAGATCAGCCCTGAGCTATCCACTGCCAATCCTCCTCTTTTTGCCGAAGAAGATTGGCCCTGGGCTAACATCCGTGCCCATCTTCCTCTACTTTGTATGGGACACCACCACAGCATGGCCTGACGAGCGGCGTATCTGTGCGCACCTGGGATCTGAACGTGGGCTGGCAGCAGCGGAGCGGGTGCGCTTAACCGCTACTGGGCCAGCCCCCATGGCTTAATGTTTTTATTTCTGTTTCTCTTCCTAGAAACTCTCAGAGTGGACATCGGGACCCTTTGTCACAAGGAACAATGCTGCCCCGATGGGAACTGTCTCTTTACCTGCTTGCTTCACTTGGCTTCCACTTCTACTCTTTCTATGAAGTTTACAAAGTCTCCAGAGGTAAGGCCCCAACTTTTCTGAACTTCTATCAAGAAAGGAAGAGGGGGAGGGGCCGGCCTGCTGGCGCAAGTGGTTAAGTTCGCGCGCTCCGCTTCCACGGCCTGGGGTTCGTGGAAGATTGGCCCAGGGCCAATCTTTCTCAGCAAAAAGAGGAGGATTGGCAACGGACGTTAGCTCACGGCTGATCTTCCTCACAAAAAAATAAAATAAAATAAAATAAAATAAAGGAAGAGGGGAAGGAGTGCTCAGAGGTGGAAGATTCATGAAGATGGTCTAATGGGCTTGGGATGACTTTGCTTTCCTCTCGTCTCGGACAGTTCGAATCAATGACCTGAGTCAGTGAAGTTTTCCACTCTAATCCTGGATCTTGTTGGTGATCCCATGGCTGGTCTTCTGTAGTAGGAAAGTTTGATTCAATGGCTACTGAACGCCATGGAGGGGATATGCATTCATAATTTGCAGTAGCCTCTTAAATTTCTCTCTAGCCATCACTCCTCTCAGACATAGGGAGGCAGCTCATGGTGTTGGAGGGCCAGACTCCTTTCATCTTCTTGTTCTGCTGTCTTTTGTGTTTTTGTGTGCATGTTGAAGAGGAATCATCACCAAGTGCACATTCCAGCCCATAGGAAGGGGGATGGGAACCCTCCTTTCCTTTAAGGGCAGCTTGGCAAGTTACCCTTGTTGCTTCTGTGCACACCCACTTGGCCAGCACCGAGTTCCATGGCCACAGCTGAGAGGCTGGGAGGTATCGTCTGTAGCTTGGTGGCCGTGTGCTGCTTAAAACTTCCCATAATGTGGATGAATGGGAGAAGGAATTTTGGAGGGACCGTGAGTGGCATCTTCTGTAGTCAGGGACAGTTTCCTAGAGGTGATGGTGAACCTTGACTTAAGGAAGAACAGGAGTCAGCCAGGTAGAGAAGAGGGCAGAGGATCTGTGGACAGAGATGAGTCTGTAGGCAATGCTATTGGGATGTGAGAAAACATAGCATGATCTGGGAACTACAAACCACTCAGTAGGACTGCAGTGTGAAGGGAGAGTGGCAAGAGTGGGGCTTAGATCAAAAAGCAGGGACAGGGCCGGCCCCGTGGCTTGGTGGTTAAGTGCGTGCGCTCCGCTGCTGGCGGCCCGGGTTCGGATCCCGGGTGCGCACCGAGGCACCACTCCTCCAGCCATGCTGAGGCCGCGTCCCACATACAGCAACTAGAAGGATGTGCAGCTATGACAGACAACTATGTACTGGGGCTTTGGGGAAAAATAAATAAATAAAATCTTTAAAAAAAAAAAAAAAAAAAAAAGCAGGGACAGATTGTGAAACATATTGTATATTTGGCTGGGGAGTTTGGACGTTACCTTGAAGGCAGGAGAGTATGCTGAAAGTAGTAGTGATCACTTAAAATGGCAAAGGTTGGTTTGGGGAAGCACAGTTGAGAGTGCTCTGCCCTCAGCATCTACCTCCTTATAGATCACAGGAGTTGATTTGGGTCTGCATCACCAGGGTTGACTTTTCTCCCATTCTACAAATGTCCCACTCAAAACCATGGGCTTTGTTGCATAGACTGACCATCTAAAGTAGGTGAGGACTGTTGTTTGGTCAAGGCTGCTCATAGCTGCATCTGCCTGCTGGAGTCTCTGAGCTCTCAGGGCCCATGTAGAACGAGCTGACCTCTTCTGTCTCAGGCACTGTTTTAGGTACTTTATGTACCTTGTCTAATTTAATCTTTAGAAGACATGCTTGGCTGCAGAAACACAGCCTTCAAAATAACTGTGGTCCAGGGCTGGTATGGTGTCTAGATAGCATCAGAGACCCTGGCTCCTTCTCCCGTGTTCCTCTGGCATTCTCAACATGTGGTTGCACCTCATGATGTGAGGTGGCTGCTCCAGCTCCAGCTGTCGTGTTCACTTTTTCCCACCAGGAAGGATGGAAGGGAAGGGGAGGACAGGCCCTCCTCTTTTCAGAGCATGACCTGAAAGTTGCTTATGTCTTATCTGTTCATGCACTGTTAGCCAGTTACCTAGTCCTGTGGCCACATCAGTGTGAGGGAAGCTAGTAAATGTAATCTTCTGGGGGGGCATTTATCCAGCTACACTCAAGGGTTCTATTATAGAGGAAGAAAGGAAGAAAAGATATTAGCAGTTAATCAGCAGTCTTTGCCATACGTGGGTATCTTAGTTATCCATTGCTGCATAACAAACCATCCTGAAGCTTTGTGATTTAAGACAACCACCACCATTTATTATTTCTCACTGTTCTGTGAGGGTTTTTTTTCTCTTTTAACTAGACTATTTTTTAGATTCACAGCAAAATTGAGCAGAAAATAAAGAGAGTTCCCATATACTCCATGCCCCTACACATGCACAGGTTCTCCCACTATTAACATCCCCCACCAGAGTGGTACATTTTTTACAATTGATGAGCCTATGTTGATACATAATTATCACTCAAAGTCTAGGTAGGGTTCACTCTTGGTGTTGTTCATTCTATGAGCTTTGAGAAATGTATAATGACATGTATGTATCATTATAGTATCATACAGAATAGTTTCACTGCCCTAAAAATCCTCTGTGATCTGCCTATTCACTCTCCCTTTTCCCAAATTCCTGACAACCACTGATCTTTTTACCATCTCCATAGTTCTGCCCTTTCCAGAATGTCATATAGTTGGAATCAGACAGTATGTAGCATTTTCAGGTTGGCTTCTTTCATTTAGTAATACGCATTTATGGTTCCTCCATGACTTTTCATGGCTTGATAGTTCATTTCTTTTTAGTGATGAATAGTATTCCATTGTCTGGATGTACCACAGTTTATTCATACGTTCATCTACTGAGGGACATCTTGGTTGCCTCCAAGTTTTGGCAATTATGAAGAAAGATGATATAAACATTTGTGTGCAGGTTTTTGTGTGGACATAAATTTTCACCTCCTTTGAGTAAATACCAAGGAGTGATGGCTGGATTGTTATGGTAAGAGTATGCTTATTTTCTAAGAAACCACCGTCTTCCAAAGTGATTGTACCATTTTGCATTCCCACCAACAATGAAAGAGTTCCTGTTGCTCCACATCCTTGGCAGCGTTTGGTGTTGTCAGTGTTTTGAATTTTGGCCCCTCTAATAGGTGTGTAGTGGTATCTCATTGATATTTTAATTTGCATTTCCCTGATGATGTATGATGAGGAGTGTCTTTTCATATGCTTATTTGCCATCTGTATATCTTCTTTGGTGAGGTGACTGTTCAGGTCTTTTGCCCATTTTTTAATTGGGTTGTTCATTCTCTTATTCTTGAGTTTTAATAGTTCTTTATATATTTTGGATAACATCCTTATCAAGTATGTCTTTTCCAAATATTTTCTCCCAGTCTGTGGCTTGTCTTCTCATTGTCTTGACAGTGTCTTCACAGAGCACAAGTTTTAAATTTTAATAAGTTCAGCTTATCAGTTCCTTTTTCATGGATTGTGCCTTTGGTGTTGTATCTAAAAAGTCATTGCTATAGCCAAGGTCATCTAGATTTTCTCTTATGTTATCTTCTAGGAGTTCTATGGTGTTAAGTTTTATATTTGGATCTATGATCCATTTGATTTAATTTTTGTGAAGGGTGCAAAGTCTATGTCTAGATTCATTTTTTGTGAAGGTTACAAAGTCTATGTTTAGATTCATTTTTCTTATATATGGATGTCCAGTTGTTCTAGCATCATTTGTTGAAAAGGCTATCTTTTCTCCATTGTATTACCTTTGCTTCTTTGTCAAGGATCAGGTAACTATTTTTATATGGTCTATTTCTGGGCTCTCTATTCTGTTCCATGTATCTAATTGTCTGTTGTTTCACCAATACTGCACTCTCTTAAGTAATGTAGCTTTACAGTAAGTCTTGAAGTTGGGTAGTGTTGGTCCAACTTTGTTCTTCTCCTTCAATATTGTGTTGGTTACTCTGGATCTTTTGCATCTCCATACTGAAACTTTAGAATCAGTTTGTCGATATCCACAAAATAGCTTGCCAGGATTTTTTGGGATTGCAATGAATCTATAGATCAAGTTGGGAAGAACTGATATCTTGATAATACTGAGTCTTCCTATCCATGAACGTGTAATATCTCTCCATTTATTTAGCTCTTCTTTGATTTCTTTCATCCGAGTTTTTGTAGTTTTCCTCATATACAGGAGATATTGTGAGTTCATTTCCAGACCATTGCAATAAAGCAAATATTGCAAATAAGGCGAGTCACACAAATTTTTTGGTTTCCCAGTGCGTATAAAAGTTATGTTTACACTATACTGTAGTCTATTAAGTATGCAACAGCATTTTGTCTAAAAAAAACAATGCACATACCGTAATTAAAAAATACTTTATTGCTAAAAAATGCTAACCATCATCTAAGCCTTCAGCAAGTCATAATCTTTTTGTTGGTGGAGGGTTTTGTAAAAAATGCAATATTTGCGAAGCGAAATGAAATGAGGTATACCTGTATATCTTATACATATTTTTAAAGATTTATACCTAAGTATTTCATTTTTGGGGGTGCTAATGTGAGTGGTGTTGTGTTTTTAATTTCAAATTCCACTTTTTCATTGTGGATATATGGGAAAGTGAATTTTGTGGATTAACCTTGTATCTTGCAATTTTGCTATAACTGCTTATTAGTTTGAGGAGTTATTTTGTTGATTCTTTTGGATGTTCTACATAGACAATCATGTTATCTGCATACAAAGACAGTTTTGTTTCTTCTTTCCTAAAGCATCTACCTTTCATTTTCTTTTCTCGTCTTGCTGCATTAGCTAGGATAGGACTTCCAGTACGATGTTGAAAAGATGTGGTGAGAAGGGATATTCTTGCCTTTTTCCTAATCTTAGAGGGAAAACTTCTAGTTTCTCACCATTAAGTATGATGTTAGCTGTAGGTTTTTTGTAGATGCTCTTGATCTAGTTGAGGAAGTTCTCTTCTATTTCTAGTTTGCTGAGAGTTTTTAATCATGAATGGGTGTTGGATTTTGTCAAATGCTTTTTGTACATCCATTGATATGATCATGTGATTTTTCTGTTTTAGCCTGTTGTTGTGATGGATTACATTGATTGATTTTCATGTTCTGACTGTTTTTAATAAGCCTAGACTGGACTCAGCTGGGCAGTTCTTCTGCTTTGTGTGTTGTTAGCTGGGGCTGCAGTCGTGTGGTGGCTCATATGGGGGTGAAACGTCCAGGATGGCTCACTCATGTGGCTGGCTGTCAGCCGAGAGCTCAGCTGGGGGCTGTCAGCTGGAGTGCTGTGGTTCTCTCTATGTTGCTCTCCACATGGCCTTCACTTCTCATAACAGGGCAGCTGGGTTCCAAGAGGGACTATTGCAAGTACACAAAAGCAGCAGCTGCAGATCTCTTAAAGCCTAGCAGGGGAAGTTGTAGAGATCACTTCCATCTCATTTGTTGGTCAAAGCAAATCGTAGGGCCAGTCTAGATTCCAGGGGAGGAAAGACTGCACCTCTTTATGGCTGGAACAGCATGCATGTACAGGGAGAGGAGGAATGGATAGTGGCCATCTTTGGAGTCTCTCTACCCCAATGGGTGTTATACTTCTTTACCCAGATGAGGATACTGATCCTGAAAAATATAACTATCCAAGGTCACATCTAATAAATAATGGAATTGGGTTTAAACCTGGGTCTGTCCAACTTTAGACCCAACATTTTTTTCTATTCTGCCACTCATATTTACTGATAATTTAATTTCCTAAAGCAGCTTGCTTTAAAGGGGAAGCCCTTTTGTTTATTATATTATTAAACTTTAAAATTTATTTTAAATATATAAAAATTTAATATGTAAAACATAAAATATATATAAAATTTTGAAAATATATAAATTTATTTATATAAATTTTATTCTGGTGTAATAAAAGTTTTCCTTTCTGTGTTATGGTAGCTGCAGGGATGGGGGTGGGAGAGGATCCTTCTGTAGATAGTACAAAACTTTTCTGCACCTCAACTGATCCAGAGGCTGTCATGCTATTTGACTTACTACTGACCACTCCCTAGCCTGAAGCTTCTTTTATCCTCTATGCTTTTCCTTTTAATGTCAGTGCCAAAGTGTTTCCCAGGCCACTTCCAAGAAACGTCTTCTTTCTCTAATGCTTTTGCCAGTTCAGCTCATGGAAGCTGGATCACCTAACCTTGCCGAAGTGTGTTCAACTGGTGTGATGTTGTCTTCTTGGCCCCATGTCTTACTTTCTAATTCAGGAAAAAGTGCTACTTACCCTCATTATAGAAGTAGGTCACTGGGGAAACTGTCTCTTCTGTGAACTTTTTTGGGACGTTTGTTCCCGGAGCAAATATTGTGCCTAGAGCATACTAGAGGCTCAAAACGTATTTGTTAAGTGAAATACCACTGGTGGCATCTGCATGGCTGCTTTCTCTGGGCATGGAGCAGGCATCTCATTCACTGCTCTCTCCCGTCAGCAATAGCAGAATTGTCAGGCTGTTAGGGACAGCAGACTGATTTTAACAGCCTCCGTCAAAGGGAATCTCTTGGTTAATCCGCAGCAGGGACTGAAGAGAACACTCCTTCTTCCTCCCAACTCTACCAAGCATACAGCACCTCAAAGTCACGTGGAAATACTTGGGGGTGGTGGTGGTGGTCTGTTATGCTTGGTGACTTCTCCCCTGGTGCTCTACACTCTTGTGGCTAATCTAGACCTACTGCATTAAGTTCCTGCCTTATGATTCAGTAGATGTTGAAACACTTTATGTTTTATGTCTCTCTGCTTACATTTAACATGAGGAAAGATACACTGTACCATGCAGTAGCCTTGAAAGAATTAATGCCTCTGCCTAAAAGAGGGCCGTGTATTTTTGTTGTTCATATCAGTTTAATGCAATTCTTGGAATGAAAACAACTGAATTCTCATCAGTGGAAACCAGTGGTGATAGGTGGTCACCTGCAGAAGCATCTGGGAGGGGAAGTCTTAGTCTAGTGTTTCAATTTACTACCTATCAGTTTATATTCAAATTTTCTATTTCTTCTTGTACCTATTTTGACATTTTTGTAGCTTTCTAGGAATCTATGCATTTTATGTAGGTTTTCAATTTGATTAGTATATTGTGGCTCATAATACTCGTATTTTAAAAATTGTTGTTGGCTTTTATTTCTTATTATGTATTTTGTTTATTTATATCTTCTTCACTCCCTCCCTAACTTCCTCCCTTGTTCATCTCTCTACTTCTCCCTCCTTCCCTCCTATTTTGCTTTTTTTTTGATCAGTTGTGCCAGAGATCTTGTTAATCTTTTCAGCTTTTGGCTTTGTTCTATTTCTCAATGGTTTTTTTTGTTCTCCAATTCATTGATTTCTGCCCTTATTATTTCCTTCCTTAATGTTCCTTTGTGTTTGCTCTGTTCCTTTTTATTCTAACTTCATGAATTGAAAGCTGAGCTCATTTATTTTCTAAGGAGTCTATTTGCGTTGCTGTATTGTATCTGACTGTTTTTCTCCAGAGGATTTCCAGAAGAGGAATTATAGAGTCAAACCACATGAATGTTTTTAAGGTTCTTGATGGATATACCCAGACTGTTCTCCAGGAAGTCTGTGCCAATGAACATTTCTGTTGGAGAGAGTCCATCTTACGCAAGTTGAACCTTTATTCTTTAATCCATCTCACCTGTATTTGGTATATGATATGAAGCGAAGAGCTAAATTATTTTTTAATTTTTTCCCCCAAATAGATAACCAAACACTATTTATTCTTTCTTTTCATATTGAATTATGATGCAATCCTGATCATGTACTAAATTCTTATACATACTCCAGACTGTTTTAAGGGAGCTGTCTTTTCTGTTTCATTGATTTCTCAATCAATTCTTATATCAGCACTGTACTGTTTTAATTATTTTTGCTTTATAAAATGTTTGAGCATCTGGTGGACAAAGTTACCACTCATTATTCTTCATTTCCACACTTTTCTTAGCTATTCTTACTGGTTTATTCTTCCAGACACATATTTGAAATGGCAAGTTCTATAAAATCTCATTAGGGTTTTAATTAGAATTAAAGTAAACCTAGAAATTAATTTGTAAATAATTGGCATTCTTATAATATTGTATCTTTCTAACCAGGAATATGATATTTTTTTCTTTCTTTATTTAAGGTCTTCTGTTACTTCCTTTAATAAAGATTCATGGTCTTCTTCATAATAGGCCCTGCTAAAATTCCTATTGAGATTATTTCTAAGTCTTTTTCTTCCCTTTATGATTGGGGTATTTTCCAATTATATATTCTATAATTTCTAGCTGATTATTTCTGGTCTATAGTAAAGGTATATTTTAGTTTATCTATTTCATATTCCAACAATTTATTGAATTCTCTTAATATTCCATTGGCTTATCATTTGATTCTCCTGGTTTTGTATTTAGATAATATCATCCACAAGTAATGATAATGGTTTTGCTTCATCTATTATTACTTAACTAGGACTTCTAGAACAATATACATTGGGAAAGAATGCCATCCTTGTTTTAATTCTATCTTTAATGGAAATCTCTGTGTTGTTTTTACCATTAATGAAAAGTTGAACAATCTTTGCTTTTGTTTCCTTCCTTTTTTAAATCACATTAAGGGGGGCCGGCCCCGTGGCTTAGCAGTTAAGTGCACGCGCTCCGCTACTGGCGGCCAGGGTTCAGATCCCGGGTGCGCACCGACGCACCGCTTCTCCGGCCATGCTGGGGCCGCGTCCCACACACAGCAACTAGAAGGATGTGCAGCTATGACATACAACTATCTACTGGGGCTTTGGGAAGAAAAAAAAAAAGGAGGAGGATTGGCAATAGATGTTAGCTCAGAGCTGATCTTCCTCAGCAAAAAGAGGAGGATTAGCATGGATGTTAGCTCAGGGCTGATCTTTCTCACACACACACACAAAAAATCACATTAAGGAATCCTAGCCCCTTTTTTACTAAATTTTAAAAAACAGCAATAAACGTTGAATTTTATCCATTTTTTTTTTGAGAGGAAGCTCAGCCCTGAGCTAACATCCATGCCAACCCTCCTCTTTTTGCTGAGGAAGACTGGCCCTGGGCTAACATCTGTGCCTATCTTCCTCCACTTTATATGGGACGCCGCCACAGCATGGCCTGAGGAGCAGTGCCTCGGTGCACGCCCGGGATCCGGACCCGGGCTGCCAGCAGCAGAGCGCGTGCGCTTAACCCCTACGCCACAGGGCCGGCCCCAAATTTTATCCATTTTTAAAGTACCCATTCAGATGATTACAGAGTTTTCCTTTTTCAACGTATTGATGTGACGTTTTAAAGTAATCAGTTTTCCAATATGGTTTATATAGATTCCTACAACAAATCTATTACCATGGTATATTTAAATACACTGCTGGTTTCCAAATTTAAAAAAATTGTTAATAATTTCTAAGTGAGATTTGTTGGCCTGTAGTTCTATTTTGGCATCAAAGTTTGATATCCTTCACTTGTAAGTTTGTCTGGGCATGGAGCCTCTTTGGAAGTAGATTCATTGAAAACTTTTCAGTCTCTTTCAGTGTCATTGACATATTTAGGTTTTCCTCTTAAGTCAGTTTGACTAATTTATATTTTTCCATTTCATTGAAATTTTCGAAATATTACCGTAGAGTTGTATATCATATTCTTGTAACATTTTGAATCCCACATGTGTCTCATTTCTCCTGTTTTAGGAAATTTACCGAAGGTTTTGTCTGTTTAGTGGGTTTATTCTCTTTTTCAAAGAACAAGCTCTTGGATTTATTTATAAATTCTACCACTTTTCTGTTTTCTCTGAAGCTTACTTTCTAATGAACAGCAGCTACCGTAGATCCTTTTGGCTTTGCAGATCCCAGACTCCCCTTCTTTTCCGTAGAAACTGTCTTTCTGAAAAGTTGCATATTAGTGACATTTTTATAAATGGAACTGTGCTTTCCATTCATTTGCGTTTTTGTTTCCCAGGCTCTTTATTTTCATTTCTTTAATCTTCAATGATCAGGAGTTTATGTTTCTCTAAATAAACTCTGTGACACCAGGGAGCCCTGATATTTAAGCAAATAGGGAGCAAATTATTTATTTGAATTGCCGCCTCTAGGATCTTTGTTTTTATGTAGGAGGTGTTCTTAACGTGGGATACAAATCTAGTTGAGCATATCCACCTTTTACCTTTTGTTTATTCCTATACACGCCTGTTCTTATCACTTATCACCAATCTCAGTCTATGATAAAAGGATAAAGCAGCTCATTTATAGATTAATTCTTTTTTTTATTATAATTTTATTTATTTTTTTTCCCCCAAAGCCCCAGTAGATAGTTGTGTGTCATAGCTGCACATCCTTCTAGTTGCTGTATGTGGGACGTGGCCTCAGCATGGCCGGAGAAGTGGTGCGTTGGTGCGCGCCCGGGATCCAAACCCGGGCTGCCAGCAGCGGAGCGTGAGCACTTAACTGCTAAGCCATGAGGCCGGCCCTATAGATTAATTCTTTTATGTTGTTCATGCAACACACTAACCTCTCATGGGGATGGGCTTTGTTAATCAGGAGGTAATTTTTCCCACTTACTTTTGTGGTTAGAGGAAATCGGTTGCAAGATGATTGGTAACTCTGCAGGGCCCAGTTCATGGTGGGGAAACAAAGGCCACTGGTCCTGTCCTGGAGCAGGTGTCCTTGCCTCTGGAACCAGGTGAGCTCACTGACTGTGGGTGGGGTAACCAGGAGCCCTTCAGTTAACTCGTCCTTTGTGAAAGGACCCAAGTACACAGCCTCTGCAGGAGCCGAGGACTGGACAGGGTGTCTTGGTGGCCAGCGTCAATAGTGGGTGTGTGGCACAGCTGAAGCTCACAGTGTTCTGTCTGGCAGTGCTTCATGTTATATTTGACCCTTGGTTCCCTTATCCCTGTGGCCAGGGTCACAGGAAATAGTTGAGTCGCTGCCTTCCTACTGGGATTCCAGGTCCCTGGTCCACCCCTTCCTCTCAGGCTTGCACTGGTGTTTTCCTCCTGTGTTGACACCGAGTCTGCTTTCTTAATTCTTGTAATAAACCTCTCTCAATGACTTGGGACAGGGCCTGGGCTGGAGGGCATTTGAAGGCAACCTCAGTGTTAGACTCCACAGCTCCTCACTCCCCCTGCTCCCCCAGCCAGTGCTGCTTGTTGGATCAAACACAAAGAACGTGCACAGAGTTTACGGCTTCCTCTTTGAGAGTTTCCATCTCGGTCTGGGGCTTCTTCTGCCTCTCCTGGGAGCCCTAGAGATTCCCATGCGAATTGCACACCTGGTGGTCTGCCTTGACAGGCCCCAGCATTCTTTAGGTGAGTAGCAGAGGAGCAGCCTATTAGGGAGATTTGAGGGCCATTTATGTCCTTTATTACTTTGCATCCTATTTACATATATGCCTTGCTTTTGCCTGGGCTATTTCTAAATCGCTCTTTCATCCCCTGAGTGGGAGTTGGGAGAGAGGAGGAGAGAAGGTGTCCCCACACTTCAAGAACATCAGAAAACCCAGCACCGTATCATCCCTCTTCTGTATGATAGTTCATATGAATATTTGAGATTTGCTTACCATTAAATTCTCTTATCTTTAGAAGCCCATCTTTTCTGCTCCCTTTCCCTCCTCTCATTTTCAGCCACAGTCTGCTGTACCCACAGGCTTCCTAAAGAAATCAAGAAGCAGTAGGAGCTGATTGGAATTTTTCCAAATGCGTGGAAACAGCAGGAGGCATTGAGCCATGATTGGGTGTGCTCGTCCCTGACATGGCTTGTATCAGGTGAGGGGGTATGTGTGCCTGTTTCCCCCTCTGCCTGATTATTGCCCTCTGATTACCCCTATGCCACCCCAGAATTGATTTCCCATCAAAATGTTGAGGGTGAAAGCGGTAGGTTAGTTAGAGCTTTTAAGTAAAGGGTTTACCACCACAGCTCATTGGCAGCTATTAAAATGCAAATCCCCTCACTCAGTAGGTAGAATGGGGCTTTGATACGTCCTTTTGTCGGGTGGTGGTTGGAGGGGGAGAATCGACAGCTGATTTAGTAATGAGGGCTCATCACCAGAAATTGCTTCATTTCTATGCTCTCAAGCAGTTTTGTGGAGCATGGAATTTTGGGCAATGGAACCGGGCACCTTGAAGCAAGAGCTGGCTCTGCCCGACAGTCAGGCCTGTGTGGTGTGGAGAAAATTGCTCAGGCCCGGAAGGGTTCTCTCTGTTTGCAGCATCCCCTTGAGTGTATGTGAGTTGATGAAAACTTGCTTGCCCGAAGGGTGAGAATAGGAGATCCCTGCCTAGAAGGTATAATCAGAGAAGTTCTGAGGGCCATCACTCTTCAGGGAAAGATCTGCTACAGGTTCTCAGGTTCCATTCTCCTATATCAACCAAATTCTGTAGCAATGCATTTTCCGTTAAGACAGTCTGAAGACAGTGATTTCCAAAGGGGTCGTGAATGGATTTAAGTTGTAATGTAAAATGTATATCATACAGCATTTGTTTGTGTCAAGAAGTCAGACAAGGTTGATTTGTAGAAATTCTCCAAAACATGAGGGAGGTTTTTTGGTCTAGAGCTGTGCTCTCCATGACTCTAGCCTTCAGCCACATGTGGCTAATGAGCACTTGAAATGTGGCCGGTTTGCATTGAGATGTGCTGTCAAGATAATCTGTACATTGGATTTTGAAGAATTAGTAAGAAAAAGGAATGTAAAATAACTCATTCATAGTTGTTTAATATTGATTCCGTGTTAAAATAATGTTTCAGATATATTGAAATAAATAAAATATACTGAAATTAATTTAATTATAATTCTCCTGTCTGCATAGAATTCCTTTATCCCACTAGAGGGAGGTATGTTCCAGCTTCAGGAAGTCTGGTGCTTAGTGTATAAACTTCACTGCTTCTGAATGTACTCTTAAAAAAGAAGAAAAATAATAACTCAGGTTTCTGCTTTGTTTCAATTCTGCGTAATTCTGATGTCTCTGGAGGTTGCACTTTGTATGAAAGTGAAGCCAAAACAGAAGAGGCAAGAGGCGGAGAGGTTTTCCACCCTCTGTGTATTAATTCATGAGGAGGTTCCTGTCACTTCTTTGTTGAATTGCTTTTGTTTATGCGCTGTTCCCTGGGACTTGAGTCTGTGCACAACACAGCACGCACACACATACAGGATGTGGCGTGTGTGCAGTTGTAACAGAAAGGACCAGGGCCCTGCTACACTCACACACCTGCACAGCACCTCCTGGACCACGTGGAGTGCGATATGACTGTGTCTCGGAGTTGTGCCACCTGGTATCCCCGGCCAGTGGTCCATACCCCTCCCCTCTCTGTTGTTCCTAGGGGCGGTGTTTGCTGTGGTTTGAGGCTGGGGCTGCTGTTTGCATGTAGTGTGTGTGAATCTGCCTCTTGATCCTACTCTGAAACCAGCATCATCTTGTGCTTATGGTGTAGTGACTACACACTCTCCTGGTTTTCCTTGGATCTTTCTGGGTAGCTTCTTTTTGGTCTTCTGTGGTTTTTGTATGTTTCTTGGTCTGATAAGCACTGGTTTTCCCTTTTCTGGTCTGTGCACTCGGTGATCTTAGCCATTCTGGAGGCTTCATCACTGCCCTTATACGGAGGACTCCTAAGTCTTTATCTCCAATATGGGGCACTCTCTTGAGCTTGTGGGGGGTCAGAATTGGCCACCCCAAAATGTGTCTCTTTGGCTTGATTATTTTTAAGAATAAAAGACTCTGAAAGAAACTTTGACCTCCCCCCAACTGCCTAAAAGAATTTCAAATAAAAAGGCCTGTTCCAGGAAGGAGCTAATACCATAAGGCAACTGTAATGTAATGTAAAACGTGTCTCTCAGGTCACTTGTCTGTAGTTGGGCCATTTCCCTTTCCATCTCCATGTAAATTGCTTTCCTCCCACTTGAAGTCCCAAACCACTACCCCCAATATCCTCCTTTGTCTTTAGCTGAAGATGATATTTAAACTGGCAGCTTGGCCGTTTTGGTGAGTTGCTCAGTTTTCCTGAGTCTCTCCCATGTATACATGTTATAAAGCTTTCTTTGATTTTCTCCTGTTACTCTGTCTCATGTCAATTTAATTTGTAGCCCAGCCAGAAGGACCTAGAGTGGGTAGAGGATTTGTCTTCCTTCCCTACAAGCTACATCCATACCCATCCAGCTGCCTCCTGGACATCACATAGACACCCCAAACTCAACCGCCATTGCACTCCTTACTTCCCGTGTCATGGCACTCCTCAGCACCATCGTAGTCTCTTATTATCTGCTCGTCTATCTTACCCAGTGTACAGTAAGTCCTAGCAGGACAAACACCGTGCTGGTCTTGCTCTGTTTCATTCCTAGTATCTCACACCATGCCTGGTTATTGTATATCTTCAAGGAGTATTTGAATGAAGATTTTGTTATATCTTTAGTTTTAAACCAATTGTATTGTTTACTTATAAACATTCTTATGACCATTATGTGACTCCATTGTATAATCTCATTAGCATTATGTCATATCATGGGGCTATGATCACCATCATCTTGTGGCACGGTCTGTTTAAAAAAAGTTTTGACCACTGTATTAGTGGGGCATTTGCATTAATCCCTCCCGTGATTCCCTGTGGTGGAAGCTTTCTCTCTTGACCTCTCTCCTTTTGTGACCCTTATTACATGTCGAAGGGGACATTTCCATCAGCCCCACCACACATTTCCAGGAATTTAGGTCACAGAAAACTGGAGCAAAAGGTCAAGGTGTGTGACATGTTTCCATGCCTGTAGTTCAGTCCACAGGCAGCTTTTCCAGGACATATTCTAATTTCTTTTAATGCCTCTGCTATTAAACCAACCCACTTTTATTTAGATTTGTGACTAATAGACACTGTTTTTCTTGTCAGAGCATGAAGAGGAACTGGACCGAGAATTTGACCTGGAGACTGACACTTTATTTGGAGGATTAAAGAAGGTACAAAGTGGATAAATGATAACCCTTCTCAATTTTCAAACCCGCTTTCAATGGTTTGCATCACTTTTGTGTTTGGCATTGACCCAGGTATAGAATTCAGCAACAATTGGGAATTAAGTATGGTTCCTGTTGTAAAGGTGTAAGTGTGTAGTGTTGAATAAGGCGTTCCCCCATGTTCTTTATCTTCTTGTGCGCTGTTTCTTTTCAAGTCACCAGAAATCTGATTATGTAACCTTATCAGTTCACACAGGTTTCACTTTTGTAAAGTTCAGAAAGTTCCTTCCTGACCTAACAATATCTATTAGAATCAAGTGTGGCCCCTGGGCCCTCCCTGTACCAATTGTTGGCAACTATAGGAACTACTTCCTTCCTGTCTCTAGGTGCCCGTGGCTGTCCAGACCGCTGCAGAGCATGCTGGGAATCCCCTTCCCCTCTCCTCCCTGGTTCTGCGGTGGTGGTAGGCTGGCTTATTCATCTTCTGCTGCAGGTCATTGTGTCTGCTGAGGTAGCAGGCGGGGTGGCTGCTGTTCTGTCACATACCTTGTGCCCTTCTAGATGTGACAGTTAGCACTTCTGTTCTTGAGAGTATGTCGTGGGTAGGTACCAGACCCTCCTCTTCCAGATGCCAGATGCTAGACTACCTTTTTCCTCCCAGCAGAACCTCTTTCCTTGTGAGGCTGAGGTTCATCTCATTCTTCCCCTTTCAGTTTCTCAAGACCCCATTTCACTAAGGACTTGGATCAAAGGAGGTCCAAGTTCCAGCTCATGGTTTGGGGTCCAGGTCAAGGCTAGTGATGAGTGGTGTATTTGTTTTTCTAAGCATTTCGATATATTTTTTAAATGATATCAAAACATCGTTTTTTACTATTTTCACTCTGTGTGTGGTTAGCTTTTGTGGGTTGATTTGGAACATAAAATAATGCTTGCATTCCAAGTTCTGAACAGCCGACTTACAAAGAAACTTTTGGAAGACAATTTCCAAACTGGGCACTGCCTGTACTGATGTTTTTCTACTTTGAGAGTTGCAGGTCTTGCTTAGAGTTGTAAATTGACTTCAATTTTGTTTTTGATTTTCTAGGGTAACCTGTCCTTTGTTCCCAGCTCTGGCTCTGTACAGAGCTACGATATTAGATATAAGGACCACATTTGTCTGGCACTGGGAGGAGTGTCCTGCCCTGCGTGGGGCACCATTGCTGGCTTTTGTTGCTCTGCCCACCAGACGTTTCCATGAAAAGTTGGGTGAAAATTGAATTTTTGTTCTCTGAATCATTTGTAAGTGTTTCTGATTTAAATAAGCCCTTTTTAGGATTATTAGTAAGACCTATAAGGCGGGTGGTATTGTGCCCACTTCAGAGATGAGGAAATTTGGGAAGCTTTATGTCATGGTGGAATATGAGATGGAATAGGAGATAGCCTTTGTGAGTGTCTGGGATCTACTTTGCAGAAATATACCACTATTGGATCTCTTACAACAGAAAAAAATAGTGATTATTTTTATTTTTTAGAGTCGCAGGCATTTCAGATAGTACTGAATTGTTTGCCAGGGCAAAAATAAGCAAACCCGTCTTAGACTGAGACTTTTAGCTCTTGAAGGGAAGCAATTGTGAGGCAGTGTGAGAAGCTGAACAGAGGGTCAGGCCCTGACAAGTTTTGGAGCTACCACTGATTTTGTTGTCAAGGGGCAGGCTCAGCCCTGCGGGGTGTTAGGTACTTCTAGACAAAGGGGCTATGTCTTCGCTGACTTCCAGCTCCCATCACTCCATCAAGTCCAGCTGCCTGACTCCCTGCCAAGGCTTTATGGTCCTCTCTTCTAAGCGTTCTCCGTGACAGCCCCCCATAACAGGGCACGGGTCAGGGAGGGTCAATGTCCAGGCCAATTTGCCTTTGTGGAAAAGTGCACAAGGTACAGATACACACCCTTGGAGCTCCAAAGACTTGGTCTTTTGCCATCTTGAAAAATCTCTCTCTGTCCATCCATCTGTCTGTCTAACCATCCATCCGTCTATTGGGTGCTACCTCCTGTTGTCCTCATCTTTGTATATCTCATTACCTTGTATATGGGGTGGGTAGTTTGGAGTCCTGGAATTTAGAGGGAAAATGATGCATCCTGGTGGATAGCCAACAAATGAAGGAAATTGATACTATGTGATATTTGGTGAAGATCATAAAACAGACCCAGGGGCCGAGTGTAGTGCTACAGAACTCACTGATGTCTGCTGAAAGTCTTATTTTGGCTAAAATAGAGGCCTGATAGGTTCTGGACACTCCTTGCTGAATAGTTCCTTTCTTAGAGGTTATGGGAGGTGGCAAGCAAATGCTACCCTAGTCCAAATTCTAATCAAAGGAAGATATTCAGCATGAGTAGAAATCGTGAACTTGAGAAGAAAGCTTTAATGTTCTCTGACCAGTCCATCCCTTGAATGTTAGGCTACAGCAGGGTTGCCAAACCTCAGCGCTACTGACATTTTAAACCAGATAATTCTTTATTGTAGGGGGGCTGTTCTGTACATTGTGGGCTGTTTAGAAGCATCCCTGGACTCTACCTAGTAGATGCCAGTAGCAACTGTTGCCCCAAGTCATGACAATCAAAAATGTCTGCAGGCATTCCCACATGCCCCCTCGGGGGCAAAATCACCCCTCTTGGAGAACAGGTGGTCTACAGTAATATTTAAAGGCTTTGCCCCCACTGCCTTTGTTATGCTCATGCCATTTCTTACCTTTGCTTATCCTGTCTCCTCTTCTGGATTGGCCTCACCTTTTCCCTGTCTGGTCCTTACTTGCACTCACATCTCAGCCCAGGTATCTCCTGTCACAGAAGCATTGCCTGGACCTCTAAGTTGGGCTTAGTGCTCATAGTTCCGGACACTTCCTTGCCTCTCTCTTGATCTCCTTCCACAGATAACTGCTTTTAATGGGTGTGTTCCTGTGCCAAGTCTGTTTGAGTGCTGGGGACACAGTAGTGAACCAGACAAACAAGATTCCTGTCCTAGTGTCTCCTAGTGGGGACAGACTGACAGTAAGTAAATGAACAAATGTAACAGCCACAGATTGAGTTAAATGATATGAAGGAAATAAACAGGGTGATATGATAGTAATGCTTAGGATCGTATCTTGTACTCTATTATGATAAATTTATTTGTACGGTTTTATTTTGTATTATCTATTATACGCTAGACTGTGAGTCCCACAGGGCAGGGCTAGGATTTAATCATTCCTGTATCTTCGGTGCCTGGAGCAGAGTAGGAGTATTTTATTGAATTTAACTGCAGGAAAGAGTGAATATCACTGTGGCAGGTGGCAACATTGGAGTCAAGTGCATTAGTCCTGAGTGTATCTAGATAGACATGTAGTTAAATGCTAAGTGGGACGGTGTTTGTAGTCAGAGCAGGGACAGAACATTGTGAGCACAATCACCAGCTGCTTTTGGGAGGAGGAGGTTGACCTTCCACTGAGCTCCACAGAATGGGTAGGATTTGGCAAGGTCATCGGTAGAGGAGATGCTGTTCCAGAGGGGCTCACTGTAATTGGAAAAGGCAAGGACATATTAGGGAGATGGTGACTCAAGGTGAAGCTTCATTTAGGACAGTGAAAGGGAGCTGTGCCTGACCACAGTCCTCTAATTTTTGATGGTGTTGGAGTTTGGAGGATTATAGCCCAAATCAGGAATGCCTTTGGGCCTTGTAATTTCTTTGGTGTAAAGCTGATTGCATTTGCCAAGATGCCAGATCTGGTGAGGGAGCTTATGTAGGTGCAGCTATCAAGGACTGCTCAGGTTCCAGATGCTGTGACATTTGCATCCGGTTTTGCAGTGTCTTCTCTTCCAGGCTTGGAAGTGCCTCCCACCGTGGGCTCCACTGGCCTCCTGGAGCAGTCGTGTGTTGGAGCCTGTGTGTGGCCAGGGATGGGTCCAGCCAGCGCCTCTCCAGTTCTAACCGTTATCCATCTTGGTGTTTGGGAGTCCTCTTCTCTTTTTCTTTGCTAGTCTTCTTGCTCGTGGTCCCAAGGGATAAAGGAAATATTTTAGTGCTCATGTTTCTTGCTTGATATAGTCAACTTGCTTCTTCTAGTTAGGGTCTGAATCTAGCTGATTCAAATGAAGCGCTATGTTGGGTTGTGTTGTCATGAATTTTTTTCTTTTCCTTTTTTAAAAAATTTCTGATTCAAGGTAGTTGGCATAATGGAAAGAGCACAGGTTTGGAGTTGGATGGACTTGAGTTCAAAATGCAGTTTGCTGCATTTTGGAAAATCATTTACCTTCTCTGAGCCTTAGTTTTAGTATGTGGAATATGGGCCTGGGAGTTTGGGGAGAGAGATGGTGGATATAAAACACGCAGCCTGTATGTGCTTGGTGCAGAATGGTTGCCCAGGGCCTGTTGTTGTTACTTTTTTCCTTCCATGGATGATGATTTCCTGTTTTAGAATTAAGATTTGCTAATTTTCCCTCTCTGACAAAGAGGTAATGTTCTACAGAAAAACATTTAAATCTAGAAGGGGATTGCTACTGAAAGGAGCTCTCAAAAGTCTAATGTATTATGAAGAGTTTTACATGTAATCAATTCCTCATTTCTTTCCTGAGGACACCACTTCCTGTGGCAAGTTTCTGAAATTGGGGATATTTGTAAATAAGAAGTTCTTTCAGAAGTAGAGTCAGAGAGGACTTTACAGCACCCATCAGAAGGGTTAGGAAGAAAAGACAAGATCAGAGAAGGGAAGCTTGATCACTTATGTCTTTGAATGTGAAGAGAAAAGAGGTCATTTTGTAAAGTAAAGACAGTTTTTTAGCTGCTCAACTTTTGCCCATGAAGATTTTAAGATTCAGCTTATTTATGAATTCCTCTGTATTTCAATACTTTTGAAAAACAAGCAGCTCTGTTTTGGTTCATTTAACAAATTTTCACTGAGCTCCTGTGTCAGAGGCAATGCGCTCGGTGCTGGGAGGCCGTGACATTCCATGCTCAGTCTCTGTCCGCACTGGGCTCTGAATTTGGGGGAAGGTGTTGATGAGACAGTGAGGTGAGTAATGCAGCCATCCATGGGGCGTGCAGAAACAGAAAGTGCATATAACTCGGACTTGCAGGAATTGAAGCTGAGGTATTGGGGAAAGGTGGGTGAAGCGAATAGCATGAATAAGGACCTGGATTTGAGAGAGAGAGAAATTCAGCTTGGCTGGGAGTTTGAGTGTGAGGAGGGGGATGACACAAGATAGATGAAGGCCGGATCATGAAGGCCATTGGGTGTCCTCTGTGGAGTCTGGACTTGATTCAGAAGGCAGTGGACAGTCATTGAGGGGGTCCAGGCCTTTGCCATTTCTTCTGTGGACTCTTTCAGGAATCTTGTGATTTCCTCCTTGCCTGCCCTCTCTGCCTCGCTCCTCAAGATTTGTGCATCCCTGGAGTTAACGTCCTGGAATGTATATCTCATAATGTTGCTCAGAACCCATTAATGGCGCCCCATATCTTAGAGTAAGAAGTCCAGACTCCGTAGCTGACGTCAGCCGCGCTTGTCCACTGGCTCTACCTTGTTTTAGCAGCCTCAGCTCCTGGTAGTCACCCTGTGCTTCTAAGTCACAGGATCCTACGTGGGACTCCTGCAGACTGGCGTGCACTTCCCTTCTGCTCAAGGAACAGCCACATGGAACCTTCCCTGACCCCTTGCCCCTTGCTCCTCCCTCCATTGGCATTAATTTCTCCCTTCTATGAGCTCCATTCCCAGGACTCGTTCCTGAACCTGTGTCATATAACAGTTACCTGTGTTAGATTAAGAGGATCTTTCATCTCGGCCTCCCCTGCTGACACACAGTAGGCGTTCAGTAGTTTGCTGGATTGAGGTGAACATGCCTGTCTGGTTGGGGCCTTATTGTGAAGGATCATTGGTGCCTTGGCAACGTTTGTTTTGTTTCACGCGTCTGAATTCTGGCGAGTGTAGAGTTTAGGTCTTACCTCGTTTTCGTTAAGCCGTAGCCCCTCAAAGATGATTCCAGTGTTCCTGTCACATCTCTGCCTCCCTCCATCTGATGGGAGCCAATTAATAAGCGGTTTGGCTGTGTGTGTGAATTTTCAGCCCATCCTTATTAACAGAAAATTGGATTTTATGCAGCTTTGCCCTTTCACAGAGGGGCTGCTCAGCAGAGGCAGGTTCTTGTGCCCCGTGCCAGCCCCTCCAGGCAAAGAGAATGTGGCTGAAGCATCTCCAAAGGGTAGAGGCAGGAGACCCACAGACTAGCGATGGAAGGGAGGTTCATGAGCACACGTTGGGCTTGATTCCCTCTTGTTAACACAAAGAACTCCTGCTCTTTACCTGTCAGTACACTGTCTCTTGTCTAGTCTCCTCCCTGCTGGATTTCCTTCTTGGGATATAGAAGATTTGCAGCAAGGCAGGAGAAAAGGGAGGGGGTAGCAATTTCCTGGGGAGGATAGGAAGGGAAGCATAGCTCTCGGCATGTATAAAAATAGGATCTGCAATGCAAATGCATAAACATTGAATTTGCTTATTAACTCTTAGCCACAAGGTCCCTGCTCTGCCCTCCTCTCTCTTTTATATCTACTAGTTCACAGAAAATGCTATTTGTTTCCTTATAAAGGTCCTTGAAGAAGCCAGGGGAAATAAAGTGAAGTTAGAACCAAGGGTTTAACTCTGCAAAACTAAAAGATCAAATATGCTTGTGCATCTGTGAATAAGAGAGAGAGGGAGGGAGAGGAGAGAGAGGAGAGAGACAGAGGGAGATTAAGAGAGAGAGATTCCCCATGAATACTTAGTAAAATCTTGAGGTGATGATACAGGTTTGGAATGGTGAGAAACTTCTCAGCCACAAACCAGTTTACAAGTAACTGGGTACTTACCCCACTGCTTTGCAACCCGGGCTGCCATAGGTGCTGAGGGTTCAGGGAAGTAAGAGGCATGGTTTCTCTCCTCAAGAAGCTTAATAGACTCCGTCTGAGGATGCCAGAGTGACATGCAGCTTTAATAGGGATGACGCTCTAAATATTTAACGAAAGGCAGAGGCATCAATCAAGCTGAACAGATACCAGCTTTATACCAGGACAATTGGCCCTATTTGTGTGTCCCGCCTGAAAATCAGCCCTCGCATTACATTTAACAAAGTGTTTGCATATGCATGAGCATCCTGGTTGGTATAGCCAAAAGTTGCTGGGAGAGTTTCTACCCTTGGAATGACCAGGGAAGGCTCCCTGGAGGAGGTGGATTTGAGCTGAGCCTTGAACAGGAGGATCATGTTTTGAACTGAGCCAAGCCTGTTTGGGTGTTCAACACAAATCAAATTCTTTGGTTTTACTCTTGGTAGGTTCTGGCAGTTGGAGGTGGGTAGGAGTTAAATGTCTTCCTGTTCCACCACCTTGCTGCCAAGTGGTATGTTATAGGTAAAGAATCGAGATCTGAATTCTGCCACGTGCAAACATTTATTAGTAGGGAGGTGCAAAACTTGCTCGTGAACCTATTCCTGAAAGCTCGTGAAGTCTCCGTTCTCTGTCTTCGGGGACTCCTTAGGGACTCCAACAAGCACATTGCAGGAAGGATTCATCCGAGGCTGAGGCAGTTCTCTGTGGGCTGGAGCAGACACCCTCCTGGTCTGATCAGGGCACAGGATCTTATGAAGCGAAGGGACACAGAACCAAAGGAGCTGGACCTAGGGTGGTTCTCCCTGAAGCTCTGGGTGCCGGCTCAAGGGATTCTTATCCCTCATCCTTACAAGGGTATTGGAACCTGAGAATTTCTAACCCACTATGCATGTTGAACACCACTCCTTTCATTTGTAAATTATTCATTTCTAACATTCTTTATGCTAATAAACTCTCAGGTGCAGCTTTAGATACCAATACTGGAATTATTTGAATTGTAGCCGTGTCTGGGACTGGATTTCTGATTAGGACCTTTCAAATGCTAACTCACTCCTTCTGGTGTGTAGATTCTGCATTTGGGCACATTTAATGTTAAGAACCGTCCCTCAGAGGTAGATGAGTTAATTTACACAACATACCCCATATAAGTGCTCTAACAGAAAGGGTTCAGAGAAGAAGGAGCAGAGATTATTCCAGCCTAGGGCAGGTTGAACAGTGGCTAGGAGCTGAAATTTGGGGAGAGATATGGGGAAGTAGGGAGGAGAGGGAACACTTCCTTCTCTCAGTACATTCCCTAAAAGTAGTGCCTGTCAACCTTCTTCAAAAGGTTATTACCTTTTAAAATCATGACATGACAGTTGATAAGTCTCTGTTAAAAAGGAATTAGAAGCAGCTGCAGGGTAAGAGTGAGCTCATGGGGCCTGTGGGAGATGTGAAGGGTACTGTCTTTGTGTGGGGAACCGACAGAAGCCACTTTCAGAACAGTGGCTGCTGAGAAGTTCGAGGTGGGTGAGGATTAGTTATCCATCATAATTTTGCTCCCAGGTTTCATGAAAGCAAATCTCAGACCAAATTCTTTCAGATATGTAGACGTTTTTTAGGCAAGCTGTAGAACCCAGTTCATACCAACCTATCCTGTGGGCCTGGTGGAGTCCTTTTAAGGAGGCTCTTTGCCATTTAGGAGCTTGTCCCACTACCTTGAGGGGAAGGTTCCTTCCAGGGATGTGGCATTATGCAGAGGGGGATTCTGGGCTCTCTTTGTGGCATCAGGCAACCAGCAATTCTCCAACCCTGTGGCTGAATATAGGACCTTTGGGAGGAGCCACAGGGCCATCACCAAAGGCATATGTTTTTAACATTTCTGTACTCCTGACCCCTGGATCATACTAGGAGCGCCTTTACTTGTTGGTGTTTCCAGCTCAAATCATACCAATTAGAGAGTTACAGATTTAACCATTGAAAGTACACCTGACACTCATGATAGCTTATAGAATAGTTAACTTAAAACACTACAGAAGCTGTAGTCTGTGAACTTCTTATTTATAACGTTGAAACATCTAGGTTAACTTGATGCAACAGAACTATGAGAACACTAGCAGAAATGGTATAGCTCTGGAAAATAATGTCTTTCATTATAACAGTTAACACCAGCCCTGCCAAGGCAAGGCCTCAAAAAATTGGTTAAGAACTCAGGATTGTTCCTCTCCACGGAAATCTTTAGTAAAAGGCGAAAGATTTATACGATCTGAAGAGAAACCAGAGTATATTGGGAAGGTGACAAACTCGCTCCTGCAGTAGCTGCAACTCCTCGTTCACTGATGGTGACTTTTTAGCCCCAAGAGTTACTTCCTGCCTAAAGTTTGTGCAAGGAATTCTGTAAGACAGCTTCTCATAGTTAGAAATATCGAGTTGAAAGAAATATTATTTTAAACTTGAACGTATTGTAAGATGTGCAGGGTACTATGGATATGCAAATGAGAAGTCTGAGTCATCAACTTTGAGATTCTGCTAATACCTTAGTATACTGTGTTCACAGCGTGCCTCTGCAGCCACCGTTAGGGGGCGAAGCAGAGGTCTGTCTGGCTGAGCTCTAAACCCCGTCCTAGTTCAACCATACAAACTCCAGTTTTATCCCTTTTCTATATTGGACTTTGAGTATGGTTCCGTTCCTTTCCTTTCTTTCCCCTAACCACCACCAACACAATTCAGACAGAACCACAAAGAACTCCCTTTTGCTGCCTCTTTCTAGTCAGATGCATCCTGCTCTCCCCATCCTTAACCCGTGGAGGCCAATGTTTTCCATCTTGTAATTTTGTCATTTTAAGAACATTATATAAATGGAATCATACAGTATATAACCTTTTGAGTCTGGGGTTTTTTTTTTGCTACTCGGCATAATG